>NC_059198.1:68984514-69298264 GCF_020615455.1 Coregonus clupeaformis
GGCCTCTCTCATCTTTTTAAGTGGGAGAACTTGCACAATTGGTGGCTGACTAAATACTTTTTTTCCCCACTGTATTTATTTTGGGATATGTATACCGAGTATATCCACATCACCATCAGACCATTTTATTGGTAAACTACACAGTAATGTAAAAGTTTTATTTTTTAGTGATCCAATACGTAATATAATACACAATAATTTGGTTGTAATCCTGAGAGGTTAGAAAATATATCTAGATCCTCTATGAGGCTGTGGAAGGATTCAAGTTGTGGATTTAAAAGAAAACATGAATCATCCGAGTACAATGACATTTCTAATCCCTTGATATTATTGTTGGATATGATTTTAATAGCTAACATTTCGATGGCCATAATAAATAGATATGCCGATAGTGGACAACCTTGTTTTTCTCCTCTTGACAGTTTAAAACTTTCTGAGAAATTATTTACTATTTTACACGTAAGGTGTACAATACATACTATACATTATTTTAACCCATTTTATAAGAGATTCTCCACAATTGAAATGCTTCAGGCATTTATATACAGTTGAAGTCGGAAGTTTATATACAGCTTAGCCAAATACATTTCAATTCAGTTTTTCACAATTCCTGACATTTAATACCAGTAAAAATTCCCTGTCTTAGGTCAGGTAGGATCACCACTTTATTTTAAGAATGTGAAATGTCTGAATAATAGTAGAGAGAATGATTTATTTAAGCTTTTATTTCTTTCATCACATTCCAAGTGGGTCAGAAGTTTACATACACTCAATTAGTATTTGGAAGTATTGCCTTTAAATTGTTTAACTTGGGTCAAATGTTTCGGGTAGCCTTCCACAAGCTTCCCACAATAAGTTGGGTGAATTTTGGCCCATTCCTCCTGACAGAGCTGGTGTAGCTGAGTCAGGTTTGTAGGCCTTCTTGCTCGCACACGCTTTTTCAGTTCTGCCCACAAATGTTCTATAGGATTGAGGTCAGGGCTTTGTGATGGCCACTCCAATACTTTGACTTTGTTGTCCTTAAGCCATTTTCCACAACTTTGGAAGTATGCTTGGAGTCATTGTCCATTTGGAAGACCCATTTGCGACCAATCTTTAACTTCCTGACTGATGTCTTGAGATGTTGCTTCAATATATCCACATAATTTTCCTTCCTCATGATGCCATCTATTTTGTGAAGTGCACCAGTCCCACCTCCAGCAAAGCCCCCCCACAGCATGATGCTGCCACCCCTGTGCTTCACGGTTGGGATGGTGTTTTTCGGCTTGCAAGCCATCCCATTTTTCCTCCAAACATAACGATGGTCATTATGGGCAAACAGTTCTATTTTTGTTTCATCAGACCAGAGGACATTTCTCCAAAAAGTACGATATTTGTCCCCATGTGCAGTTGCAAACCGTAGTCTGGCTTTTTTATGGTAGTTTTGGCGCAGTGGCTTCTTCCTTGCTGAGCGGCCTTTCATTTTATGTCGATATAGGACTCGTTTTACTGTGGATATGGATACTTTTGTACCTGTTTCCTCCAGTATCTTCACAAGGTCCTCAACACAGGGGCCCCACAAGAGTGCGTGCTCAGCCCCCTCCTATACGCCCTGTTCACCCATGCCTGCGTGGCCACGCATGCCTCCAACTCAATTCCTCAAGTTTGCAGACGACACAACAGTAGTAGGCCTGATTACCAACAATGATGAGACAGCCTACAGGGAGGAGGTAAAGGCCCTGGTGGAGTGGTGCTAGGAAAATAGCCTCTCCCTCAACGTCAACAAAACAAAGGAGCTGATCGTGGACTTCAGGAGCCAGCAGAGGGAGCACGTCTACATCGATGGGGCCGCAGTGGAGAAGGTGAAAAGCTTCAAGTTCCTCGGCGTATACATCTCTGACAATCTGAAATGGTCCACCCACACAGGAGGATGAAGAAGTTTGGCTTGGCCCCTAAGACCCTCACAAACTCCACCTAGGGTAAAATTTAGATCCTCAGTTAGGTCATTAACTGATTTTTGTACTCTGACATCCTTGAGTAAGTGGGGGGAGTCTGGAAGGGCTTCTAGGAATCGTTGGGTTGTCCGAGAATTTATAGCACGGCATTTGATAGTCCTTGGTTGGGGTCTGAGCAGATTATTTGTTGCGATTGCAAACGTCATCTGATGCAGCACTCCATCACCCTCCTTCTTTGTCAAATAGCCCTTATACAGCCGGGAGGTGTGTTGGGTCATTGTCCTGTTGAAAAACAAATGACAGTCCCACTAAGCCCAAACCAGATGGGATGGCGTATCACTGCAGAATGCTGTGGTAGCCATGCTGGTTAAGTGTGCCTTGAATTCTAAATAAATCACAGACCGTGTCACCAGAAAAGCACCCCCACACCATAACACCTCCTCCTCCATGCTTTACGGTGGGAAATACACATGCAGAGATCATCCGTTCACCCACACCACATCTCACAAAGACACAGCGGTTGGAACCAAAAGTCTCCAGACCAAAGGACAAATTTCCACCGGTCTAATGTCCATTGCTCGTGTTTCTTGGCCGAAGCAAGTCTCTTCTTCTTATTGGTGTCCTTTAGTAGTGGTTTCTTTGCAGCAATTCGACCATGCAGGCCAGATTCACACAGTCTCCTCTGAACAGTTGATGTTGATATGTGTCTGTTACTGGAACTCTGTGAAGCATTTATTTGGGCTGCAATTTCTGAGGCTGGTAACTCTAATTAACTTATCCTCTGCAGCAGAGTTAACTCTGGGTCTTCCATTCCTGTAGCGGTCCTCAAGAGAGCCAGTTTCATCATAGCGCTTGATGGTTTTTGCGAAATGTTCCGTATTGACTTACCTTCATGTCTTAAAGTAATGATAAACTGTTGTTTCTCATTGCTTATTTGAGCTGTTCTTGCCATAATATGGACTTGGTATTTTGCCACCCCCTACCTTGTCACAACACAACTGATTGGCTCAAACGCATTAAGAAGGAAATAAATTCAAAAAATTAACTTTTAACAGGGCACACCTGTTAATTGAAATCCATTCCAGGTGACTACCACATGAAGCTGGTTGAGAGAATGCTAAGAGTGTGCAAAACTGTCATCAAGACAAAGGGTGGCTATTTGAAGAATTTCAAATTATAAAATATAATTTGTTTAACACTTTTGTTTACTACATGATTCCATATGTGTTATTTCATAGTTTTGATGTCTTCACTATTATTCTACAATGAGTAGGTGTTCTAAAACGTTTGACCGGTAGTGTACATCTATCTACAGTGCATTCGGAAAGTATTCAGACCCCTTTACTTTTTCCACATTTTGTTACGTTACAGCCGTATTCTAAAATGAATTGAATTGTTTTTTTCCCTCATCAATCTACACACAATACCCCATAATGACAAAGCAAAAACAGGTTTTTAGAAATTTTTGGAAAATTATATATATATTTTTAAACGGAAATATCACATTTATATAAGTATTCAGACCCTTTACTCAGTACTTTGTTGAAGCACCTTTGGCAGCTATTACAGCCTCGAGTCTTCTTGGGTATGACGCTATAAGCTTGGCACACCTGTATTTGGGAAGTTTCTCCCATTCTTCTCTGCAGATTCTCTCAAGCCCTGTCAGATTTAATGGGGAGCGTCGCTGCACAGCTATTTTTAGGTCTCTCCAGAGATGTTCCATCGGGTTCAAGTCCGGGCTCTGGCTGGGCCAACCAAGGACATTCAGAGACTTGTCCCGAAGCCACTCCTGCATTGTCTTGGCTGTGTGCTTAGGGTCGTTGTCCTGTTGGAAGGTGAACTTTCTCCCCAGTCTGATGTCCTGAGTGCTCTGGAGTAGGTTTTCATCAAGGATCTCTCTGTACTTTGCTCCGTTCATATTTCCCTCAATCCTGTCTAGTCTCCCAGTCCCTGCCGCTGAAAAACATCCCCACAGCATGATGCTGCCACCACCATGCTTCACCGTAGGGATGGTGCCAGATTTCCTCCAGATGTGATGCTTGGCATTCAGGCCAAAGAGTTCAATCTTAGTTTTGTCAGACCAGAGAATCTTGTTTCTCATGGTCTGAGAATCCTTTAGGTGCCTTTTGGCAAACTCCAAGCGGGCTGTCATGTGCCATTTACTGAGGAGTGGCTTCCGTCTGGCCACACTACCATAAAGGCCTGATTGGTGGAGTGCTGCAGAGATGGTTGTCCTTCTGGAAGATTCTCCCATCTCCACAGAGGGATCTGGAGCTCTGTCAGAGTGACCATCGGGTTCTTGGTCACCTCCCTGACTGACCATGGCCCTTCTGTCCCGATTGCACAGTTTGGCCTGGCAGCCAGCTCTAGGAAGAGTCTTGGTGGTTCCAAACTTCTTCATCTTAAGAATGATGGAGGCCACTGTGTTCTTGGGGATCTTCAATGCTGCAGACATTTTTTGGTACCCTGCCCCAGATCTCATGGCTTGGTTTATGCTCTGACATGCACTGTCAACTGTGGGACCTTGTATAGACAGGTGTGTGTCTTTCCAAATCATGTCCAATCAATTGAATTTACAACAGGTGGACTCCAATAAAGTTGTAGAAACATCTCAAGGATGATCAATTTTTAATAAATTTGCAAACATTTCTACAAACCTGTTTTTGCTTTGTCACAGTGGTGTATTGTGTCTAGATTGATGAGGGAAAAAAACAAAGTAATCAATTTTAGAATAAGGCTGTAACTTAACAAAGTGTGGAAAAAGTCAAGGGGTCTGAAAACTTTCCGAATGTTCTATCTATCTATATTTATACTCCGGACTCCGACATTGCTCGTCCTAATATTTATATATTTCTTAATTCCATTATTTTACTTTCAGATTTGTGTGTATTGTTGTGAATTGTTAGATATTACTGCACTGTTGGAAGTACGAACTCAAGCATTTCGCTACACCCGCAATAACATCTGCTAAATATGTGTATGTGACCAATAAAATGTGATTTGATGGTTGACAGCACAAGTAGAAAACTAGTCGGATCTAATCCATTTCCTGGCCATCTGCCCAAGAGTATTGAACAACTTTATAGAAGCACATTTTCACTAGAGTAGCTATTTCTCAAGCAAGGCGAAGTACTAACCACTCGTCTTGTCTGGGAAACAGGGTGGGCGTGGTTTGCTAATTTTTTACTGTCATTGGTCCTCCTAAGGATAGGTCTTCGCCCGCCCGTTTCTGACTCATTGATTCAACATAGGCTGTTTAAAACAAGAGAAGGTGGTTCTAAGGTGCAGTTGACCTTTAAAGCTGTACCACTAAATAGTGTTCAGGGCTATTTCTTCGTAGCTATCTGTAAATAGGCTGATTATAATGGGAGGTAATAAACTATCCGGTGGCAGGGAGGGAGGCAGGGTCTGCTATTCTCAGGTTGTCACAGGATAACATTCAGGGGCTCATTAAATAAAACTACCTCCTCACATGGTATTCCTCTTCCTTTACTAGCCTGTACTCTCCCCTAGCTGTCCCTCACTCTCTCTCTCTCATTCCCTCCATCCCTCCCTCTCTCTTTCTATCACTCCCTCCATCCATCCTTTGTGTAAATATCCTAGCTAGGCTCCCTAGGGTCAAACATCCTCCTGCCATCATGTCTATCGATCCCCATCCGGTACACACACATGCACACACACACACACCCTTTGACGACTCAAGTCAATAATTCATCGCCCGTTTTACGCTCAGTCCCCAGCTCAAACCCTCCTTAACGACAGGGAGACTAAATGCACTTTCTGTCTCCCTGGCTAAACAGACCATTAGAGAACCACAGCTTACATTGGACAATAAGGACAGTCATTTGTATTTGTATTTATTAGGGATCCCCATTAGTACTCTTCCTGGGGTCCAAACATATTAAAGCATTTACATTACATATAAAACAAAATATAAAACAGTACATCATACAGTGGGGAAAAAAGTATTTAGTCAGCCACCAATTGTGCAAGTTCTCCCACTTAAAAAGATGAGAGAGGCCTGTAATTTTCATCATAGGTACACGTCAACTATGACAGACAAAATGAGAAAAACATTTCCAGAAAATCACATTGTAGGATTTTTAATGAATTTATTTGCAAATTATGGTGGAAAATAAGTATTTGGTCAATAACAAAAGTTTCTCAATACTTTGTTATATACCCTTTGTTGGCAATGACACAGGTCAAACGTTTTCTGTAAGTCTTCACAAGGTTTTCACACACTGTTGCTGGGATTTTGGCCCATTCCTCCATGCAGATCTCCTCTAGAGCAGTGATGTTTTGGGGCTGTCGCTGGGCAACACGGACTTTCAACTCCCTCCAAATATTTTCTATGGGGTTGAGATCTGGAGACTTGCTAGGCCACTCCAGGACCTTGAAATGCTTCTTATGAAGCCACTCCTTCGTTGCCCGGGCGGTGTGTTTGGGATCATTGTCATGCTGAAAGACCCAGCCACGTTTCATCTTCAATGCCCTTGCTGATGGAAGGAGGTTTTCACTCAAAATCTCACGATACATGGCCCCATTCATTCTTTCCTTTACACGGATCAGTCGTCCTGGTCCCTTTGCAGAAAAACAGCCCCAAAGCATGATGTTTCCACCCCCATGCTTCACAGTAGGTATGGTGTTCTTTGGATGCAACTCAGCATTCTTTGTCCTCCAAACACGACGAGTTGAGTTTTTACCAAAAGTTCTATTTTGGTTTCATCTGACCATATGACATTCTCCCAATCCTCTTCTGGATCATCCAAATGCACTCTAGCAAACTTCAGACGGGCCTGGACATGTACTGGCTTAAGCAGGGGGACACGTCTGGCACTGCAGGATTTGAGTCCCTGGCTGCATAGTGTGTTACTGATGGTAGGCTTTGTTACTTTGGTCCCAGCTCTCTGCAGGTCATTCACTAGGTCCCCCCGTGTGGTTCTGGGATTTTTGCTCACCGTTCTTGTGATCATTTTGACCCCACGGGGGTGAGATCTTGCATGGAGCCCCAGATCGAGGGAGATTATCAGTGGTCTTGTATGTCTTCCATTTCCTAATAATTGCTCCCACAGTTGATTTCTTCAAACCAAGCTGCTTACCTATTGCAGATTCAGTCTTCCCAGCCTGGTGCAGGTCTACACTTTTGTTTCTGGTGTCCTTTGACAGCTCTTTGGTCTTGGCCATAGTGGAGTTTGGAGTGTGACTGTTTGAGGTTGTGGACAGGTGTCTTTTATACTGATAACAAGTTCAAACAGGTGCCATTAATACAGGTAACGAGTGGAGGACAGAGGAGCCTCTTAAAGAAGAAGTTACAGGTCTGTGAGAGCCAGAAATCTTGCTTGTTTGTAGGTGACCAAATACTTATTTTCCACCATAATTTGCAAATAAATTCATTAAAAATCCTACAATGTGATTTTCTGGATTTTTTTCTCTCAATTTGTCTGTCATAGTTGACGTGTACCTATGATGAAAATTACAGGCCTCTCTCATCTTTTTAAGTGGGAGAACTTGCACAATTGGTGGCTGACTAAATACTTTTTTTCCCCACTGTATGACATTATTACACCACTTCCTATCTACAATACAAAATGTTTAATACCACCATACAATAATATCACAATGTGTGCGTATGTTGTCTATACCCTTGTGTGTGTTTCTTCATAGTCCCCGTTGTTCCATAAGGTGTATTTTTACCAGTTTTTTTAAATCTGATTCTACTGCTTGCATCAGTTACCTGATGTGGAATAGAGTTCCATGTAGTCATGGCTCTATGTAGTACTGTGTGCCTCCCATAGTCTGTTCTGGACTTGGGGACTGTGAAGAGACCTCTGATGTTATGTCTTGTGGGGTATGCATGGGTTTCCGAGCTGTGTGATAGTAGTTTAAACAGACAGCTCGGTACATTCAGCTTGTCAACACCTCTTACAAAAACAAGCAGTGATGAAGTCAATCTCTCTTCCACTCTGAGCCAGGAGAGACTGACATGCATGTCATTAATGTTAGCTCTTCGTGTACTTTTAAGGGCCAGCCATGCTGCCATGTTCTGAGCCAAATGCAATTTTCCCAAGTCCCTCTTTGTGGCACCTGACCACACTACTGAACAGTAGTGTGATGAGGTGTGAATGACGGAGTCAGGCGCAGGAGGAAAAACACAGAAATCCAGAGTTTATTCAGTGTACATGAATAAAGCGCAGCAAGCGTCAAAACGAAACTAGCACAAGGGAAAAATCCACCTTGGCTACATACAAGGTAAGAGCTCAACCGAGCTACTCACTCTCACAATGAACAATCACTCACAAAGGACAAGGGGGCAGAGGGAACACTTATACACAGACTAATGAGGGAATGAGTACCATGTGTGTGTGAAGACAAGACAAGACAAATTGAGTGATGATAAATGGAGCGGTAGTGGCTAGTAAGCCGGTGACGACGAACGCCGAAACCTGCCCGAGCAAGGAGGAGGGGCAGCCTCGGCTGAATTTGTGACAGTACCTCCCCCCCCTTGACGCTCCAGCAGCGCGCCAAAACCGGGCTCGGGGACGGCCAGGAGGACGCGGAGCAGGGCGAGTCGGATGGCGACGATGGAAGTCCCTCAACAGAGAGGGATCGAGGATATCCCTCACCGGGACCCAGCACCGTTCCTCCAGACCGTACCCTTCCCACTCCACGAGGTACTGAAGGCCCCCACCCGGCGCCTCGAATCCAGTATGGAATGGACAGAGTACGCCGGCGCCCCCACCTCAGACTCCTGGAGCGGTCCAGCCACCACCGGCCTGAGGAGAGACACATGAAACGAGGGGTTAATATGGTAATCAGGGGGGAGTAATAACCTATATGTGACCTCGTTGATTCTCCTCAGGACTTTGAACGGCCCTACAAACCGTGGGCTCAGCTTCCGGCAGGGCAGGCGGAGGGGCAGATTCCGGGTCGAGAGCCAAACCCGATCCCCCGGCACAAAGACGGGGGCCTCACTGCGGTGACGGTCAGCGTTGGCCTTCTGACGACGCACGGCGCGTTGGAGGTGAACATGGGCAGCGTTCCATGTCTCCTCTGCGCGCCGAAACCAGTCATCCACCGCAGGAGCTTCGGTCTGGCTCTGGTGCCACGGTGCCAGAACCGGTTGATAACCTAAAACACACTGAAATAGCGTTAGGTTCGTAGAGGAGTGGCGGAGAGAGTTCTGGGCATATTCTGCCCATGACAGGAACACCGTCCACTCCCCCGGCCTGTCCTGGCAATAGGACCTCAGGAACCTACCCACATCCTGATTTACCCGTTCCACCTGCCCATTACTCTCAGGGTGGAACCCAGAGGTCAGGCTGACCGAGACTCCCAGACGTTCCATGAACGCCTTCCAGACTTTTGACATGAACTGGGGACCTCGGTCAGACACTATATCCTCTGGTACCCCATAGTGCTGGAAGACGTGAGTAAACAGGGCCTCCACAGTTTGCAGAGCCGTGGGGAGACCGGGCAGAGGAAGGAGGCGGCAGGCCTTCGAAAAGCGGTCCACAACGACCAGGATGGTGGTGTTCCCTTGAGAGAGAGGCAGATCAGTTAAAAAATCAACATTCAAATGAGACCATGGTCGTTGTGGAACTGGTAAAGGTTTTAACTTACCCGCTGGGAGGTGCCTAGGTGCCTTACTCTGGGCGCACACTGAGCAGGAGGAAACATACACCCTCACGTCCTTAGCCAAGGTAGGCCACCAGTACTTTTCGGTCAGGCAGCGCACTCTACGACCGATACCTGGGTGACCAGAGGAGGGTGACGTGTGTGCCCAGTAGATCAGACGATCACGGATAAGCGCAGGCACGTACTGCAGCACAGCTGGACACTGCAGTGGTGATGGATCTGTGCGTAATGCCTGCCCTATATCCACGTCCATCGCCCATACTACCGGCGCCACAATGCATGAGTCTCTCCTCTGTATCATACAGCCGGGACAGTGCGTCTGCCTTCACGTTCTTCGTACCCGGAATGTATGACAGTGTGAAATCAATCCGGGTGAAGAATAGAGCCCACCTGGCCTGGCGAGGGTTCAGCCTCCTCGCTGCCCGGATGTACTCCAGGTTACGGTGGTCCGTCCAGACGAGGAATGGGTGTTTCGCCCCCTCGAGCCAATGTCTCCACACGGTTAGAGCTCGGACAACAGCCAACAGCTCCTGATCACCAACGCCGTAGTTCTGCAATGCCAGGCTGAGCTTCTTTGAGAAGAACGCACAGGGGCGGAGCTTGGGTGGCGTGCCCGAGTGTTGAGATAGGACTGCTCCCATCCCAACCTCGGACGCATCCACCTCCACTACGAACGGAAGTGATGGATCGGGGTGGGCCAGTACCGGGGCCAAGGTGAACAGTTCCCTCAGGTTACTGAAGGCCCTGTCAGCCTCAACAGACCAGCGTTGCCAAGACGGCCCACCCTTCAACAGAGATGTAATGGGAGCTGGCCAAAGCCCCGGATAAACCTCCGATAATAGTTGGCGAAGCCAAGGAAGCGCTGCACCCCCTTTACCGTGGTTAGAGTCGGCCAATTACGCACGGCTGCAATGCGGTCGCCCTCCATCTCCACACCTGTGGTAGAAATGCGGTATCCGAGGAAGGAGACGGACTGCTGGAAAAACCTACACTTTTCTGCCTTAGCATAAAGGTCATTTTCCAACAGTCGGGCCAGTACTTTGCGAACCAGGGACACATGCTCGGAGCGCGTAGCGGAATACACCAAGATGTCATTGATGTAGACCACTACACCGCGACCAAGCATGTCCCGAAACACCTCGTTCACAAAGGACTGGAAGACTGAGGGAGCATTCATCAAACCATAGGGCATCACCAGGTATTCATAATGCCCCGTGGTTGTGCTGAATGCTGTCTTCCACTCATCTCCCTCTCGGATACGCACCAGGTTGTACGCACTCCTGAGTTCTAATTTAGTGAAGAAGCGCGCTCCATGCAATGACTCAACCACTGACGGAATGAGGGGGAGAGGATAACTAAATCTAATAGTCTCCTTGTTCAGTGGTCGATAGTCAATGCACGGGCGCAGACCGCCGTCTTTCTTCTTCACAAAAAAGAAACTTGAGGAGGCGGTTGAAGTGGAGGGACGTATGTACCCCTGGCGCAGGGACTCGTGACATATGTCTCCATAGCCTCCGTCTCCGCCTGCGACAGGGGATACACATTATTCCTGGGAGGTACAGCGTCTACCCGAAGGTTTGTGCAATCCCCCGCCCGATGAGGTGGCAATTTAGTTGCTTTATTCTTGGAGAAAACTTGTGCCAGATCATGGTATTCGGGGGGAATGCGCACGGTGGAGGCACCGTCTGGACTTTCCACTGTGGTTGCACCAACGGAAACACCCAGACACCTACCCTGACACTCTCGCGACCACCCCATGAGAGCCCTCTGCGGCCTTGAGAAAGTGGGGTTGTGGAGTGCTAGCCACGGAATACCTAACACAACAGGGAAAGCAGGAGACTCAATGATGGAAAAAGTGACCTGCTCACAATGCGTCTCCTGTGTGATTATGGTGACTGGTACTGTGACTTCCTTTATCAACCCGGAACCTAATGGTCGACTATCAAGTGCTCTGATGGGGCGTGGAATGGATAGGGGAACTAATGAAATGCCTTGGCGGCGTGCGAAAGTTTTATCCATAAAGTTCCCAGCTGCGCCTGAATCTACTAGCGCCTTACACTTGGGAACTCTCATGTAATCAGGGAAGTATATGGGTATGGTACAGTGCGCAGCAGAGGGCTCTGAACAAGTGTGGGTGCTCAATACCTGGGGTGATGCGAGAGTGCCCTGCCGGCCGCCTCCTGACCCAAAAGAGCACTGACAACAACGTGTGGTGGAATGTCCCTTCGTGCTATTCGATTGGCACTGGCGCTGTCGTCTTCTGCTCTCTCGGTGAGCGGTACTACCCAGCTCCATGAGCTCTGGATCCGCGTTGGTCGGGGCGGGAACGGGCAGACCTCCTCCAGGACGTCCTCTGGTTGCCAGCAGGTTATCCAGACGAATGGCCTGTCCACCAGTTCGGTAAAAGACAAACTGGTGTCTTGGCAGTCTAGCTCCAGTAGGACTTCCTCCCGTAGATGGCACCGGAACTGGTTGATCAGGGCCCGCTCATTCCACCCGGATCCTGCTGCCAGAATCCGGAACTCCAGCACAAACTCCTGTACTGTCCTCGTCCCCTGCCTCAAGTGGACCAGCTGCTCACCCGCTTCTCGACCCTCGGCCGGGTGATCGAAAACCTCCCGAAATAGGTCGGGCGAACTCCCTGTAGTCCTCCAACGCGGCTCCTCCTTCTCTCCAAACCGCGTTGGCCCACTCCAGGGCTTTCCCCGAGAGGCAGGAAATGAGGACAGACACCTGCTCTCGATCTGATGGCGCCGGCCTGACACTGGAGCAGTACAGCTCCAGTTGGAGAAGGACTCCCTGACATAGAGCCGGCGTTCCATCGAACGCCTGTGGTCGAGATATCTGGATCCCTCCGAGTGCTGTGATGTAGGTGGCTGGATCCAGTTGGCCAGATGGTCTCGACGGATCGGTTCCTCTTCTCTCAAGGCGTTGGACGACCTGAAGAACCCAATCCATCGCTTCCCCCAAGCTGGCCAGCATAGTGGAATGTTCCTGGACCCTTGCCACTATTCCAGTCATGCGCTCCTCTCCTGCTGACTCCATAGTGGTGGGTGATTCTGTGACGAGGTGTGAATGACGGAGTCAGGTGCAGGAGGTAAAACACCGAAATCCAGAGTTTATTCAGTGTACATGAATAAAGTGCAGCAAGCGTCAAAACGAAATTAGCACAAGGGAAAAATCCACCTTGGCTACATACAAGGAAAGAGTAGCTAAACCGAGCTACCCACTCTCACAATGAACAATCACTCACAAAGGACAAGGGTCAGAGGGAACACTTATACACAGACTAATGAGAGAATGAGTACCAGGTGTGTGTGATTGACAAGACAAGACAAGACAAATGGAGTGATGATAAATGGAGTGGTAGTGGCTAGTAAGCCGGTGACGACGAACGCCGAAACCTACCCGAGCAAGGAGGAGGGGCAGCCTCGGCTGAATTCGTGACAAGTAGTCTAGGTGCGACAAAACTAGGGCCTGTAGGACCTGCCTTGTTGATAGTGTTGTTAATTATGGACATACTTCTCCCCATCTTAGCTATTGTTGTATCAATATCAATTCAAATGTTATTTGCCACATGCGCCGAATACAACAGGTGTAGACATTACCGTGAAATGCTTACTTACAGCCCTTAACCAACAATGCATTTATTTTTAAATAAAAAGTAAAATAAAACAACAACAACAAAAAAGTGTTGAGAAAAAAAGAGCAGAAGCAAAATAAAATAACAGTAGGGAGGCTGTATACAGGGGGGTACCAGTGCAGAGTCAATGTGCGGGGGCACCGGCTAGTTGAGTTAGTTGAGGTAATATGTACATTTGGGTAGAGTTAAATTGACTATGCATAAATAATTAACATAGCAGCAGCGTAAAAAGATGGGGTGGGGGTGGGGGGGTAGTGCAAATAGTCCGGGTAGCCATGAGTCTTATGGCTTGGGAGTAGAAGCTGTTGAGAAGCCTTTTGGACCTAGACTTGGCGCTCCGGTACTGCTTGCCGTGCGATAACAGAGAGAACAGTCTATGACTAGGGTGGCTGGAGTCTTTGACAATTTTGAGGGCCTTCCTCTGACACCGCCTGGTATAGAGGTCCTGGATGGCAGGAAGCTTGGCCCCAGTGATGTACTGGGCCGTACGCACTACCCTCTGTAGTGCCTTGCGGTCGGAGGCCGAGCAGTTGCCATACCAGGCGGTGATGCAACCAGTCAGGATGCTCTCGATGGTGCAACTGTAGAATTTTTTTTGAGGATCTGAGAACCCATGCCAAATCTTTTCAGTCTCCTGAGGGGGAATAGGCTTTGGCGTGCCCTCTTCACGACTGTCTTGGTGTGTTTGGACCATGATAGTTCGTTGGTGATGTGGACACCAAGGAACTTGAAGCTCTCAACCTGTTCCACTACAGCCCCGTCGATGAGAATGGGGGCGTGCTCAGTCCTCTTTTTTTTCCTGTAGTCCACAATCATCTCCTTTGTTTTGGTCACGTTGAGGGAGAGGTTGTTATCCTGGCACCACACGGCCAGGTCTCTGACCTCCTCCCTATAGGCTGTCTCATCGTTGTCAGTGATCAGGCCTACCACTGTTGTGTCGTCGGCAAACTTAATGATGGTGTTGGAGTCGTGCCTGGCCATGCAGTCATGGGTGAACAGGGAGTACAGGAGGGGACTGAGCACGCACCCCTGAGGGGCCCCCGTGTTGAGGATCAGTGTGGCAGATGTGTTGTTACCTACCCTTACCACCTGGGGGCGGGCCGTCAGTAAGTCCAGGATCCAGTTGCAGAGGGAGGTGTTTAGTCCCAGGATCCTTAGCTTAGTGATGAGCTTTGAGGGCACTATGGTGTTGAACGCTGAGCTATAGTCAATGAATAGCATTCTCACGTAGGTGTTCCTCTTGCTTTGACCATGACAGTCTACAATCCAGGGTTACTCCAAGCAGTTTAGTCTCCTCAACTTGCTAAATTTCCACATTATTCATTACGAGATGTAGTTGAGGTTTAGGGTTTAGTGAATGATTTGACCCAAATACAATGCTTTTCGTTTTGGAAATATTCAGGACTAACTTATTCCTTGCCAACCATTCCGAAACTAACTGCAACTCTTTGTTAAGTGTTGCAGTTATTTCAGTTGCTGTAGTAGCTGACATTTATAGTGTTGAGTCATCCGCGTACATAAACACACTGGCTTTACTCAAAGCCAGTGGCATGTCGTTAGTAAAAATGGAAAAAAGCAAGGGGCCTAGACAGCTGCCCTGGGGAATTCCTGATTCTACCTGGATTATGTTTCAGAGGCTTCCATTAAAGAACACCCTCTGTGTTCTGTTAGACAAGTAACACTTTATCCACATTATAGCAGGGGGTGTAAAGCCATAACACATACGTTTTTCGTATGTCGATAATGTCAAAATCTGCACTGAAGCAAAACAGCCCCCACAATTGTTTTATCATCAATTTCTCTCAGCCAATCATCACTCATTTGTTCCCTCCAAGCCTGGGGGCACACACATTCTAGTAGGCTTAAATTGAAAATATGGCAAATAGGAGTAGCAATATCGTCCGTTATTATCCTCAGCAATTTTCCATCCAAGTTGTCAGACCCCAGTGGCTTGTCATTGTTAATAGACAACAATACTTTTTTCACCTCTTCCACACTCACTTTACGGAATTCAAAATTACAATGCTTGTCTTTCATAATTTGGTCAGATATACTTGGATGTGTAGTGTCAGCAATTGTTGCTGGCATGTCATGCCTAAGTTTGCTAATCTTGCCAATGAAAAAAAGTATTAAAGTACTTGGCAATATCAGTTGGTTTTGTGATGAATGAGCCATCTGATTCAATGAATGATGGAGCTGAGTTTGCCTTTTTCCCCAAAATGTCATTTAAGGTGCTCCAAAGCTTTTTAATATAATTCTTTATGTCATTTATCCTTGTTTCATAGTGTTGTTTTTTCTTCTTTTTATTCAGTTTAGTCACATGATTTCTCAATTTGCAATACGTTTGCCAATCGGTTGTGCAGCCAGACTTATTTGCCATTCCTTTTGCCTCATCCCTCTCAACCATAACATTTTTCAATTCCTCATCAATCCACAGGGATTTAACCGTTTTTACATACATTTTCTTAATGGGTGCATGCTTACTAGTAACTGGAATAAACAATTTCATAAATGTGTCAAGTGCAGTGTCTGTTTGCTCCTCATTACACACCACGGACCAACATCAATTATTTATATCAACAACATAGGAATCACTACAAAACGTCTTGTATGACCTCTTAAACACAATATTAGACCCAGCCTTTGGAACTTTGGTTTTCCTAGATATGGCTACTCACTACATCCAATGGATTTGGATACTGCTTTCAAACAAATCTCTGCAGCATTAGTAAAGATATGATCAATACATGTTGACGATTTCATTCCTGTACTGTTTGTAACCACCCTGGTAGGTTGACTGACAACCTGAACCAGGTTGCAGGTACTGGTTACAGTTTGAAGCTTTCTCTTGAGTGGGCAGCCTGATGAAAGCCAGTCAATATTTAAATCACCCAGAAAGTATACCTCTCTTTTGATATCACATACAGTGGGGGAAAAAAGTATTTAGTCAGCCACCAATTGTGCAAGTTCTCCCACTTAAAAAGATGAGAGAGGCCTGTAATTTTCATCATAGGTACACGTCAACTATGACAGACAAAATGAGAAAAATAAATCCAGAAAATCACATTGTAGTATTTTTAATTAATTAATTTGCAAATTATGGTGGAAAATAAGTATTTGGTCAATAACAAAAGTTTCTCAATACTTTGTTATATACCCTTTGTTGGCAATGACACAGGTCAAACGTTTTCTGTAAGTCTTCACAAGGTTTTCACACACTGTTGCTGGTATTTTGGCCCATTCCTCCATGCAGATCTCCTCTAGAGCAGTGATTTTTTGGGGCTGTCGCTGGGCAACACGGACTTCCAACTCCCTCCAAATATTTTCTATGGGGTTGAGATCTGGAGACAGGCTAGGCCACTCCTGGACCTTGAAATTCTTCTTACGAAGCCACTCCTTCGTTGCCCGGGCGGTGTGTTTGGGATCATTGTCATGCTGAAAGACCCAGCCACATTTCATCTTCAATGCCCTTGCTGATGGAAGGAGGTTTTCACTCAAAATCTCACGATACATGGCCCCATTCATTCTTTCCTTTACACGGATCAGTCGTCCTGGTCCCTTTGCAGAAAAACAGCCCCAAAGCATGATGTTTCCACCCCCATGCTTCACAGTAGGTATGGTGTTCTTTAGATGCAACTCAGCATTCTTTGTCTTTCAAACACGACGAGTTGAGTTTTTACCAAAAAGTTCTATTTTGGTTTCATCCGACCATATGACATTCTCCCAATCCTCTTCTGGATCATCCAAATGCACTCTAGCAAACATCAGACGGGCCTGGACATGTACTGGCTTAAGCAGAGGGACACGTCTGGCACTGCAGGATTTGAGTCCCTGGCGGCGTAGTGTGTTACTGATGGTAGGCTTTGTTACTTTGGTCCCAGGTCCCCCTGTGTGGTTCTGGGATTTTTGCTCACCGTTCTTGTGATAATTTTGACCCCACGGAGTGAGATCTTGCGTGGCGCCCCAGATCGAGGGAGATTATCAGTGGTCTTGTATGTCTTCCATTTCCTAATAATTGCTCCCACAGTTGATTTCTTCAAACCAAGCTGCTTACCTATTGCAGATTCAGTCTTCCCAGCCTGGTGCAGGTCTACAATTTTGTTTCTGGTGTCCTTTGACAGCTCTTTGGTCTTGGCCATAGTGGAGTTTGGAGTGTGACTGTTTGAGGTTGTGGACAGGTGTCTTTTATACTGATAACAAGTTCAAACAGGTGCCATTAATACAGGTAACGAGTGGAGGACAGAGGAGCCTCTTAAAGAAGAAGTTACAGGTCTGTGAGAGCCAGATATCTTGCTTGTTTGTAGGTGACCAAATACTTATTTTCCACCATAATTTGCAAATAAATTCATAAAAAATCCTACAATGTGATTTTCTGGAATTCTTTTTCTCAATTTGTCTGTCATAGTTGACGTGTACCTATGATGAAAATTACAGGCCTCTCTCATCTTTTTAAGTGGGAGAACTTGCACAATTGGTGGCTGACTAAATACTTTTTTTCCCCACTGTACATTATCAAGCATTTCACACATGTTATCCAGATACTGACTGTTAGCACTTGGTGGTCTATAGCAGCTTCCCACCAGAAGTAGCTTTAGGTGAAGCAGATTAACCTGTAGCCATATAACTTCAACAGTATTTAACATGAGATCCTCTCTAATCTTCACAGGAATGTGGTTCTGAATATAAACAGCAACACCTCCACCATTGGCATTTCTATCTTTTCTATAAATGTTATAACCTTGTATTGCTACCACTGTATCATCAAATGTATTATCTAAGTGAGTTTCAGATAGAGTCAGAATATGAATGTCATCTGTTACTAGCAAATTATTGATTTCATGAACCTTGTTTCTTAAGCTACATATGTTAACGTGGGCTATTTTGAGCACTTTTCTTCTGGGATGCTTACTTGTTTATCTTGCTTTACTGGGAAGCTTAGCAGCATTATATGTGCTCATGTTCTTTATGTTAGTGCAGGGTGAGCTGCACACAGTGGACTGCCTCCTCTGGGACACCGGCTCAGTGCTAACAGTAAAGATCTGGTTCTTAGGCACATGATTACTGCACACAAGGCAGTTAGAGGGACATACATTAGGTTACTTATATTGTGTCTACCAACGCCCCTGATGTAATGTACATTTGCTGAAGCATTTTGACAACTCTGTGTCACAATGGTAGGGATTAGCTGAGCTGGGCTTGGGTCATTGTTAAGTCATTGTCTCAATGCAGCCTTATAATGCTGTGAAAGGGTCCAGGAACCCAAATGATTTGGGTGGATCCCATCCTCCTTATAAAACTTGTTTTGTTCCCAAAAGGTATCGAAATTGTCAACAAAAGTTACACCCATTGAGCTGCAATAATCACGTAGCCAGTTGTGAAGAGCAAGAATCTTGCTAAAGCGTTCAATGCCACGATTCAGAGAGGGCACAGGGCCAGGTATGATGGGTTTTTTGTTAGTGTCAATCAGCTCTTTAAAATCCAGTTTCAGCTGTTCAGAGCTGCCCTTCATAATGTCATTAAAACCCACATGGACTACGATAGAATCAATTTCCATGTCCTGACGTAGTACATTCGGGAGCAGCTTAGTAATGTAATTTACTTGAGCTCCGGGATAGGACATTGTTTTTGCACCAGGAACGGTCACATTTCTTACCATGGAGCTGCCCAAAATCACGGCTGGCGAGAAGGACGAGGAAATCCGCCCACTCCCACGCTTCACAGGATGCAGGCCTCCGACATATGGAGAATCCCTGCTCGATCCAGAGCAGGGACGGAAGGTTGCCGACGTCGACTTCGAAATCGTAGTAGTAGGCACTGCGGCCGCAGACACAGGCACCCCCAGCGACGAAGGGGCAGGAAGATCAGGCTCGAGGACGGCGAAACTATTCGTTGTTTTGTATTTGCTCCAGGCCACTCGTTGGGAGTGTACAGTCGTGGTCAAACGTTTTGAGAATGACACAAATACTAATTTTCACAAAGTCTGCTGCCTCGGTTTTGATGATGGCAATTTGCATATACTCCAGAATGTCATGAAGAGTGAACAGATGAATTGCAATTAATTGCAAAGTCCCTTTTTGCCATGAAAATGAACTTAATCCCCAAAAAACATTTCCACTGCATTTCAGCCCTGCCACAAAAGGACCAGTTGCCATCATGTCAGTTATTCTCTCGTTAACACAGGTGAGAGGACAAGGCTGGAGATCACTCTGTCATGCTGATTGAGTTAGAATAACAGACTGGAAGCTTTAAAAGGAGGGTGGTGCTTGAAATCATTGTTCTTCCTCTGTTAACCATGGATACCTGCAAGGAAACACGTGCCATCATCATTGCTTTGCACAAAAAGGGCTTCACAGGCAAGGATATTGCTGCTAGTAAGATTGCACCTAAATCAACCATTTATCGGATCATCAAGAACTTCAAGGAGAGAGGTTCAATTGTTGTGAAGAAGGCGTCAGGGCGCCCAAGAAAGTCCAGCAAGCGCCAGGACTGTCTCCTAAAGTTGATTCAGCTGCGGGATCGGGGCACCACCAGTGCAGAGCTTGCTCAGGAATGGCAGCAAGCAGATGTGAGTGCATCTGCATGCACAGTGAGGCGAATACTTTTGGAGGATGGCCTGGTGTCAAAAAGGGCAGCAAAGAAGCAACTTCTCTCCAGGAAAAACATAAGGGATAGACTGATATTCTGCAAAAGGTACATGGATTGGACTGCTGAGGACTGGGGTAAAGTCATTTTCTCTGATGAATCGCCCTTCCGATTGTTTGGCGCATCCGGAAAACACCTTGTCCGGAGAAGACAAGGTGAGCGCTACCATCAGTCCTGTGTCATGCCAACAGTAAAGCATCCTGAGACCATTCATGTGTGGGGTTGCTTCTCAGCCAAGGGAGTGGGCTCACTCACAATTTTGCCTAAGAACACAGCCATGAATAAAGAATGGTACCAACACATCCTCCGAGAGCAACTTCTCCCAACCATCCAAGAACAGTTTGGTGACGACCAATGCCTTTTCCAGCATGATGGAGCACCTTGCCATAAGGCAAAAGTGATAACTGAGTGGCTCGGGGAACAAAACATCGACATTTTGGGTCCATGGCCAGGAAACTCCCCAGACCTTAATCCCATTGAGAACTTGTGGACGATCCTCAAGAGGCAGGTGGACAAACAAAAACCCACAAATTCTGACAAACTCCAAGCATTGATTATGCAAGAATGGGCTGCCATCAGTCAGGATGTGGCCCAGAAGTTAATTGACAGCATGCCAGGACAGATTGCAGAGGTCTTGAAAAAGAAGGGTCAACACTGCAAATATTGACTCTTTGCATAAACTTAATGTAATTGTCAATAAAAGCCTTTGACACTTATGGAATGCTTGTAATTATACTTCAGTATACCATAGTAACATCTGACAAAAATATCTCATAACACTGAAGCAGCGAACTTTGTGAAGACCAATACTTGTGTCATTCTCAAAACTTTTGACCACGACTGTAGACTGCTTTGCGGGAGGTCGCTGTCTTCGGCTTCCACGGCTCGTGACATGCGACCATCGTCATGGACCACGTCATGAGTTAATACAGTTACTGATTATATATTTAATATACAGTGCCTTCAGAAAGTATTCATATCCCTTGACTTATTCCACATTTTGTTGTTACAGCCTGAATTCAAAATGGATTAAATATTTTTACAAATCACCCATCTACACACAATGTTCCATAATTACAAAGTGAAAAAGAAAAATCTTCATTTTTGCTAATTTATTTAAAATGAAATACAGAAATATCTAAATTACTTAAGTATTCACACTCTTGAGTCAATGCATGTTAGAATCACATTTGGCAGCGATTACAGCTGTGATTCTTTCTGGGTAAGACTAAGAGCTTTGCACACCTGGATTGTACAATATTTGCACATTATTCTTTTTAAAATTCTTCAAGCTCTGTCAAGTTGGTTGTTGACCATTGCTATACAGCCATTTTCAAGAATTGCCATAGATTTTCAAGCCGATTTTAAGTCAAAACTGTAACTAGGCCACTCAGGAACATTCAATGTCGTCTTGATAAGCAACTCCAGTGTATATTTGGCCTTGTGTTTTAGGTTATTGTCCTGCTGAAAGGTGAATTTGTCTCCCAGTGTCTGTTGGAAAGCAGACTGAACCAGGTTTTCCTCTAGGATTGTGCCTGTGCTTAGCTCTATTACGTTAATCTTTTTTAAACAAAAAAAACCTCACTAGTACTTGCTGATGACAAGCATACCCATAACCTGATGCAGCAACCACCATGCTTGAGTGGTACTCAGTGATGTGTTGGATTTGCCCTAAACATAACGCTTTGTATTCAGGTCATAAAGTGAATTTCTTTGCCACATGTTTTGCAGTTTTACTTTAGTGCCTTATTGCGAACAGGATGCATGTTTTGTCTCTCATATCACAGCCATTAAACTCTGTAACTGTTTTAAAGTCACAATTGGCCTCATGGTGAAATCCCTGAGCGGATTCCTTCCTCTCTGGAAACTGAGTTAGGAAGGATGCCTGTGTCTTTGCAGTGACTGGGTATATTGACACAACTTAAATAACTTCACCATGCTTAAAGGGATATATATTCAAAGTCTTTTTTTAGGTTTTTACACATTTACCAGTAGGTGCCCTTTGCAAGGCATTGGAAAACCTCCCTGGTCTTTGTGGTTGAATCTGTGTTTGAAATTCACTGCACGACTGAGGGACCTTACAGATAATTGTATGTTTGGGGTACAGAGATGAGGTAGTCATTCAAAAATCATGTTAAACACTATTATTGCACACAGAGTGAGTCCATGCAACTTATTATGTGACTTGTTAAGAACATTTTGACCCTTGAACTTATTTAGGCTTGCCATAACAAATGGGTTGAATAATTATTGACTCAAGACATTTCAGCTTTTCACTTTTTTATTACTTTGTAAACATTTCTAAAAACATAATTCCACTTTGACATTATGAGTTATTGTGTGTAGGCCAGTGACACAAAATCTCAATTTAATCCATTTTAAATTCAGTCTGTAACACAACAAAATGTTGAGGGGTGTGAATACTTTCTGAAGGCACTATATAGGGCTCCAGACCATGTGACCACCTGACCAGCAAGAACTCTGGGCCCTAAGGCTATATCAATTAACTGGTATCCATTAAGTCACTAAACCTAATGCCTTCTATGGTAATACAAATGTAAACTAATTCAAAAAGTCTCATGTCTTTTATTGTACTACAAATGTAAACAAAAACAGTATTCACTGCTAACTTTAAATGTATCCTCACTCATGATGTTGTATCTGTTTTATTTTTCAGATGGACCTGAAACTACTTCTGATATCAACATTGTTAGGAGTAATTTGTTACAGCAGTGCTCAGCAAGGTACAATTATTCTCTCTCCATCTTATCTCAAGTTTCTGTCCTACTTACTTTAAGTTCCACCTTGTTAGACAAAATCAATCCTCAACAGTAACATCAGTATTCTGTTTCTGTACACTGACTACACAGTACATCATCTAATCATAATATATCATAAACGATGTAGGCCTACATACAATACAGAATGGTGACTAATAGCCTGATGTTCCATGGGTGAGTCGAAGCAGAGCGAGCATGCTGCTGAAATGTAATGATGTCATTAGCCAGAAGAAGAAGCAGCTTCACCTAGGCTTTTTGGAGCATAGTCGTGAGGACATCATGGACCTATGGAACAGCGGAATATTCCGTTCTGTCTCTGGCTCCAATTACTGTTCTCTCTGAGCCACACAGTTTTCCTAATTCCAAATGTGTAAATACTGGGGCTTTTTGCCTGCTTAGTCTTTAGGAGTTTATAATGAGTTTGCTTCTCTTCAACATTTAATTTTTTTCAGAAGGGAACGAGTGCATCAAGGCCAATGCCAAGTCCTGTGGGGAGTGTATTCAAGTGGGAGCGAAATGTGGATGGTGCACAGACCCAGTATGTGGATTTGAATTTGTCAATAACTTTGTTACTGCATTGTTACTATATTTGACTCAGCGTTAGAACTTGCAGGTGTATGCAATCAAGGAAAGAAGTATGTCATCTAAACTGTCCCTTGGAATTACAACACTAGTGTATAAGGCAATTTTGTTTATAACCTTTATAACCTGCTTTGGAGTGTAGGAAATATATTTTCAGAAAATAAGGACCTTACATTTTGGGTGGATTTCCTCTGAGTGCCATAATGCAATTTGTCATGATACTGATTAACCTCCTCTCCTCCCTCTCCCCCAGGAGTTCCTTAAGCAGGGTGAGGCCACGTCGACCCACTGTGACGAGCTTGAGTCCCTGAGGAAGAGAGGCTGCGGTGCCGCCAAGGTAGAGAACCCCAGAGGCAGCCATCGGGTCCTGAAGAACAAGGCTGTGACCAACCGCAACAAGGGAGCAAAGAAACTCAGACCAGAGGATATCACACAGATCCAGCCCCAGAAACTCACCCTCAGCCTCAGATCTGGTGGGAACTTTGATAGTTTGATAAGGGTGCATCCCAAATGGCACCCTTTCCCTATTTAGTTCTACTACTTTCCGCTCTGGTCAAAAGTAGTGCCTTATATTGGGAAAAGGGTGCCATTTGGGACGCAGTCTTAGTTAAGTTTGTTTCAGCCATAACTTCCCGTTTGACCATTGTTGAAGGAACGTTGCTGAGGGTTGCTGTTTTCTGATATTTTCTTTGGTCTTTCACTGTAATGTTGATTAGTTACAGTATCCTCCATTTTCTTTGAGAGTTTAAGCTATCAACTGTACAGCTGTTATTATGATGTGGAAGGAAGGAGTGCTCCTTGTACTCTTCTGTGCCAGAGGCGTATTTGACATGGACAATGCACTTTAATCAACATTTCAGTGTTGACATCAATGTAAATGTGCCGGAGTTAGCAAAAGTGCTAATTTTCATCCATAGTCCCTGGTTTAACCTTGCCTATCTGTCTGTGTACTGTAGGTGAACCCCAGTCTTTTAATCTGAAGTTCAAACGAGCTGAGGATTACCCCATCGACCTCTACTACCTGATGGACCTCTCCTACTCGATGAAGGATGATCTAGAAAATGTCAAGAACCTGGGAACACAGCTGATGCTGGAGATGTCAAAGATCACATCTGATTTCAGAATTGGTAAGATTATGAATCCGCCCCGGAATGAGGATGTCCATATTTCTTTGAATTTCTTCTTTACGACAACTTGATCTCTTCTGCTTTCAGTGCTGGTTGGGTGTACTACAATACCCATAATGTAATGTGTAACATATCTGGTTTTATCTTAGTAAAGATGTTCTGAAGCTAACAAATTGGTGTCCTGTCTCCTTACCAATACAGTTTATATGTGGGCTGGATATCTTTTCTTATTTTCTAGGTTTTGGTTCCTTCGTTGAGAAGACGGTGATGCCTTACATAAGCACCACCCCAGCCAAGCTGCTGAACCCCTGTACTGGGGACCAGAACTGCACCAGTCCCTTCAGCTATAAGAACGTCCTGAAGCTGACCAGCAATGGACAGGAGTTCAACACCCTGGTGGGACAACAGCAGATCTCTGGAAACCTGGACTCACCAGAGGGAGGTTTTGATGCCATCATGCAAGTGGCTGTCTGTGGTGTAAGTATTATGTTTTTATTATAGTATATATGGTTCAAATAATAATTTGTATCAGGGTTTTATATTGACTCAGGACAAAGAGGACTAAGTAAGTAAGTATATTTATATTGACTGTGAATTGGTCTCGTGGTACCAGACCTCAACACCCTATTCTCATTTGAGAATGGCTGGAGTGGAGGCTAACTGGAGGCTAAGAGAAGGCCATTTTATAAAACCTCAATGTTTGAGAGTTCATTCACTCTAGGGTACTAAACTGCTATTTTAAGGGGCTAACCTCTCACATAGCTGTTCATAGTTTTTTTACATATATTTCCTGAATCTTTCCTATGTCTTGTAATTTTATTCTCTGGTATTTCTGTAAGCTGTGTCCTTTTTCTGTATGTTGTTTATTTTTACAATGAGTTTTAATGGGCCTCTCTCTCTCTCCCTCCTCCCAGGAGCACATTGGCTGGAGGAACGTCACCCGTCTGCTGGTGTTTTCCACTGATGCTGGCTTCCACTTCGCTGGAGATGGGAAACTGGGAGGGATCGTTCTGCCCAACGATGGGAAATGCCACCTGGAGAACAACATGTACACCATGAGCCACTACTATGTATGTATAATAATACATAATGTAGTGTATTATAAAACTGGTTGTTTGGATCCTGGATGCTGATTGGTTGGTATGCAGTCGTTGTGGGACAACAACTCCTGCAAAATACCATGATGTGTTAATGTCATAATTCCACTGTCCCATAGCCCAGGCAGGAAATTCATTAACTTCATCTCCCTCAGGAAAAAAGTGTCTACACAATTTTTCCATGCTACTATTTGGTTTGCAACAGTTGGGGGTTGTTGTATAAACCTATCTGTCTGCCTCTACGACCTGTGCAACAATGTATCATTTTACAAATGCGATCTCTCCCGTGCCAGTAGGCTAGCTAGCCCCAGAATGAACGGGAAACGAATAATTCACCATGGAAACCATAAACAGAAGTCCATACATTCATTAACCAGCACAGTGCAGCTACTAGCCTACAAACAAAACCAAAATATAAGGTGTCACACAAGAGTTATTGACAGCCTAACATGGAGAACAAAAACCGCTGGAGTGCCATTTTAACTGCCAACAATGTGAGAGGTATGTCCCATTCTCCGCCTAAGAGACAAGTACTGGCTGTCATCAACAAGCGCCAGGAGCATGGACAGTTCTTCCACTCATGTGCCATCAACGGAAACGTCACTATTAACATCACCAGCTTGGTTAGCTCGGACTCGCCAACCATAATAGTTGTTGCCTATGTAGGCCTATTGGATGTTTACAGTATTAAGCCATTATTTATTGAAGTTATTGTCTCTTATCATTATTGAATCTCTGCTAGCTAGCTACATGCCAATGATTTGTTTAGCATAGCAATGTCGAATGAATAGAATTAACGACTGTGTCAAAACATGAGAAAATAACTAACAACCTGCCTGCTTGGGTAGCAACTTCAGAATGCAAAAACAAATGTACTTGTTAAAGTAATTGTTTAATGAAAAAATGTCATTAATATTTTTATAAATATGTTGACAACCGTTATATAAAAGCAATAATGCCCTCGAACCCAGGAATTATGGCTTCACTCCGGGCCTCAGAACAGCCCTTGTCGGGAGTTGTCACACTATAATTCATTATTACAATTCACATTATTTCTTAAATAATACACTGCTATGTACTGTATTTATTGTGGCTTTTTCTTTGTCGTCTTCTGTGTGGTCTGTATTTTGAATATGACAAGATTTGAAGGGAATGGGCTACTTGCCCTTAGTTATGTAATCAAAGGGCTAACCTGGTACCTGTACTTCCTTATTGTTGTCCTGTAACAGGACTACCCCTCCATCGCCCACCTGGTTCAGAAATTAAGTGACAACAACATCCAGACAATCTTTGCCATCACAGAGGAGTTCCAGCCTGTTTACAAGGTCAGTCAGTTGTTCCAGTGTGTGTGTGGAAAAACATTTATTTCCAAGTTTCTGTGCTTCTCTGTTGGAGGTTGGAGGAAGCCCAGCCCTTTGAAGAGCAGAGAAACATTTACCTTTGCTCTGCAGCATCTGCTCCTTGTTACTAGTAACGTCTCTTTGGATCTCTGGTTGTCCCAAATGGCAACCATTTCCCTATATATTGCTCTACTTTTGTAGTGCACTATATAAGGAATAGGGTGCCATTTGGGACACAAGCCTCTGAATGTTCCCTTCTGCCCTCTACTGCTTTTCAAGCCAATTAGATGTCTGCCTGGAGTTCGATAATATTCCTTTATCATATCCACATCAGTCCAATGCTTGGACAATGTTTGTCAACCTCGGGAGAAGGTCTTTGTTTATTTGATTCCACTGTTAGAATGTCACAACACTGTAAATAGTTTAACCTTTAGATTCAGACCTTACCACTATGTGTTTGCAGACCACAATCAAACTACTCACCAATCTAAATGGGTCAGGCAAAACAAAACAGTTTTGCTCTGAACAACTTTTCTGGTGCCGTGATTATTTAGAGATCTACAGGATTCATATTGACATACTAGTAAATTATAATTTACTAGTATTATAATTTACTCTACTGTGTTTTCTCTCTACTCAGGAGTTGAAGAATCTCATTCCTAAGTCTGCGGTGGGGACACTCTCTGCAAACTCCAGCAATGTTATCAACCTCATTATTGATGCCTACAATGTAAGTATAGATTGAATTGGATTGGTTACTAGACAATATACAGTGCTGCACACTCTCACTTTATTACTTTCAGCCTTAAAATAGTTGGCAAAAACCATGCTGCTGTTACCATAAAGTCATCACGTCTCTGTCTGAACTGTTCTTTGTATGGGAAAAAAACAACATTTTAAAAACTGTAGATTACTGAATATTTAGTATATTTTCAATTTACAGTGGGCTAACTCTTGTTCTTTGTGTGGTAGTCTCTTTCCTCAGAGGTGATTCTGGAGAACAGTAAGCTGGCAGAGGGAGTTACCATCACGTACCAGTCACGCTGCAAGAACGGAGTGACTGGTGAGGGAGAGATGGGAAGAAAATGCTCCAACATCTCCATCGGGGACGAGGTGGGGAACCAAAACATCCTCCATTGATTGTTTTCTAGTCTAAATATTTTTTTTTCATATTTCGGGTTCAGTTATTTCAGTTTTCTGACCAAGTGCATTGGATTTGTCCCTTATTAGATGTCAGAGTAGTCAAATGCATTGCTTTTTTATTATGAAATGTGATTATTATGCCCTTAATGTGAATGCATTCTTTCATCACTTATCTGTAGGTGTCTTTCACCATAAGCATCACAGCTAAGCAGTGTCCTAAGATGGGCAAACCAGAGACCATCAAGATCAAACCCCTAGGGTTCACCGAGGAGGTGGAGATTGCTCTGAACTTCATCTGTGAATGTGACTGTCACAAAGACGGCATCGAGAACAGTGAAATCTGCCACAACGGCAACGGGACATATGAATGTGGAGCCTGCAGGTAAGGCACTTATGTTTCAAAGGCAGAAGATCTTAACCCTTATTTACCTTCCATATTGTAATATTGTCCATGGCATAGAGATACTGTACAGTATGATGTTTGATACTGTATGTATAATTCGTTGTACATCTATTTCTGTGGTCCATTGGTATGTAACTGTTTTCAGGTGTATTGCATCTGTTTGTGTCTGAATATTCTACACAGGCAGTCTTTTATGCAGTCCTCCCTATCAATATCTACTGTAAATAAGTATTACATTTGATTTTCTTTATTGTCGCTCAGGTGCAACGAGGGCCGTATTGGTAGACAGTGTGAGTGCAGCACCAACGAAGTGACCAGTGAAGACCTGGATAAGAACTGTCGTAAAGACAATGGTACAGACATCTGCAGCAACAACGGAGACTGTGTGTGTGGAACCTGCGAATGTAAGAAGAGGGAGAACCCAGAGGAACGCTACAATGGAAAGTTCTGCGAGTGTGACAACTTTAACTGTGACCGCTCCAACAACAAACTCTGTGGAGGTAAGTCATCAGTTGAGCTGCTGTGGTGTGCAATAGGCATGCTTCGAAGAAGATAAATGCGTTAAATGATTTCATTACAGATTTTGCTTACTGTGAAATGATGGCCAAGCGCTACCATCTGTAGACAAGTGTGACATCCTGCTCTGCACACAAATGAGTGACCTCATGTGATCGTTTGTGGTTATAATGAGCCCATTTCCAATGAAATTACAGATCATTGCCCGTTATGAAATTAGATTTACCCTCGTTAATTTAGGCCCTTTTTATCTGTGATTGTATTTGATCTTTGCAGGGTAATCTCTCATCTCTGACCCTGTGTGTGTTGTCTTGTGGCAGGACATGGTCGTTGTGAGTGCAGGGTGTGTATCTGTGATGCCAACTGGACGGGCAGTGCCTGTGACTGTTCTCTGGACACCACGACCTGCCTGGCCTCTAACAAGCAGATCTGTAATGGCCGGGGCACCTGTGAGTGTGGCACCTGCAAGTGCACTGACCCCAAGTTCCAGGGGCCCACCTGTGAGATCTGTCCCACCTGTCCAGGAGTCTGTGCAGAACACAAGTGAGTTGAATAAAGGAATTAATTAATTGTATTTGATCATTTTATATTGTTTTAGCTATGCAAAAAACAACAATATTGCTGTATTTCCTTGTGGGAATGTTATGTGTGGATTACATAAAGGTTTATTGTAATGGTTGAAATTAATTATGCTTTTTATTTGTTTTTATTTGTAAGGGACGGGTTCCTTCTCTCTTTCCTCAGCCTTAGTTTAATGCCTCTTAACCTTTTAAATAGGCATCAAGAGTTTTCTTCATTTATCCGACTAAACCTCCATTGTTATTGTGAGCTCTGTTTCCTTTCTTCCGATCATTCCAAGAAAGGGAACAATGGACCGTTTAGACACAACTGTGATATCTAAAACCAGTAGTGCTAGCTACGCTCTTAGAAAAAAGGGTTCTAAAAGGGTTCTTCGGCTGTCCCCATAGAATAACACTTTTTGGTTCCAGGGAAAACCCTTTTTGATTCCACGTAGAACGCTCTGTGGAAAGGGTCCTACATGGAACCCAAAAGGGTTCTACCTGGAACCAAAAATAGTTATTCAAAGGGTCCTCCTATGGGGACAGCCGAAGAACCCTTTTAGGTTCTAGGTAGAACCTTTTTTTCTAAGAGTGTAGGGTACAGCATTGCCCACTATAGACACCTGCATGAACCTCAATATTCAGCTTTCTTGCATTCCAATAGACAAGTGAATATGTTACAAGTCTAGGAAGCATCACAATGTGAGACTACCTGCGTGTGTTACTCCATCTGTACAGAGTTTAATGTCAATGTCCTGTCTTCCACAGGGAGTGTGTTCAGTGCAGGGCCTTTGGGACAGGGGAGAAGAAGGACACGTGTGAGAGGGACTGTAGCTACTTCAACCTGATCAAGGTGAAGGACCGAGACAAGCTGCCCCAGCCAGGACAGGCCTTCCCCCTGATGCACTGTAAGGAGAGGGATGCCAACGACTGCTGGTTCTACTACACCTATGCTGTCAACAACAACACAGAGAAGGAGGTCCATGTGGTGGAAACACTAGGTGAGAGCATATACAGTCTATGGCATGGCATTGTGACTGAGGATATAAGAGTGAAAAAATAGGATTATTTGTTTATACATTGAGTAGTGTTTGTGATTAGAGCTAGGAGTTCTTGACCTGACCTGACCATGAAGAACTGACCAGAAGTTCCTTGCCCTAGATACAGTATAATGCAAATCAGGATGTAATTGTGCATATGAATTTGATTTTACATCAACTGACTTGCCTGGTTAAATACCCCCAAAAATATTGGGCTAACTGAATTTTCTTGCTGTGTGTTTCCCCGTCTGTGTTCCAGACTGCCCTGCGGGCCCTGACATCATCCCCATCGTGGCTGGCGTTGTGGCGGGCATCGTGCTGATCGGCCTGGCTCTGCTGCTCATCTGGAAGCTGCTCATGATCATCCACGACAGGAGGGAGTTTGCCAAGTTCGAAAAGGAGAAGATGAATGCTAAATGGGACACGGTAAGAGAGTGGATAATAGACACAGTACCAGGCAGCCATCTTGGAGAAGTTTGTAATGGCGATAATAATAATAATATGCCATTTAGCAGACGCTTTTATCCAAAGCGACTTACAGTCATGTGCGCATACATTTTTACGTATGGGTGGTCCCGGGGATCGAACCCACTACCCTGGCGTTACAAGCACCATGCTCTACCAATTGAGCTACAGAGGACCACATGATGTACTTTTGCCGGTCTTAGTTTTGTATTCTCCCTGACTGTAATTTCAGTAGGACATGGAAAACAGTTGTTATAGATATGGCCACTGTGTGAATCTCTTACACAGAGAACGGACTCCTAGAGGAATACAGAGTTGGAAACAGTGTTGTACTCTATCTCAACCTTTGATGACTGTAACAGACCTGTTGATGATTTCATAAGATGCACACAGACAGTCCTACTCAGTTTCAACTTCAGAAGTAAATATCTTTAAAGTTTGAAGTCATCGCTGTGCAAAATACAGAACCCAAAAAACAGAACACTTTTTAGAATGTGAAGCTCCTTGAAAACACATACATCTGTTTTTATTTTATTTATCTGTATTTTCCTGGGAGTGGCTACAGAAGCCTAGTTTGGTTGGTGGTGTTCTGCTGCCACCTAGCATCGAGTTAACCACACTGCAGGCAGAGGTTACATTCCAGACAGCAGGGTGTTATTCATTAGGCACCAAATGTAAGAAAACAGACAGAGTACTACCTGGACTTGTCCGTAAGAAACACTCATATTCATTTTCCATTGAAAAGCATTTTGCTGCGATGTGCCCTAATGAATGTGACCCAGGGTTTCCGAAATGCTTGATGATTCAGCACGTCCTGATTACTCTGTCAGACCAGCCGCATGTGAGAGCTTCTCTGGTGAAATGGGCAGGGCACTGAGGCTTCTAGACCCTCTCATTATGGTACATGGAGAAGACATCAGACATCAATGACTGTATGAGAGAGCAGACTGACCTGACTTGTATACATATAGAAAGGGAATCTTCCCAGCCCTCTTAGATGATTATCAACTTCTGAGCCTCTGATCCCGATGTAGAAATACTCCTTTCTCTAGGGATTCTTTTTTTTACTTCTTTCCCATATCATTATTTTATTCCTTCTCATTTATCTTTACCCATGTTTTCATTTCATTCTGTCTCTGTTTCTCTTCTGTTGTTTTTTCCTGTTCTGAAATGTCTGTCCCACTCTCTCTACCCATAGCAAGAGAATCCCATATACAAGAGCCCTATTAATAAGTTCCAGAATCCATTCTATGGACGTAAAGCTGCGGTTCTATAAGTTTGTATTTACTTTCCCTCTCCTCTGTTTTCCTGCATGGGTTTCCAGTTGGTTTTGTTTGTTTGTGTGTTTCTTTATTTGTGTTTGTCAACTTACTGTAAGCTGTCACTATTTAATATATCTCAATATTTCTGGCTTTCATTTGGTCTCTCTTTGGGCCAAGTAAGTCAGTTGAGGAAACTGTGCAGAAAGATCCACATGATGGTATATTAAAACCAACAATAAACCCATGTAAGTGTTGTTTTGTGGGTCAACATAAACTGTCCCCTCTGTTAGTAGTTTGAACAAAGGTAAGTACTGTAACAGGTCGTCACATGTAAGCCTATTACACTTCAGTTTAACCACAGTATGTACATTGTGTCATATTTGAAGCTATGATTGAAATGGCATGTTGTGTCTGTGACGTTTGTTGATATTTCTTCTAACAGTGTTACCTGGATGACAACACACAAATGCTCACTCAAAATGACACCAAGATATCCATGTGATGGCACGATCAGTTTACAAGATCTGTCCCAAGAATGCTTGATAATCATTTGATATTCTAAATGGGCTCGGATTTTGCTGTGGGTTTTTTCCCTCATAAAATTGCAGCTGTTGTCATATGACTGACATGTTACATATACACTACCAGTCAAAGGTTTGGACACACCTGCTCATTCAAGGATTTTCCTTTATTTTTTACTATTTTTTACATTGTAGAATAATAGTGAATACATCAAAACTATGAAATAACACATATGGAATCATGTAGTAACCAAAAAAGTGTTAAACAAATCAAAATGTATTTTATTCTAAATAAATCACAGACAGTGTCACCAGCAAAGCACCCCCACACCATAACACCTCCTCCTCCATGCTTTACGGTGGGAAAAATACACATGCGGAGATCATCCGTTCACCCACACCGCATCTCACAAAGACACAGCGGTTGGAACCAAAAATGTCAAATTTGGACTCCAGACCAAAGGACACATTTCCACCGACCGAATGTCCATTGCTCTTGTTTCTTGGCCCAAGCAGGTGTCTTCTTCTTATTGGTGTCCTTTAGTAGTGGTTTCTTTGCAGCAATTCGACCATAAAGGCCTGATTCACACAGTCTGGCTGGTAACATAGCGCTTGATGGTTTTTGCGACTGCACTTGAGCTGTTCTTGCCATAATATGGACTTGGTATTTTACCAAATAGGGCACAACACAACTGATTGGCTCAAACACATTAAGAAGGAAAGAAATACCACAAATTAATTTTTAAGAAGGCACACCTGTTAATTGAAAAGCATTCCAGGTGACTACCTCATGAAGCTGGTTGAGAGAATGCCAATAGTGTGCAAAACTGTCATCAAGGCAAAGGGTGGCTATTTGAAGAATCTCAAATCTCAAATATATTTTGATTTGTTTAACACTTTTTTGATTACAACATGATTCCATATGTGTTATTTCATAGTTTTGATGTCTTCACTATTATTCTACAATGTAGTAAATAGTAAAAATAAAGAAAAACCCTTGAATGAATAGGTGTGTCCAAACTTTTGACTGGTACTGTATAATGACTGTAAATTACAACTGTAACGTTTTCTTCTTGTTTCTCTTGTGCCTTCCAGGGAGAAAACCCGATCTACAAGAGTGCTGTTACAACGGTGGTCAACCCCAAATATGAAGGCAAATGATTGAGCTTCAGTTCTCCCAGAACAACACTGTATGCAAATATAGTTCTAGGGCGTGAGAGGGATACGGGGGGGGTCATTTTGTCTTTTGTAATTTCTTCTTCTTGTCGCTTCAGTATTATAACATTACATCAGCCACTACATTTGGTCTTCTTACTAACAGTTTATTTTCTATGCAATCATTGTCATTAAAAATGTACAGTTAGTTGTTATGTGTATATACTTTAAGGTGCTTTTTTTTTTGAAGAACTGGTTGAAATGAAGATTTTTGCCACAGGACTGGTATGGGCCATGGGTTGTGCCTTTCAGAGACCATACCTATATGGGCACAGAGAGTGCTCTCTTTCTCTTCATGGACTTGTTATGATTGTGCCATTGAGTGTCAGACAGGACCTGAGACTAAATCATACCAATATTTTGCATTGTGGCTGTGAAGTATTTTTTCAGCCATAGGGTACATACAATATGTAGTAAACATTGATTTGGCCCTGCGATAGACTAGCATCCTGTCCAGGGGGTGTACTTGTACATCAACCTGCCTCAAACTACAGAAACAGGAGATAGGCTCCTGCCATGTGGGCCGTTCTGGCTCAGACAGGGCTATATACTTATACATTAATTTGTGGATAAATGAGTCATCCATCAAGCAGGATTGCAAGAGTATGGATTCATCATTTGGGGTCGTTTTTAAAGATTATCACATCAATAGCAGAGTCTAACCTAGTCATCAGGTAACATTGTGCGTCCCAAATGGCACCCAATTCCGTTTATAGAGTGCTACGTTTGACCAAAATAAGTGCACTACATGGGGAATAATGTGCTATATTTGGGACGCGTTCCATGTAATGTGTGAAGATGTTCTAAGAACTAATACATAGGAAGCATTGATGTTTAGATGTTAAAGGTTATTGCGCTATTGATGAGAACAGGTTTTGCCTTGCAAAAGTACTGAAAATAAGAAAAATGAATTATTTCATAAAACTGTCATAAACAGGCTATTTTAAAGGGATTGAAAACCACTTGTATTAACGGGATAAAGCAATGTAAATCACTTAATTACATAATCAATTGACATATATTTATGTGACAAAATTAGAAGTTTCATTTCTTTTTAGTATAATGTAGTTTTATTCTATAAGATTTCGGTATTCAACCTCAGGTCCTTTTCTGTACTCATTCCAAGCAAAGCCAAATATATGCCTTCATTGCAAAGCCTTATCCCATGTGTTTCATGTTGATCAATATTAAACGAATTGTCTACTTTGTTCTGAAGACATACTGATTGATACAAGTTATTTTGTTTTAATCTGATGTTTCCCCCTTTTGAAATCATTGGGCTGGGGTAACCTCTCATCTGCAGTATTAAATGAAAGGCCTCTTGGAATTGTTTTAAAATACAAAAATGCCTCATGCCACATCTTGTTTTTAAAGAGCCTTTTTATTTCAAAATTATGTTCACTTTTCCCAATTCTGTTTCTGAATTTATTTATTAAATAAAGCACCTAAATGACACATGTAATGCTTATTTTATTTTAGCTTTGCAAAGTTAGTCCTAGAAAGAGGAGGCATGGTTTTATCAAAGATACTTGTAACTAGCTCCTTCCTCTCTGTGGTTTTATTATGGGGAGCCATAGTTTGATGGAAAATTAATTTAAAAAACAAGATATACATCACATTTAGCCTGTTAATCAACTATATTGTTATGAAAAGCAGTTTGATACTTAAGCAAAGTTAGTAGATGTGTAACTTTGAAAAGAAAAGAACTCGCTCAACATTGTACCGGAAGTCTACCAAGGAAACCGGAAGTGCGAGAAAGTATCCAATGTTGGTTGTCTTATCATCCAGCTCCCCTGCTGACAAACATAAACTCTTCTAGGGTGTATTTTTACAGCTATACATAGAATACGAAGATGGAAGACGACGTTTTGACAACACTGAAAATATTAATAATTGGAGAAAGTGGCGTTGGGAAGTCCAGGTAAGAAAGCTACAGTAGCTAGCTGACGTTAGTTGAGTGAAGTTGTCTCGTTAAAAACATGGCCAATAATTAAATGCCAATATTATGTCAGTTAAGCAGATAGCTTGTCAACAAAGCAAAAATGAATGTATGTTATTATGGGACCACAGCGAACAGGCTAATGTAACACAGTTGTTTGCTATGCCACATCAGCTAGCTAACAACGTTGTCTGCGTGGAACGTTGTGGAGATGTTGCAACAACAACTAGGGTGGCTGTAATTATTTTCACACAGTTGTATTGATCTGCCTTTAGTAGTCACATCATTATACGTGATTTCAGTACAAATAACTAACGTTAGGCTACTCAGTACTGCTTTATTAGGAAAAGTGGCAGCGAAGTGATCAACCCTGCCTCCAATATGACAGCAGGGTTTAGCTGTGAGAGAGTGATACAAATTCTTATGCCATGAGTCAAGACCAATGCCTTAGCATAGCTAAAGAGTTTGGCCAATGCCTTAGCATAGCTAAAGAGTTTGGCCAATGCCTTAGCATAGCTAAAGAGTTTGGCCAATGCTTAGCATAGCTAAAGAGTTTGGCCAATGCTTAGCATAGCTAAAGAGTTTGGCCAACTCAACTGAGAATAGAATCTTGATGGGTACCATAAGTTCCAAGAATAAATTCTAGAAAAAATGCAAAGTAGAATGTTATTGTCATGGAATGGTTGGTGCCAACATCGAGTATACTACTATAGTTACCAAGCTGTGTATATCTCTGGCTCTGGTTCTTAGACCGCTAGAAAGAATGCTGGTATGTCTGAGTGTAACGTTAGTTCTTGAAAACTCTCGGTACAGCTCTCAGCCATTAGCTTCGTCCACGACGGCCTCATGTGAACTACAATCCCGATGCTGAGGTATAATGTTTAGAAACTTCATTAATCATAGCTTGCGAAATGGCTTTAGAAACATATCGCCCGTATCTTTCATCAGCGAGAAAGAATCCTTCAAATAAAAAAAGATCCATACGAAACTACACTTCTGCTACACTTCCCGAGTTACGCTTACACACAGGTGTTCAGAGCATGCTAGATAGCTAATTAGCAAAGGTGGTCGCCTCTTGTCTTCCGTCTGTTTTCCGTAAACAAGCGCTGTAACATGGATATGTGGCCATGTGGGAACACTAACCCTATCAAGGTGTGAATCAATGTAACTATTATTTTTGTTGTTGAAAATTATATATCGCTAATATGAAAGATAAGGTCCTTACGCTTCCAAAACCGTACGGCAAGCGATGCATGTTAATGTTCAGGCCGAGCGTCAGGGATCTTAACAAAACTCAGAAGATGCCTTCCTCCAATGACTCTTATGTGTAATGGAACTGAGAGTCTTGATCAAGGGCTAGTCTGAGTGAGCCTTCAACCATCACATAGCAGGCCTATGCTTTATTACTACAGCATGGGGACTACTGCACCCAGTAGTCAGATGTAATTTTCATTCAAGGCCTTTGGTCCAGACCAGCCAGCCTTCACTTTCTCAAAATAATCAAATAAATGAGTTTGATTGAAGAAACGACCCAAAGGTAGACAACAACTAGATATTCCTTCCACCTGACTGGTGAGAGACACTCCCAAACTGCATTTTGCAACAAGGGACGAATTGTTTGTTTATGAGATTTGAAGCCCTTTCAACAATTTTTATGATCTCTTTGGTGTTTGGCAGGATTTGCTCGAGTATTTTAGCAATATCAGTTATGTAGGGTTTACTGCCTATCAGACAATGAAATGCTATGATTTCAGTATACTGTCCTCTTTTCTTTTTTTTTCAAATAATGTTTAGGTAACTATAGACTCATAAAAATCAATGCCATTTCTTGATGAGAATACAGTAAGTCTAACTATTGGTATGAGTAATGTGGGCCAGGGCTAGTGTTTCCTCAACCTTGCATTTTTAAGTATTGTTAGAATTTCATACGGTTAGACTCAATGGTCATATTTGACATTATGTATATATTTTTTGATTAAATAAATACATGATCTCATTCTCTATTTGTAAGTCGCTCTGGTTAAGAGCGTCTGCTAAATGACGTAAATGTAAATGTAATTCTCAACCCCCCCCCCATCCCCCCTCTCTGCCTAGGTCTTCAAATCATTCGAAATCTCCCAAGCAGCGAATAGAGGTTTCATTCTACCAGACAAATTGGCCTGTTGCACTGCTATTGTGCTATTATTTAGGCTAACCACATTGCTACTGAGGTATCAGGCTACTGAGACATAAAACAATGATCAGTCATTGTTCTGACATTACATCTGATAAAGCAATTTCGTATGAATATGGATGGAGGAAATTAGAGTATGGTTGAATAAGAACATTTGAGCAGTAGGCTATTATCTGTGTTTGGGTTGACTGGAAATAAGAAGGATTAGCTACATCATTAGCCCTGTGATTTAGTTCCTAGCACTTGATTATTGACTCACAAATGAACCCTGACCCTCTGACCATGCAGCAAGTAATGATGTCATCTAATGTCTGGTTGTTATTGTGTTGAATATGTAGGCCTTTGTGCTCGTATCCAATCATTTTGCGATAAATAGACCTAGGTTAATAATACCACAACCAATGTGGGGGGGGTCGGGAGACTCTTTAGCTCCCCAGGGCAAGGCTGATTTTCATTTAGTGATATCTAGGCAAATGGAAACCAAACACAGACTGTACAATACCAGTGAAAGTTCCCTTGGCTATTTGACTTTGTGGAGTTTGCCCTCGTTTCAAATGTGTTATGTAGGCCTACTCTAAAAACTCTGTATATGTGTTGACTCACATGTCAAATAAAATGTTGTTGTCTGTTGTATCGGCTATAGAGGAGACATGGTAATGTTTCATCAAGTTCCCTGTTAATGTCTTTTGTTTCTTTTTTTGCAGTCTTCTCTTGAGATTCACGGATGACACATTTGACCCGGAATTAGCAGCAACAATAGGTAAGTAATTTCTTACTGTATGAGAGAAAAAGAAGTTGGGTTGCCTATAGGTTGAATAAAAACTGTGTAACTTGTACTCACTGACTGGTATTCTGAACCAAAAGCATAGATAATATCACAACTATTTAGAATTTAGAGAGTATTACATTTCATTCATCTGGTGGTGAAATACATGGTTTGGGAAAAGGATAATTTCTTCTTTCCTTCACGGATCTGCAAATGATATCAGAATTCCAAACTGTATTAAACATTACTCTTCAAGGATACCCCTATTATTATTTTCAGGTAGCCTTGAGATGGTTAACAACCAGGAGTGACTTTGTGAAAGAAGTGCAAGACAGGCTCCAAATTCGTTGCGCTATTGATTACTACTGGGGTGGGGAAATGCATTAATTTGCCAAGTTAATCATAAGACATGAACAAAATACATCAGTGTCTCGTATTTTCTTGCAACTTTCTGAAATGGCACAGGAATGCCCTTGTCTGTGTATGTGTGTGGTGCGCGCGTATGTCTACACTTTGTGTAGCCGTTAGCGATGAAGCTAATGATATCCTTCTGGCAGAGATGGAAAGGCTTTCCCAAAAACCTTCTCAATTAAATGTTAACTACAAAGTAACCTGGCAGAATGATATCATGATTATTATTTGCATCAATCCAGTGGCCATTCTGTTTGGCAAACCAATCACATGAGTGCTACAGAAACACCACTAACCAAATAAGTCTCTTCCTGGTGTGCACTTGCATTAAAGGGTAACTACACACAAAATGTGTTAGATTTTTCCTAGACCTCAAAAGTGGTCTCTTGATGTGGTTTAAACATTGTTGTGAACTTAGAACATCCAATTGTGTTGTTTTTCTATTTTTAAAAAGTGTGATTTTGAAAGCGACAACCAAAAAAAACTGGGAGAAAACGGAAACCTGACGTATTTTATAGGACCTATGTGTTGTGTGAAGTTGCCTGCCTGTTCTGTTCCAGATTCTGTCAGAAGTACTCAGGAACTTTCAGGTCGCCTATAAAGAGTTTAGTCTGCAGCACAGAAGCCCTACTGTACATTTATTGCACTGCAGTGATGGTCAGTTATTATATATTTTTTTTAGGGGGTAGATCAGCTTTAATAGTGCAGATAAATCATCAATGTAGTTGTCTGCATAATTTCCAATCCCCCATATGTATACAGTACGAGTCAAAAGTTTGGACACACCTACTCATTCCAGAGTTTTTCTTTATTTGTAATTATTTTCTACATTGTAGAATAATAGTGAGGTCATCAAAACTATGAAATAACACATATGGAATCATGTAGTAACCAAAAAAGTGTTAAACAAATCAAAATACAGTTGAAGTCGGAAGTTTACATACACTTAGGTTGGAGTCATTAAAACTCGTTTTTCAACCGCTCCACAAATTTCTTGTTAACAAACTATAGTATTGGCAAGTCGGTTAGGACATTTATTTGTGCATGACACAAGTCATTTTTCCAACAATTGTTTACAGACAGATTATTTCACTTATAATTCACTGTGTCACAATTCCAGTGGGTCAGAAGTTTACATACACTAAGTTGACTGTGCCTTTTAAACAGCTTGGAAAATTCCAGAAAATTATGTCATGGCTTTAGAAGCTTCTGATAGGCTAATTGACATCATTTGAGTCAATTGGAGGTGTACCTGTGGATGTATTTCAAGGCCTACCTTCATACTCAGTGCCTCTTTGCTTGACATCATGGGAAAATCAAAAGAAATCAGCCAAGACCCCAGCATTTTTTTTTGTAGACCTCCACAAGTCTAGTTCATCCTTGAGAGCAATTTCCAAATGCCTGAACGTACCACGTTCATCTGTACAAACAATAGTACACAAGTATAAAGACCATGGGACCACGCAGCCGTCATACCACTCAGGATGGAGACGCGTTCTGTCTCCTAGAGATGGTGTGAAAAGTGCAAATCAATCCCAGAACAACAGCAAAGGACCTTGTGAAGATGCTGGAGGAAACAGGTACAAAGTATCTATATCCACAGTAAAATAAGTCCTATATCGACATAACCTGAAAGGCCGCTCAGCAAGGAAGAAGCCACTGCTCCAAAACCACCATAAAAAAGCCAGACTACGGTTTGCAACTGCACATGGGGACAAAGATAGTACTTTTTGGAGAAATGTCCTCTGGTCTGATGAAACAAAAATATAAATGTTTGGCCATAATGACCATCATTATGTTTGGAGGAAAAAGGGGGTAGCTTGCAAGCCAAAGAACACCATCCCAACCATGAAGCACGGGGGAGGCAGCATCCTGAGTGGCGCAGTGGTCTAAGGCACTGCATCGCAGTGCTAACTGTACCACTAGAGATCCTGGTTCGAATCCAGGCTCTGTCGCAGCCGGCCGCGACCGGGAGACTCATGGGCGGCGCACAATTGGCCCAGCGTCGTCCAGTGTAGGGGAGGGAATGGCCGGCAGGGATGTAGCTCAGTTGATAGAGCATGGCGTTTGCAACGCCAGGGTTGTGGGTTTGATTCCCACTGGGGGCCAGTATAAAAAAATATGTATTCACTAACTGTAAGTCGCTCTGGATAAGAGCGTCTGCTAAATGACTAAAATGTAAATGTAAAATGTAATGCTGTGGGGGTGCTTTGCTGCAGGAGGGACTGGTGCACTTCACAAAATAGATGGAATCATGAGGAAGGAAAATTATGTGGATATATTGAAGCAACATCTCAAGACATCAGTCAGGAAGTTAAAGCTTGGTCGCAAATGGGTCTTCCAAATGGACAATGACCCCAAGCATACTTCCAAAGTTGTGGCAAAATGGCTTAAGGACAACAAAGTCAAGGTATTGGAGTGGCCCTGACCTCAATCCTATAGAAAATGTGTGGGCAGAACTGAAAAAGCGTGTGCGAGCAAGGAGGCCTACAAACCTGACTCAGTTACACCAGCTGTCAGAAGGAATGGGCCAAAATTCACCCAACATATTGTGGGAAGCTTGTGGAAGGCTACCCGAAACATTTCAACCAAGTTAAATGATTTAAAGGCAATGCTACCAAATACTAATTGAGTGTATGTAAACTTCTGACCCACTGGGAATGTGATGAAAGAAATAGAAGCTGAAATAAATCATTCTCTCTACTATTATTCTGACATTTCGCATTCCTAAAATAAAGTGGTGATCCTAACTGACCTAAGACAGGGAATTTTTACTAGGATTAAATGTCAGGAATTGTGAAAAACTGAGTTTAAATGGATTTGGCTAAGGTGTATGTAAACTTCTGACTTCAACTGTATATTTTATATTTGAGATTCTTCAAATAGCCACCCTTTGCCTTGATGACAGCTTTGCACACTCTTGGCATTCTCTCAACCAGCTTCATGAGGTAGTCACCTGGAATGCATTTAATTTAACAGGTGTGCCTTGTTAAAAGTGAATTAGTGGAATCTCTTTCCTTAATGCGTTTGAGCCAATCTGTTGTGTTGTGACAAGTTAGGGCTATCTTCTGTATACCACCCCTATCTGGTAAAAGACCAAGTTCATATTATGGCAAGAACAGCTCAAATAAGCAAAGAGAAACAACAGTCCATCATTACTTTAAGATTTTCAAGAACTTTGAAAGTTTCTTCAAGTGCTGTCGCAAAAACCATCAAGGGCTATGATGAAACTGGCTCTCATGAGGACCGCCACAGGAATGGAAGACCCAGAGTTACCTCTGCTGCAGAGGATAAGTTCATTAGAGTTAACAGCACCTCAGATTGCAGCCCAAATAATTTATTCACAGAGTTCAAGTAACAGACACATCTCAACATCAACTGTTCAGAGAAGCCTGCTTGAATCAGGCCTTCATGGTCGAATGGCTGCAAAGAAACCACTACTAAAGGACACCAATAAGAAGAATAGATTTGCTTGGGCCAAGAAACACGAGCAATGGACATTCGACCGTTGGAAATCTGTCCTTTTGGTCTGATGAGTCAGTATTGGAGATTTTTGGTTCCAACCTCCGTGTCGTTGTGAGACTCAGAGTAGGTGAATGGATGATCTCCACATGTGTGGTTCCCACCGTGAAGCATGGAGGAGGAGGTGTGATGGTGTGGGGTTGCTTTGCTGGTGACACTGACTGTGATTTATTTAGAATTCAAGGCACACTTAACCAGCATGGCTACCACAGCATTCTGCAGCGATACCACATCCCATCTGGTTTGCGCTTAGTGGGATTATCATTTGTTTGGAGAGTGATGGTGTGCTGCATCAGATGACCTGGCCTCCACAATCACCGACCTCAACCCAATTGTGATGTTTTGGGATGAGTTGGACCTTAGAGTGAAGGAAAAGCAGCCAACCAGTGCTCAGCATATGTGGGGACTCCTTCAAGACTGTTGGAAAAGCATTCCTCATGAAGCTGGTTGAGAGAATGCCAAGAGTGTGCAAAGCTGTCATCAAGGCAAAGGGTGGCTACTTTGAAGAATCTAAAATATATTTTTATTTGTTTAAAACTTTTTTGGTTACTACATGATTCCATATGTGTTATTTCATAGTTTAGATGTCTTCACTATTATTCTACAATGTAGAAAATAGTAAAAATAAAGAAAAACCCTTGAATTAGTGTCCAAACTTTTGACTGACATTTTTCCCAAATTCCAATTATAAATTGGAACATTTAGAGCATTTATTTGCAGAAAATGACAACTGGTCAAAATAGCAAAAAATATGCAGTGTTGTCAGACCTCGAATAATTTTTAAACAACACAATACTTATGTTTTAACTTAGGAAGAGTTCAGAAATCAATATTTGGTGGAATAACCCTGATTTTCAATCACAGCTTTCATGCGTCTTGGCATGCTCTCCACCAGTCTTTCACATTGATGTTGGGTGACTTTATGCCACTCCTGGCGCAAAAATTCAAGCAGCTCTGCTTTGTTTGATGGCTTGTGACCATCCATCTTCCTCTTGATCACATTCCAGAAGTTTTCAATGGGGTTCAGGTCTGGAGATTGGGCTGGCCATGATAGGGTCTTGATCTGGCTGTGTGGCATGGTGCATTGTCCTGCTGGAAAAACCAATCCTCAGAGTTGGGGAACAATGTCAGAGCAAAAGGAAGCAAGTTTTCTTCCAGGACAACCTTGTACGTGGCTTGATTCATGCGTCCTTCACAAAGACAAATCTGCCCGATTCCAGCCTTGCTGAAGCACCCCCAGATCATCACCGATCCTCCACCAAATTTCACAGTGGGTGCGAGACGCTGTGGCTTGTAGGCCTCTCCAGGTCTCCGTCTAACCATTAGACGACCAGGTGTTGGGCAAAGCTGAAAATTGGACTCATCAGAGAAGATGACCTTACTCCAGTCCTCTACGGTCTTTTGCAAACCTCAGCCTGGCTCTTCTTTGCTTCTCATTGATGAAGGGCTTTTTTCTAGCTTTGCATGACTTCAGCCCTGCCCCTAGGAGCCTGTTTCGAACCGTCCTCGCCGTGCACTTCACCCCAGCTGCCGTTTGCCATTCTTTTTGTAGGTCACTTGATGTCATCCTACGGTTGTTGAGTGACATTCGAATGAGTTGGCGGTCATCCCGGTCAGTAGAGAGTCGTTTTCGCCCTCTGCCGGTCTGTAGCTTTGTTGTCCCCAATGTCTGCTGCTTGACCTTGTTCTTATGAACCGCCGTCTTTGACATTTTAAGGATGGAAGCAACCTGACGCTCACTGTATCCCTCTGCCAGTAAAGACAGAATTGAACCCTTCTTTTCCTCACTCAAAACTTTCCTTTTCAACTCTTTTGGCCAATAGTTATTTTTTGATTAATATTACTTTTGAGGTACTATTAGCACTGTTTTTACCATCCAGCTGGTCCTATTGCAAGAGGATAGTGATGACCACAGCAGTGATTTTTATACTTTTCCTCATTAAATAAGATTTGGTTCAGGTGATCACCTAATCAGTACCTAATTCAGTAGAATGAGGTGTGCCTGTGTTGGAATTCAACAGACACTGGAATGGAATGGCTGTCATACATGTAGAGATGCTGATGTAAGAAAGATTTGCAGTGGTCTCTTAATTTTTTCCACAGCTATATATATTTATTTGATTTTACCCCTCCCCTAATTGGAGTAAACGAATGGACAACAACACTTAGGCATCTACTTCCAGCTTATACAGTACATACTATATACATTTTACAGATACATTTTACTGACACTGTATATTGTAAAATATATGTAGTATGGTCAGTTAATGTTGGGTTGGTGATATATCAATCAGATGCTGCATCATGTCACTGGGTGTACTGCTGTAGTGTGTGCTAAACACCACGGCCCGTAGGCCGGCAGGACCGTTTAGTGTAAAATGTATATTCCTCTGCGCGCTACTCAGCTGGCGACAGTAGCGGAGTAACCCCGCCGGGCTTGGAGAAGAATAAGAGGCCATGATGGACAATCTCCTGTGTTGTGAGGTGTAGGAAAAGGGGAGGCTGAGGGGTGTGTCCCACTTGTCTTCACGTTCCCCCTCCCCTCCGTCCTCCTCTCTGTTTTGGATCTTGTCTGGGGCCTCATCCCAATGATATGTTTTTCCTGATAAATCTTTCAGTGTGTGCTAAAACTATGGGCAGTACATCCAGCCAAACGCTTCATGCTATGTGCGCTGAAAGAAGCCATAGAAGAGATTTACTCATCGAGTGTGACGAGCACAACGCTGTTATTTTTATGTAAATTTCTTTTTTGTCCCGAACGGAGGGGATTTTAAGGAATGAATCATGGCACTTCTGAGCGATGTCACGTGGAGTTTTTTTTTATTGAAAGCTGCAGTATTTGTTTTATCTTTACATATTAAACCACATATTCCCTGTTTTTAAATCAGGACTCTCATCATAATTTAAGTGCACAATGCTGAGGCCCTGTCTTGAATAGTGGAAGGGTCAGTTTAGTTCAGACACACGTGTGGTATGTAGGGCTATGTATGTTTTGACCATTCATTTTAAATGAATCAGGTAGTTTGTGTTCTTGATTCATGTCATCATATATTTCTTCTTGATTCATATTCTTGGCACATATGACCTGTGTGATGAATCAACTCACCACGACTCATGATGAAAAATCATCTGTGATATTTTGTGTGTCTATTCATGCAGGCGTTGATTTCAAAGTGAAGACCATTTCAGTGGATGGGAACAAGGCAAAGTTGGCAATATGGGTATGTATTCTTCTGTCCTCTGAAAACTTAGTAGAAATTCAGACTGGTAAGGAACTGGCTTGGTATGCACTTGGTATGCACATCCTCCTAGGTATGTGTGTTTTTTTAAGGTTTAGTAAAGAAAATAATCACATTGCTGAATTTCCATTAGTTCTGCTTAAAATGTTATTCACTAAACGTCCACAAGATAGTGCTCATGTACAGCATTCTGAGCACCAACCATCAATGAAATGGCAGTCAAATGTTTCTTTAGGCTTTAGTCCTGGTCCTGCATCACTTTTTATGGTTCTGTCCTAGTCACCACCATATCTTCCTCGACATGTGTCCAGAGCTCAATAGCTGAGAGGGTTATGGTTGTGTTTTGATGTGTCCAGAGCTGTAATGGTTATGGTCCAGACTCCAGAGCTGTAATGGTTGTGTTTTGCAGGACACGGCTGGCCAGGAGCGTTTCCGAACCCTGACGCCTAGTTACTACCGGGGCGCGCAGGGAGTCATCCTGGGTGAGCAAACAACTTCATCATTCAGACGCTTTAGACACAGTCAGTCACCGCTGTTCCAGACAGCCACCATAAAGACAGTGATGGATTTTCATCCTGTCCTGTCCTCTTCCTTACTCTCTGGAACAGACTTTACTACTCTTAACGCTAAAGCAGACATCCTCCAAAGCACACAATGTATGTGGAGGCTATGATAGTGTGGTTAACACCACGGGTGAAGTAGAGCTCCCATTCAAAACGAAAGTAGGTATCTTTTTCCTCATCATAGACTTGCAGAATTCCCTGATTTTCCAGAAATCATGGTTGAAAGTTCCCGGAATCAGGAGGGAAATTTAGCAGGATATCTAGGAATCTTCCAACCGGGATTTCTGAAAAACTGGAATTTGGTGAAACTTACTGGAATTTTGCAACCCTACCTCTTCAGTTCAGTTCCTATTAAGCCCAGGACCAGTGTTGTAACTCACTATGTTGATACACAGCTCAGGGCTGTGACGGTCATGAAATTTGGGATAATGGTAATTGGATGACAGTAATTGGACAGCCCCCCTACGGCCAGCCAGTCTTCAGTCAGCTGTTCGTTCCCCAACGGTTATGAGCGTGCCAGCCCTAAGCATAGGCCTACTCAATTATATAACACTTAACACATTATTGTGTTATGTGTCAGGGTAGCTTGAAACATGGTTTGAAAGGTGTGGTCCTCTGTAGCTCAATTGGTAGAGCATGGCACTTGTAACGCCAGGGTAGTGGGTTCGATCCCCGGGACCACCCATACGTAAAAATGTATGCACGCATGACTGTAAGTCGCTTTGGATAAAAGCGTCTGCTAAATGGCATATTATATTATTATTATATTATAAAGGTCAAATATCCCTCCTCAGTGACAGTATGTCCTGCAGCCTTCTGGTGACAGAAGAAATCAAATGTTTCTGACCGAGCATCTCGTCTCTTATCTCTCCCTCAGTGTATGACGTAACGCGACGGGATACTTTCACCAAGCTGGACAACTGGCTCAATGAGCTGGAGACGTACTGTACAAGGAATGACCTCGTCAAGATGCTGGTCGGGAACAAAATTGATAAGGTGAGTCTGTTTATTTATTTATTTATTTATTTATTTATTTATATATATATATATATATATATATATATATATATATATATATATATATATATATATATACTGAACAAAAATATAAATGCAACATGCAACAATTTCTAAGATTTTACTCTAAGATTTTACTTATTAATTTGGCTCTAATCTATGGATTTCACATCACTGGGCAGGGGCCCAGCCATGGGTGGCCTGCGAGGGCATAGGCCCACCCACTGAGCACCCATGTCCACTCACTGGGGAGCCAGGCCGAGCCAATCAGAATGAGTTTTTCCCCACAAAAGGGCTTTATTACAGACAGAAATAATCCTTAGCACCCCCCCTCCCCCTCCTCCTCCTCAAACGATCCCGCAGGTGAAGAAGCCGGATGTGGAGGTCCTGGGCTGGTGTGGTTACACGTGGTCTGCGGTTGTGAGGCCGTTAGACGTACTGCCAAATTCTCAAAAATGACTTTTGAGGCAGCTTATGGTAGAGAAATGAGCATTAAATTCTCTGGCAATAGCTCTGGTGGACATTCCTGCAGTAAGCATACCAATTGCACACTCCCTTAAAACTTGAGACATCTGTGGCATTGTGTTGTGTGACAAAACTGCACATTTTAGAGTGGCCTTTTATTGTCCCCAGCACAAGGTGCACCTGTGTAATGATCATGCTGTTTAATCAACTTCTTGATATGCCACACCTGTCAGGTGGATGGATTATCTTGGCAAAGGAGAAATGTTCACTAACGGGGATGTAAATGAATTTGTGCACAACATTTGAGTGAAATATGTTTTTTGTGACTATGGAACGTTTCTGGGATTTTTTATTTCAGCTCATGAGAGATGGGACTAACACATTACATGTTGCGTTTTATGTCTTTGTTCAGTATACAGTGTGTCAGATCAGAGTGGTCTGGAATCAGAGAGAAATGTGTTAGTTGATACTTTACAGGTAACAATGGTTTCCCTCTTCAGAATGTCAACACATACTTTATTGCCTACATTATACAATTTGTGGAATGCTTTCTGTTTAAGTTTGAGGGTAACACTTTACATCAAGTTTATTTTATAGCTGTGTAGTAATCCAGTAAATACTACAATAACATTGTTACTACATGGGTATGTTACCAATTTGAGCTGGAATGTATTGTTAATAATATTACCTCCCCCATCCAGTTGTGTCCCATTAAACTGAACTGAGAGAAGAGGTCTTAGTGTGCATGCCCTCATCATATTTTAACACAGCCCGAGCCCATGTGGCCCACAGCAGTGTTTTAAAAACACTCGCATGTTCCACCAAATGTTTTCTCTGAGTTTAGTTCCATAAGTCTGTGTTCTTTTAAAACATGTCATTATATTGAAATGTATCCTGCTGCCTCTGTTGTATTATTGTCATGCTCATCTTCCACCATTATTTGTCCTTGGTTGTTGTTGTTGACCCTGTAGTAGTAACTTGAGTAGACATAATGGACAGTACTGTGTAGTACTATGCTGTGTACTAGCCTTTGTCTGTGGGACTGACTGGACTCCTATGTTTCCTGTATTCCCAGCCCAGTCATATTCCCCATAGCTGACGGGTATGCCGGACAGACCTCATAAAAGATGACTATTCTTTGTTTTAGGAAAACCGTGAACTAGACAGGAACGAAGGCCTGAAGTTTGCAAGAAAACATTCCATGCTCTTTATAGGTAAGCCAGGAGCTGGGAGGAGTCCCCTCTCTTCTCCCATCTCGGACCCGACCCGGGGCATGAGTTATCGCAGACTGTTATGCAGGGGATCTGCTTTTTAAATATCTCTCATACTTGGATTGTAATGTTTGCCTAGTTCTATTTTTAACTTTTTGTCCTCTATCTAACGTCTTTCATAGTGATTCATGGCCAAACCCCCCGCTCTTGTGGACCAATTTGTCAGGATTTATTTGAATATAGCAATTTAATGACTTTTTTAAATTAGTGTATATTTACCATGCTTTTGCCTGCATTTAGTATTACATATTTTAGATCATTTTCATATGATAACCATACACTCTGTGTTATAGAGCAGTGAGACCAAGATTGAATTATTTATGCATGTTATTATTTATTCCAATCAGAACATAAATACCTTCTACCAATCCTGAGATACGGCTGTTGTAGTAACCGCGTCAACTACTTTTTCTCTCCACTTTAAGAAACAAAATGTTTGACCACTTTCCCAACAAGTAAGACAACAACCTAGTGTATGAACTCTTTGTCTATGTCTTTGCTATTCCAATCAGCAATCAGAACAGAAATAACTTCTACCAATCAAGAGCTACGGCTATTTGAATAACCTCAAACTTATTTCTATTTTCATTTTAACTAAAATAACTTCCCGATGTTGAAATGATAAAATTATAGCACAGGGGAGCACATTCTAATTAAGCAATAAGAGGCTGTGCTGTGTCATGAATATAGTCACGGGTAAATGGCGTTGTTGGGCCCTATGCGCAGGGGAGGCACACAAATAATCTTCTGGAAAATTACCCTTTCTGGTTTCAGAATATTTTCAGCGTCTTGCGTTGCGATTGCAGCTGTGGAGTTCAGTAGCTAGATGAGATGAAGAAGCAGCCAGTCACTGACAGTTGTTATGTCTGTATCCTTTCTTCCTCCTCTCTCACTCTCTTTTTCTGTCTCTCTTCCTCCTCCTCTTCCTTCTCTCTCTGGTGTGGGCCAGAGGCCAGTGCTAAGACGCGAGATGGGGTGCAGTGTGCGTTTGAGGAGCTGGTTGAGAAGATCATCCAGACCCCGGGACTGTGGGAGAGCGAGACGCAGAGCCGAGGAGTCCAGCTGGGCGGGCAGGACCATGCTGCAGGGGGGAGCTGTGGGGGCTACTGCTCCCTGGTGTAGACCACACATACTCACACACACACATACATATACAAAAATCACATACACACATAACATACACAAACACTTGAAAGACAACCTACCAAACACTGATGGCTGATGTCCTTTGAAGAGGACTGTGAAGGCTATGGTATTCAGACTATTTCCCCCATCAGCCCCTGAGGTGTGGTGTGAGGCAGGGCTGTTCCTGACCAGCACCCTAAGCTTCCTGGCTGTGAGCATTCATAGGGACATTGCTGTTTGCACACTTCCTGCTATCATAGCTATAATGCTGTTTATAAGTCGTCATCCCTGTCTTTCTTTCTCTCTCTCTGTCTATTTGTCCACTGACTGGAATGGAGAAAATGAAATGAGTGTATGACTTGGTAATGAATAGTGAGGAAAAAACAAAATACCATGAATAGCACATGGGGGGATTATTTTTATCTAGCAAAGATTTTTTTTAAATCACCTGTTCATAATTTGTTTTTTTATGACTTTTCTTTGCCCTCCCCTCCCAACACTTTCTATTTTCTTTGAATATGTAGATTCCCCCTACTTTCTCTCCCTTAGCACTTTGTTCCTCTTAGCAAGGCAAGCACAACTAGGGTGTGTTGGCTACAGAGATGATACTCCAGTGTATCTGCCCCGTGTGATCATGCAGCCTTGTAATCCTCCAGTGCTCACCCTCCTAACAGCGCTGTGTTTTATAGTCTTATCAGCCCAAGTCGTCACGTATTCCCTTTCACCACCCAATCCCACATAATGAGTCTCTCTTTCTCTCTCTGTTGTCCACAAACCTCTTTTGTTCGAAAGTAATAGTTACCAAGTTTCTGGAATGAAGTTTTACTACTTTTATTGACTTGGACTCCAAACTTTCAGTGTGTTTTTGAAGAGTTTATAAATCAAACAGATTGGCAGGCACCGGGGGGTTTGCTTTCCATTGTGTGTGTTATGAAAAAGAAACTAAACGAACGAACGCTGCTGTTTTGTTTCTAGTTGTTCTAATGGGCTGTGACCAACCAGGCAATCTGCCACTCAGACAGATGATATTAGTAATATCAACGCTATAGCCTAGCTTCAGCTTTTCATAATACATCCCTATCCCTAAGTGGAAAAAAAGACAATGTCATATGGGTGTTTCCATTGAAATCTGAAATTAAAGAAAGAGGCTTAAGCCCTGTACAAATGCTTTTTGCAGAGTTATTTTTCTCCATTTATACTGTTCAATCAAACTCCAAACAAAATACATTTTCAGCATTCTAATTAATTTCTACATTTCCTGCACTTTTATTATAATTTCCACTCTGTGCCATGCAGGATGATATGAGCAAAATAATATAGGCCTAGTTAATTGGTGAACTGTTGGAATGATGGAAATATAATGATTATTCTAATTCTATAGTTGGAATATAGTGGGCAGCACCTTGAATACATTGTTTGACATGACAAATGAATAAATAAGAGAGGAATTATTGACAGGGTAGGAAACAAAGTGTTGGTCAGTGTTTCCAGGTGACCCTAATTAAATGTCTTACTTCATGTATCTAGCTAGCCAACATATTCATGCTTCGCCTATTCCTCTCTGATAAGATACCGTTGCACAAACATGCCTATCTAGGCTTACACCAGCTAACTAGCGATTAGAATTAGCAGCTAACTCAAATTATTTTAGCAACACCTTGCTAAGAAAAGACAAACTAGCAGGTAGTAGTTTGCAGACAGTGAGATACACAAACTAATAGTGTATAGAACGCTTGTGGAAAGCAGCATGTCGCCAACATTGTTGCATCAGTCTGACCATGCAGAGTGAATGGCAAGAATGTGCTTGTGACTCTGTGGTCGAGCAACTGCTGTCTTGAGTGATGGGGCAGGGCTTAGTGTTGTTAGTGGCATGCAGCAGAGGGAAAGAGACCACTCAAGTAGCAAACAGAGTAAACTATAAAAACTGACATTATACGCGCCAGAGTTAACAAACCAAACCTAGAAATACAGTTTATAGAAGGTAAAGTAAAAACTCAAACCGGTTCGAGCATCAATACCGGTATATAGTAAAATACGGTATACCGCCTAGCCGTACATGAGTGCCAGAATGTGGTTGCGAAATGTAGTTTTGGGTGGCCATACCTATTACCTATATTTGTGGCAGGAGTGACACAGATGCCTTTACAGTATGTCTAATCAGAAAATAATTATTTCTTATCATTAATTGCATGAGAATTCTTATTTTATTTTGACCTTGTTCATGTTTGTTCTAGGAATGACTTGCAGAGACAGTTGGATTGTGTCCCAAATGGCTCCCTATTCCCTATATAGTGCTCTATATAGGGAATAGGGTGCCATTTTGGACACAAACTTGGACTGTATCAACCACACTTACACAACACTAGTTAGATTTACCTGCATCCTGAACCTTCCAAACAGGTTTATAGAGTATACTACGTTGGGATTTTATACGGTCTATTTGTCCTGAACGAACTAGATGTCTGCTTTATGATTGAAACAGACTTTAACTCTTGAACTCTGTTCTGTGTTCTTTTTTGTTTATATGTGACAGCATATAAACACATTGTAAATGAATGTGTGTATCTAGGAATTCTATGAAAATATGTATAATTCCTGTATGGATTGTAAAAAAATGTATGTATCCATATTACAATTATAAACCGCCCTATGTATTAAGTGAATAAAATACTTTTTAAAGGATTTTGATGTGAATGCTTGTCCGGCCAGAGTTAAGGAGCCCTCGCCTATTGTAAAACAAAGAGGCAGATCCTATTAACTTTAATATAGATCTTCACACTGTAATTGTACTTCACCTCATCCAAGAAGTCTTTGTGGAAAACGACCTAGAGTACTTACCATGTTGGACTTGGAAATGTCATAATTTGATGAGAGGTTTTTTTCTCCTTGCCGGTTTCATTTTTTCAGAATTTGAATTCCTCCATTTTACAGATACAGAATAAAGACGTAGATACGTAGACGTGTGTTTGGTTTAAAAACTGTCCGAGGACTCTTCCGTTAGCGCCCAGACCTGTGATGTATCTAAATCATCTTTTGGGCAGAGGTTCAGGAAACGCCACTACGGCCATAACTGTTTTACCCTGGTGCGGTGGGTTTGACTGGGATGTGCATAATTCCTGTGTGATTATGAAAGGGCTGGCAGAGCAGACCGCTACCCGCTAACCTCCGTTCTCCTCACCGCTCAGCGAAGGCAGTTAGTCTGAAAATATGTCTCAGTCAAACACCAACACAGACCTACGACATAACGGAATGTCTGTAGCTTCAACAGAGACCTAGCTGCTACATAATGTAGCATTCATCTGATTCTCAACCCATCTATCTGTTTCATTACACAGAATATAGAGGTTTGCCAAGGCAGGCATTTCTAACTTCCAAGTAGATGGCACATTTGTACCAGAGGGTGCTCACCCACCACCAACCTCAAAACCCAGACCTGGGTTCAAATAGTATCTGTTTCCAAAAACGCAAACCCTGTCCATCTTGCACTCTCCAGGCAGACCTCAATCAATTGCTCAAACAAAATAAATTATATTTGAATCCAGGTCTGACCTGTGACCACCAATAGGGATATATGCCACTGCTTACCACCTTATAGCCACATCCCATTGCATTCTCTATTCACTAACCACTGCTCAAATCCACACTAGTAGTCTAGTATATAGTATTTATAATATTGTTTCGATGTCCTAAATGGCACCCTATTCCCTATATCCCTCAAATTCAACTCTGGACCTCAAAGCCAGTTCCACTGCTTTATTTTCCACATTGTTCCCCTCTAATCAAGGACTGATTTAGACCTGGGACACCAGGTGTGTGCAATTAATTGTCAGGTAGAACAGAAAACCAGCAGGCTCCAGACCTCGTAGGGTACGAGTTGAATACACCTGGCCTATATAATGCACCAGAGCCCAATGGTCAAAAGTAGTGCACTATAAAGTGAATATGGTTCCATTTGGGTTAGAGACAATGTATAGTCAGTGAGTGCTAAGCTAACAGTGGATCTGTGTCTCATTAGCACAGGTTTTGGGTTAGTGCTAGCTCAGACGAGCCTCTCAGGAGAGCAGTCATGCTGTCATGTGTAAAAATGTTACGAAACATCGGGCATCGTTTCATAAGGTGTCGGGTTCCCAGACGTCACTCAGTTTGTCATGATCATTGCCGGTCTACGATCAGTTAATTGTTTTGCCATGCTGACCTGAAGAAATGAATGCTGCTGGAAGAGATCTGAGTTGTTATCATGGGGCATTAAGGCTAATGTGTTAACAATGAGGAGGATCAGAGTGTTGGAGGAACAGAGTGTTGTGTGTGAAAGTGATAGGGGAGCACTGGGGAGTTGGCACTGAAACAGGTCTTGTCTAATAAGCTACACTTTCCATACTATTGTGCCGACTTGAATCAAACCGTACTCTGCTGGCTCTGATTCACATTGTCCTTTTCAGCACAATTCCAGCAGCTATGTTGAATGCGTAAGCAGGCCAGAGCAGTACGGCTCGCCTTGGCTGGGCTCAGCTCAGTAGTGTGAAAAGGGTAGCCTCTAAGGCATCTGTGCGTCTGCAGTCTGATCAAGTGTTTACGTTCTGAAGTGAGGTAGAGGAAAATGCCCTTCCATCCAGGCTCCTTCTCTACCCTCTGAAGTCAGTAAGTTCCAGCTCAAGCTTCAGCCAAGCTCCCCGGCCCTCTCCTCTCTTAGGTTACCATGAGTATGTCCCAAATGGCACTCTATTCCCTTTATAGTGCACTTCTTTTGACCAGAGTCCTATGGGTCATGGTCAAAAGAAGTGTACTATAAAGGAAATAGGGTGCCATTTGGGACGCAACCCCTCTCTGCACCAGAAGCCTCTGAGGTAATACAACCAACAGCCCCAGAACTGATGAGACTGTCAATGTAGGTGGAAACACACTAATTATGTTAAATCTCCTGTTTAGATTGTCGTAGTCGCTTTACACTCTGTCTCCTGGTATTTAATCAGGAGCTTCTTGTTTCACTATTTAACTGGTCCCTCTGAGATGTATGGCCCTCCTTTTTGTGCTTTTTTTGTTATTGTTGCTATTTTAACAGTTATTACGGTGATCATTTAAAAAAACATTTGGCTGACCAATAACCGTCATCCAAAATCCCTAACTGTAAGATTATGAAGTTTTTTTATGAATAGAGATTGTGTTCTCACAATGGTACGATTTACAGGGTTAGAGTAGAGTAGGGTCCACTGAAGTTAGATTCTGTCCTCTTCAGAGAGATGTGGCCACATCCTCTGAGGTACCTGGTCTACAAGATCACCTATCAATCAGACTGGTGCAGCCCCATAATTTAATAATCCCTGACCTTGGGTGAGTAGGAAACCTCTACCCATGTTTGGTGCGAACCTTTGGCCTAATTCCATGTAAATCCATTTGACTTGTAATTCAGTTGTAATTGAGTTTCCTCCGGATTTGAAACTATGTGAATCTAATTTATACCTAAATGATTGTATTGTAACCTATACTTGTTATTTTGGAGAAAACAGACTTCTATGTAAAGGCCCCTAAAGAAAGCAAGGGAGAGGTAGTCCAGTGAATCCACACCCATACAGCGGAAGTTCCTTTCTCTACTGGAGAGTCTTTCATCCTGGCCTTGGGTTACTGTGTTAATAAGCACAGGGCTCAGAGAGGGACAGACGAGGGGCACACACGCACACACATTCTGTGAAAGGCACGCACACACACCACCATCCTATGGAAACAAAATGGAAGGATGAGTACCATCATTCATCTACCCATAATTCCCCTGTTTATTGCGCTCGCCGATCCGCTCCCGTGTGGCATATTTCTGGCCACTCTGGCTCTCTCCGGAATTCTTAGGCCGTGCTGTCATTCACCCACACCACGTCACAAAAATCCCTCTGGTCGGATCTGGACTCGTGCTACTACAACATGGAAGCAAATATTCATGCAGGCCCAAGCTTATTGGATTCTATAATAAACTAATCACATTGTATCAACATGGGTTGGGTGTAAGCTTTCCACATGCCTGAAACACATTTCCATCAATGGAAAAGCAGCATGTTTCACTGCTACACTTCCATCTCCACCTGTCTTTTTCTTTAAATTGTTTTTATATTATTAAACCCGCTTTGGGCTACATGATTGGCATGTATAGAAACAAATGCATTATTTTGAATAAATTATCCTGCCCTGTTTGTTTTCCTTTGCCAGGCTGATCTGGTTTTTGGGGCTGTACCAGTGAATTCATCACAACCCACAAAGACCAGAAGTCCCTGTAGTTTGTCTGGCTTTGATGAGGCGTGTAAGTCTGTCAGGGTGGGAAATATACAGAGTTACTTACAGTGGGGGGAAAAAGTATTTAGTCAGCCACCAATTGTGCAAGTTCTCCCACTTAAAAAGATGAGAGAGGCCTGTAATTTCATCATAGGTACATGTCAACTATGACAGACAAATTGAGAAAAAAAAATTATGGTGGAAAATAAGTATTTGGTCACCTACAAACAAGCAAGATTTCTGGCTCTCACAGACCTGTAACTTCTTCTTTAAGAGGCTCCTCTGTCCTCCACTCGTTACCTGTATTAATGGCACCTGTTTGAACATGTTATCAGTATAAAAGACACCTGTCCACAACCTCAAACAGTCACACTCCAAACTCCACTATGGCCAAGACCAAAGAGCTGTCAAAGGACACCAGAAACAAAATTGTAGACCTGCACCAGGCTGGGAAGACTGAATCTGCAATAGGTAAGCAGCTTGGTTTGAATAAATCAACTGTGGGAGCAATTATTAGGAAATGGAAGACATACAAGACCACTGATAATCTCCCTCGATCTGGGGCTCCACGCAAGACCCCCGTGGGGTCAAAATGATCACAAGAACGGTGAGCAAAAATCCCAGAACCACACGGGGGGACCTAGTGAATGACCTGCAGAGAGCTGGGACCAAAGTAACAAAGCCTACCATCAGTAACACACTACGCCGCCAGGGACTCAAATCCTGCAGTGCCAGACGTGTCCCCCTGCTTAAGCCAGTACATGTCCAGGCCCGTCTGAAGTTTGCTAGAGTGCATTTGGATGATCCAGAAGAGGATTGGGAGAATGTCATATGGTCAGATTAAACCAAAATAGAACTTTTTGGTAAAAACTCAACTCGTCGTGTTTGGAGGACAAAGAATGCTGAGTTGCATCCAAAGAACACCATACCTACTGTGAAGCATGGGGGTGGAAACATCATGCTTTGGGGCTGTTTTTCTGCAAAGGGACCAGGACGACTGATCCGTGTAAAGGAAAGTATGAATGGGGCCATGTATCGTGAGATTTTGAGTGAAAACCTCCTTCCATCAGCAAGGGCATTGAAGATGAAACGTGGCTGGGTCTTTCAGCATGACAATGATCCCAAACACACCGCCCGGGCAACGAAGGAGTGGCTTCGTAAGAAGCATTTCAAGGTCCTGGAGTGGCCTAGCCAGTCTCCAGATCTCAACCCCATAGAAAATCTTTGGAGGGAGTTGAAAGTCAGTGTTGCCCAGCGACAGCCCCTAAACATCACTGCTCTAGAGAAGATCTGCATGGAGGAATGGGCCAAAATACCAGCAACAGTGTGTGAAAACCTTGTGAAGACTTACAGAAAACGTTTGACCTGTGTCATTGCCAACAAAGGGTATATAACAAAGTATTGAGAAACTTTTGTTATTGACCAAATACTTATTTTCCACCATAATTTGCAAATAAATTCATTAAAAATCCTACAATGTGATTTTCTGGATTTTTTTTCCTAATTTTGTCTGTCATAGTTGACGAGTACCTATGATGAAAATTACAGGCCTCTCTCATCTTTTTAAGTGGGAGAACTTGCACAATTGGTGGCTGACTAAATACTTTTTTTCCCCACTGTACTTCATGAAAATCTGCTCAAGAACTGAAACGCTCTCCATCATTCAAACGTTGGATAGGCGTGCCGCCCTGGACATAATTGTTCTGTGGTAGTAAACCTTTTACACTTTTAGTTGGTGGCTTTGTCACTTTTGTCAGTTGCTTTGCCACTTTGGTTTATGCAGGGTGTTTGCACAGCACAGTACCCTGCCTTGCAGCTTACCTCTTTCTTAATCACTGTATGTTTTTCCAACATGTCTGTTTCAAGTGGTCTGTTGTGCTCAGGATGTAACTTGAGGTTACTTTTATTATCCTGAACCACAGGAAGCTTAGGTTCTTTAAGATGTACGACAGACAATTGAAATTGAAAACCCAGACAGGCCCTGATCTCAACCTCTACCGCTTTCTAGACTCCCACCCTCCCACTGGCTAAATAGAAACTCTCTCTCTCTCTCTCCCCCCCCTCTCTTTCCCCCTCCCTCCCTCTCTTTCCCCCCCTCCCTCCCTCCCTCTCTTCCCCCCCTCCCTCCCTCTCGGAATGCCGTGAACCAAGAGTTTGTGAGTTCAAATCACAGGTGAGGATGTGTTAAATAATAAGTACTTTATGAATAAACATACACAATTTAATCATGTATATCAAAGTGTGTCAAATATGTAAGTTAAAAGCACTGTTTGTGTGTGTTGGTGTCCCTAGCATTGCCAAAAGACAAAGAGCTGTGGCTGTATCAGTGGTTTACTAATCAGGGCCTTGATGGGCTTTGCAACAGTAACAAGGGATGATGTGTAATGAAACTAGGGTAACTGGGAACTAGACAAAACCTTCAGGGGACCATGGCACAATGTCCTCGGGGATGTCCCCGGGACCAACCGGGAACTAGACCAAACCTCCAGGGGATCATGATACAACGTCCTGACGACTTTAGGCGACCATTTCGTGACTTTCCGGGGACGTCCTAACGACTCATTATTGTTTGCAGGGTATACTCTAGCAGACATGGGCTGCGTCCCAAATAGCACCCTATTACCTTTACAGTGCACTACTTTTGACCAGAGCCCTAAGGGCCTGGTCAAAAGTAGTGCACTAAGAGAATAGGGTGCCATTTGTCATAGCCATAGTGAAGTGTAGGCTATTTACTGATTGCTATTGTCTAAAATGTATGCAACCTTGGGCATCATTTCAAAGACAATAATCTACATTTTGTTTAGTTAATTTTTTATGATGGGTATTTTCGTATTCTGTCTAAGAATGTTTTTATAGGGGTATGGAAAAAATATTATTTCATAAAATCATAATATTGTACATGTCATCACATATTTAATATTTTGAAAAAATATCACTATATCTGAAAGACCTAAAAGATTTATGACAAAATAATAAGAAAATGATTGGAAAATGTTTTCATTGCAATGTTCTTTTACTTTTTTGACTAATATTGAATACAAGACTATAGGTTTAGGTCCAAAAAGTACATTTGATAGATATTGTTATACTCATGTGATATATTGGTATAATATCTGAAATCAATATATTTGGGATTTTGAATAGTTTTATTAATACAGTGGTATAATTTACAATGGCAGGACAGTTTACTGTAGTACTGGAGAAGAGAGGCCTATACTGTATGTTTGCGTCTCTAATGGCACCCTATTCCACATATAGTGGCTCGTGAAATTATTCACCCCCCTTGGCATTTTTCCTATTTTGTTGCCTTACAACCAGGAATTAAAATTTATTTTGGGGGGGTTTGTATCATTTGATTTACACAACATGCCTACCACTTTGATGATGCAAAATATTTTTTTGTGTGAAACAAACAAGAAATAAGACAAAAAAACAGAAAACTTGAGCGTGCGTAACAATTCACCCCCCCTTGGGGTATGTCTCTATAAGCTTGGCACATCTAGCCACTGGGATTTTTGCCCATTCTTCAAGGCAAAACTGCTCCAGCTCCTTCAAGTTGGATGGGTTCCGCTGGTGTACAGCAATCTTTAAGTCATACCACAGATTCTCAATTGGATTGAGGTCTGGGCTTGGACTAGGCCATTCCAAGACATTTAAATGTTTCCCCTTAAACCAGTGTTGCTTTAGCAGTATGCTTAGGGTTATTGTCCTGCTGGAAGATGAACCTCCGTCCCAGCTCTTCTGTAAAGCCCAGCTCTTTGGAGTGTACGGCTTAAAGTGGTCCTATGGACAGATACTCCAATCTCCGCTGTGGAGCTTTGCAGCTCCTTCAGGGTTATCTTTGGTCTCTTTGTTGCCTCTCTGATTAATGCCCTCCTTGCCAGGTCTGTGAGTTTTGGTGGGCGGCCCTCTTTTGGCAGGTTTGTTGTGGTGCCATATTCTTTCAATTTTTTAATAATGGATTTAATGGTGCTCCGTGGGATGTTCAAAGTTTCTGATATTTTTTTATAACCCAACCCTGATCTGTACTTCTCCACAACTTTGTCCCTGAACTGTTTGGAGAGCTCCTTGGTCTTCATGGTGCTGCTTGCTTGGTGGTGCCCCTTGCTTAGTGGTGTTGCAGACTCTGAGGCCTTTCAGAACAGGTGTATATATACTAAGATCATGTGACAGATCATGTGACACTTAGATTGCACACAGGTGGACTTTATTTAACTAATTATGTGACTTCTGAAGGTAATTGGTTGCACCATATCTTATTTAGGGGCTTCATAGCAAAGGGGGTGAATACATATGTACACACCACTTTTCCTTTATTTATTCTTTTGAATTTTTTGAAACAAGTTATTTTTTTCATTTCACTTCACCAATTTGGACTATTTTGTGTATTTCCATTACATGAAATCCAAATAAAAATCCATTTAAATTACAGGTTGTAATGCAACAAAATAGGAAAAACGCCAAGGGGGATGAATACTTTTGCAAGGCACTGTATGTATAGTGCACCAATTTTGACAAGAGCCCTATGGGCCAAGGTCAAAAGTAGTGCACTATAAAGGGAATAGAGTGCCATTTGGGATGCAGTTTATGTTAGTTAGTGGCAGATGTAGAAGCTGGAAAACTGACACCTCACATTAGCTGTGGCTTGCTAACCAGATAAGCTGTGTGTGTGTGTGTGTGTGTGTGTGTGTGTGTGTGTGTGTGTGTGTGTGTGTGTGTGTGTGTGTGTGTGTGTGTGTGTATGCGTGCATATACGCATGTATTTGTGTGTGCTTGTGTGCGTTGATTGCCGAGGGCATTTGGGCTTGGCTGTTTTGTCTACACCTCACCCACCTCGGGCCATAATGTGGAGGACATTAGTAACCTGCTGGGCCTGAGCCTGGCTTAACACAGAGTGGCACCGTCTCCAAAACACTCTCCACGTCTACATTTACATCAGCTTTCACAAACAATATGTTCAGAATAGCACCGTAATAAAATCCCTGGGTGCCCATGCACTGTGATACACACACACACCCTTCCCTTTATAGTGCACTATAAAGGGAATAGAGTGCCATTTGGGACGCAGCAAATGTTAGTTAGTGGCAGATGTAGAAGCTGGAAAACTGACACCTCACATTAGCTGTGGCTTGCTAACCAGACAAGCTGTGTGTGTGTGTGCGTGTGTGCGTGCGTGCGTGTGCTGGCTCTGAACTCGTTTATGGTGTTGGATACCTTGGCCTCGATCACAGCAGGCACATTTACAAGATTTCAAATATTTACATTCGTCAAATCAAGCGGCAGACAGTAGCACATATATTTCAGTTAGGTCATCAGTGTGCTGCCTCCCACTCCCACCTCAGAGCTTAGGGGATCCAGGGGTATAGTACTGTAGCTCATAGTAGTCTCCCAGACACAGAAGAATCAGAGTCACACACAAACACTCACACTCACACAAACACACACACACAGTTGTCACGCCCTGACTCAGAGGACACTTGTATGTTGAGTCAGGGTGTGTATTTTCCTTGCTGTGTTTGTCCATGTTGTACATTCTAGGATGTATAGATCTATGTTGGCCTGTGTGGTTCCCAATCAGAGGCAGCTGTCGCTCGTTGTCTCTGATTGGGGTCAATACTTAGGCAGCCTTTTGGCACTAGTGGGTTGTGGGATCTTGTTCCGTGTTAGGTATGTTGTTTGTGTACCTTGGACTTCACGTTTCGTTTCTTGTTTTGTAGTTGTTTATTCGAGTCAAATAAACATGTATGCTTATCACGCTGCGCCTTGGCCCGTCCCGTCTGTAAACGATCGTGACAGAAGATCCCACCAAATGAGGACCAAGCAGCGTGCCCAGGAGGAGTGAATAGCCATGTCCCAGGTGGGCAAATTGTGGTCATGGGAAGAGATATTCGCGGGGAAAGGGCCATGGGCGAAGGTAGATACCCAGGCAGGAGAGGAGCAACGGCAACGCAGAGGACGCCGGTCGAGGAGGAAGCCCGAGAGACAGCCCCAATAATTTTTTTTGGGGGGGCTAAAGGGGTGGTCGGGGAGCGAGAGAGAAGAGCCCCGACCACTGCACCCGGTCGGTTTTCAGATTGGGTCCCTACGACCATGGGAAGAGGAGTGGGAACAGTATTATACTGAGGAGTCGGAGGATGACGACGACGACGAGGTTCTGTTCCCTAACTCGTGGGGGCTCCCGGAGGAGTCCTCACAGGAAGAGGAGTGCTGACGACGGAGACCCGAGAGGCAACCCCAAGAACATTTTGGGGGGGGGGCACACGGTGTGGACGACGAGGCAGCACTAGGCCGTTAAAGGGCAGGTCTGCAGGTTAGGAGAGGAGGCCACCATGTTACGGGGGCTATTGGTTCAGAGAGAGCAGGAGTTATTCGGTCAGAGGGAGGCGCTACAGGAGGCTATAAGGGAGAAGGAAAGTGTAGAGGCACGGCGAGAGGAGCTGGTTAGGCAGCAGAAGGAGCGGGGGTTAATAAAGGAACCCAGTCCCGCTCCTCGCACCAAGCAAGTGGTGCGTGTCGCCAGTCCGGTCCGGCCCGTTCCTGCTTCCCGCACTAAGCCAGTGGTGCGTGTTCCCAGTACGGCCCGACCCGTTCCTGCCCCTCGCACCAAGCAAGTGGTGCGTGTCGCCAGTCTGGTCCGGCCCGTTCCTGCTTCCCCCACTAAGCCAGTGGTGCGTGTTCCCAGTACGGCCCGGCCTGTTCCTGCCCCTCGCACCAAGCCAGTGGTGCGCGTCGCCAGCCCGGCCCGGCCTGTTCCTGCCCCTCGCACCAAGCTAGTGGTGCGCGTCGCCAGCCCGGTCCGGCCTGTTCCTTCCCCTCGCACCAAGCCAGTGGTGCGCGTCCCCAGCCCGGCCCGGCCTGTTCCTGCCCCTCGCACCAAGCCAGGGGTGCGCGTCGCCAGCCCGGCCCGGCCTGTTCCTGCCCCTCGCACCAAGCCAGTGGTGCGTGTGTCCAGTCCGGCACGGCCCGTGCCTGTTCCACCGGTGATTGGTCCGGCACCGGTCAGCTGCTCCACTCCGGAGCCAGAGCAGTCCGCTCCACCGGTGCCCAGTTAAGCTCCGGTCAGCTGCTCCACTCTGGAGCCAGAGCAATCCGCTTCACCGGGGTCCAGTCCAGCTCCGGTCAGCGGCTCCACTCCGGAGCCAGGCCCGTTCCTGACCAGGCACCGGTGGAACGGGCACGGGCCGTGCCGGACTGGACACACGCACCACTGGTCTGGTGCGAGGAGCAGGCATGGGCCGGACTAGGAACACGCACCACTGGCTTGGTGCGAGGAGCAGGAACGGGCCGGGCCGGACTGGCGACACGCACCACTGGCTTGGTGTGAGGAGCAGGAACAGGCCGGGCCGGACTGGCGACACGCACCACTGGCTTGGTGCGGGGAGCAGGCACGGGCCGTACCGGACTGGGAACACGCACCACTGGCCTGGTGCGAGGAGCAGGAACGGGCCGGGCCGGACTGGGAACACGCACCACTAGTCTGGTGCGAGGAGCAGGAACGGGCCGGGCCGGACTGGGAACACGCACCACTGTCCTGGTGCGAGGAGCAGGAACGGGCCGGGCCAGACTGGGAACACGTACCACTGGCCTAGTGCGAGGAGCAGGAACGGGCCGGGCCGGACTGAAAACACACACCACTGGTCTGGTGCGAGGAGCAGGAATGGGCCGGGCCGGACTGGAAACACGCACCACTAGTCTGGTGCGAGGAGCAGGAACGGGCCGGGCCGGACTGGGAACACGCACCACTGGCCTGGTGCGAGGAGCAGGAACGGGCCTGGCCGGACTGGGAACACGCACCACTGGCCTAGTGCGAGGAGCAGGAACGGGCCGGGCTGGACTGAAAACACGCACCACTGGTCTGGTGCGAGGAGCAGGAACGGGCCGGGCCGGACTGGAAACACGCACCACTGGTCTGGTGCGAGGAGCAGGAACGGGCCGGGCCGGACTGGAGACACGCACCAGAGGTCTGGTGCGAGGAGCAGGATCGGACCGGACCGGGCTGGCGACACGCACCACTGGCTTGGTGCGGGGAGCAGGAACAGGCCGGGCCGGACTGGTGACACGCACCACTAGGTTGGTGCGAGGAGCAGGAACGGGCCGTACCGGGCTGGCGACACGCACCACTGGCTTGGTGCGGGGAGCAGGAACGGACCGTACCGGGCTGGCGACATGCACCACTGGCTTGGTGCGGGGAGCAGGAACGGGCCGTACCGAACTGTGGAGGCGGACTGGAGGTCTGGAGCGGAGAGCTGGCACAACCCGTCCTGGCTGGCTGCCCACTTTCGCACGACACGTGCGGGGCGCTGGCACAGAACACACTGGGCTGTGCATGCGCACTGGCGATACAGTGCGTATCTCCGCATACCTGGGTTCCTCTATTAACCCACGCTCCTTAAGTTGCCTAACCAGCTCCTCTCTCCATAAATCAACTTCCTTCTTCTCCCTACGAGCCTCCTGCAGTGCCTCCTCTTGAATGGATCTCTCCCGCTCTATTCTATCTATCAGCCCCCGTAATGTGGTGGCCTCCTCTCTTACCCTGCAAAACCGATCCTTCTCTCTCTCGGCACTCCTCCTCTAGTGAGGACTCCTCCGGGAGCCCCCACGAGTTAGGGAACAGACACTCATCGTCGTCGTCATCCTCCGACTTCTCAGTATAATACTGTTCCCACTCTTCTTCCCATGGTCGTAGGGAATCAATCTGGAAACCCACCAGGTGCAGTGGTCGGGGCTCTTCTCTCTCGCTCCCCGACCACCCCTTTAGCCCCCCCAAAATGTTTTATTGGGGCTGCTTCTCGGGCTTCCTCCTCGGCCGGCTTCTGTGTTGCCGTTGCTCCTCTCCTGCCTGGGCTTCCTTCTTCGCCCAGGGTCCTTTTCCCGCAAATATCTCCTCCCACGACCACATCATCCCCACCTTTGTCCAGGGTGTTCGGTCCTCCTGGGCACGCTGCTTGGTCCGTGTTTGGTGGGATCTTCTGTCACGTTCGTTTAAGGACGGGTCAGACCAAGGCGCAACGTGACATGCGTACATGTTTATTTACAACCAAGCCAACGAAACGTGAAGTCCTAAGGCTACACACAAAACAAGCCTACATACGGAACAAGATCCCACAACTAACGAGTGCCAATAGGCTGCCTAAGTATGATCCCCAATCAGAGACAACGAGCGACAGCTGCCTCTGATTGGGAACCACACCGGCCAACATAGATCTACACATACTAGATCATTCACATAGATAATCACAACATAGAATATTCACACCCTGACTCAACATATAAAAGTCCCCTGAGTCAGGGCGTGACAATATACCTACCCACAGTAGCTCTTTATGTCTATAAGGGAGGACTCATCTGACGGAGATGAGCTGTGTAAGATGATTCAATAGCAGTCATTTAAATAGGAGGCAGCGACGCATAACTCAACCCTGACACATGCCAGAGCAACTGGGGTTGGAATGATATACATGGGGATGCGGCGTCCCAAATGGCACCCTTTTCCATATATAGTGCACCGCTATGGGCCCTGGTCAAAGTAGTGCACTATAAGGGGAATAGACTGCCATTTAGGACGCAGCTTATGTTAGTTAGACAGAGCAGCAGCCACTGGAATACAAGGAAAACGTGTAGAGAGAGAAATTTGACGTTGATTCAATGAAGAGGATGAATCAATCACACTCTATAATACAATCGAAGCCCTCAAGTTATGTTTAGCTGCTCTATGCAGTTCTTGCTTCAGTGTTCCATTTGCAAGGCTTTCTTTATCTTCTGCAGTCACAGTACCCAACCTGACCTGGGTTTTCATAAAATTTCGCAATTATCAAATGAGCTTATATGGTGGATGATGAGCAATGAGTCTTGCTAGGCAAGCTCTCTGTGAACACACTCCTCAGTTGGGTAATATTTAATACACTACCGGTCAAAAGTTTTAGAACACCTACTCATTCAAGGGTTTTTCTTTATTTTTACTATTTTCTACATTGTATAATAATAGTGAAGACTTCAAAACTATGAAATAACACATATGGAATCATGTAGTAACCAAAAAAGTGTTAAACAAATTAAAAATATATTTGAAATTCTTCAAATAGCCACCCATTGCCACTTGCCTTGATGACAGCTTTGCACACTTGGCATTCTCTCAACCAGCTTCACCTGGAATGCTTTTCCAACGGTCTTGAAGGAGTTCCCACATATACTGAGCCCTTTTTGGCTGCTTTTCCTTCACTCCGCAGTCTGACTCATCCCAAACCATCTCAGTTTTGTGGAGGTCGGGGGATTGTGGAGGCCAGGTCATCTGATGCAGCACTGCACCACTCTCCTTCTTGGTAAAATAGCACTTACACAGCCTGGAGGTGTGTTGGGTCAATGTCCTGTTGAAAAACAAATGATAGTCCCACTATGCCCAAACCAGATGGGATGGCGTATCACTGCAGAATGCTGTGGTAGCCATGCTGGTTAAGTGTGCCTTGAATTTTAAATAAATCACGAATCAAATCAAATCAACATTTTATTTGTCACATACACGTGTTTAGCAGATGTTATTGCAGGTGTAGCGAAATGCTTGTGCTTCTAGCTCTGACAGTGCAGTAATATCTAACAAGTAATATCTAACAATTTCACAACATATACCCAAATACACAAATCTAGTAAGGAATGGAATTTAAGAATATATACATACAGTGAGGGAAAAAAGTATTTGATCCCCTGCTGATTTTGTACATTTGCCCACTGACAAAGAAATGATCAGTCTATAATTTTAATGGTAGGTTTATTTGAACAGTGAGAGACAGAATAACAACAACAAAATCCAGAAATAAACGCATGTAAAAAAAAATATAAATTGATTTGCATTTTAATGAGGGAAATAGGTATTTGACCCCCTCTCAATCAGAAAGATTTCTGGCTCCCAGGTGTCTTTTATAAAGGTAACGAGCTGATATTAAGAGCACACTCTTAAAGGGAGTGCTCCTAATCTCAGTTTGTTACCTGTATAAAAGACACCTGTCCACAGAAGCAATCAATCAATCAGATTCCAAACTATCCACCATGGCCAAGACCAAAGAGCTCTCCAAGGATGTCAGGGACAAGATTGTAGACGTACACATGGCTGGAATGGGCTACAAGACCATCGCCAAGCAGCTTGGTGAGAAGGTGACAACAGTTGGTGCGATTATTCGCAAATGGAAGAAACACAAAATAACTGTCAATCTCCCTCGGCCTGGGGCTCCATGCAAGATCTCACCTCATGGAGTTGCAATGATCATGAGAACGGTGAGGAATCAGCCCAGAACTACACGGGAGGATCTTGTCAATGATCTCAAGGCAGCTGGGACCATAGTCACCAAGAAAACAATTGGTAACACACTACGCCGTGAAGGACTGAAATCCTGCAGCACCCGCAAGGTCCCCCTGCTCAAGAAAGCACATATACAGGCCCGTCTGAAGTTTGCCAATGAACATCTGAATGATTCAGAGGAGAACTGGGTGAAAGTGTTGTGGTCAGATGAGACCAAAATCGAGCTCTTTGGCATCAACTCAACCCGCCGTGTTTGGAGGAGGAGGAATGCTGCCTATGTCCCCAAGAACACCATCCCCACCGTCAAACATGGAGGTGGAAACATTATGCTTTGGGGGTGTTTTTCTGCTAAGGGGACAGGACAACTTCACCGCATCAAAGGGATGATGGACGGGGCCATGTACCGTCAAATCTTGGGTGAGAACCTCCTTCCCTCAGCCAGGGCATTGAAAATGGGTTGTGGATGGGTATTCCAGCATGACAATGACCCAAAACACACGGCCAAGGCAACAAATGAGTGGCTCAAGAAGAAGCACATTAAGGTCCTGGAGTGGCCTAGCCAGTCTCCAGACCTTAATCCCATAGAAAATCTGTGGAGGGAGCTGAAGGTTCGAGTTGCCAAACGTCAGGCTCGAAACCTTAATGACTTGGAGAAGATATGCAAAGAGGAGTGGGACAAAATCCCTCCTGAAATGTGTGCAAACCTGGTGGCCAACTACAAGAAACATCTGACCTCTGTGATTGCCAACAAGGGTTTTGCCACCAAGTACTAAGTCATGTTTTGCAGAGGGGTCAAATACTTATGATGTCCTTGATGATCTTTTTGGCCTTCCTGTGACATCGGGTGCTGTAGGTGTCTTGGAGGGCGGGTAGTTTGCACCTGGTAATGAGTTCGGCAGACCGCACCACCCTCTGGAGAGTCCTGCGGTTGCGGGCGGTGCAGTTGCTGTTCCAGGCGGTGATACAGCCCGACAGGATGCTCTCAATTGTGCATCTGTAAAAGTTAGTGAGGGTTTTAGGTGCCAAACCAAATTACTTCAGCCTCCTGTGGTCGAAGAGGCTCTGTTGCACCTTCTTCACCACACTGTCTGCGTGGGTGGACCATTTCAGTTTGTCAGTGATATGTACGCCAAGGAACTTGAAGCTTTCCACCTTCTCCACTGTGGTCCCGTCGATGTGGATAGGTGGGTGCACCCTCTGCTGTTTCCTGAAGTCCACGATCATCTCCTTTGTTTTGTTGACGTTGAGTGAGAGGTTATTTCCTCGCACCACACTCCCAGAGCCCTCACCTCCTTCCTGTAGGCGGTCTCGTCATTGTTGGTAATCAAGCCTACTACTGTCGTTTCGTCTGCAAACTTGATGATTGAGTTGGAGGCGTGCTTGGCCACACAGTCATGGGTGAACAGGGAGTACAGGAGGGGGCGGTGGCCATCTTGAAACATGTGGGAACAGCAGACTGGGAAAGTGAGAGATTGAATATGTCCATAAACATACCAGCCAGCTTGTTTGCGCATGCTCTGAGGACGCGGCTAGGGATGCCGTCTGGGCCGGCAGCCTTGCGGGGGTTAACATGCTTAAATGTCTTACTCACTTCGGCCACGGAGAATGAGAGGCCACAGTCCTTGGTAGTGGGCCTCATTGGTGGCACTGTGTTATCCTCAAAGCGGGAGAAGAAGGTGTTTAGGTTGTCTGGAAGCGAGACGTCAGTGTCGGTGACGTGGCTGGTTTTCCTTTTGTAGTCCGTGATTGTATGTAGATCCTGCCACATACGTCTTGTGTCTGAGCCGTTGAATTGCGACTCCACTTTGTCTCTATACTGATGTTTTTCCAGTTTAATTGCCTTGCGGAGTGAGTAGCTACACTGTTTGTATTCTGCCATATACCCAGTCACCTTGCCATGGTTAAATGCGGTGGTTCGCACTTTCAGTTTTGCGCGAATGCTGCCATCTATCCATGGTTTCTGGTTAGGGTAGGTTTTAATAGTCACAGTGGGCACAACATAACCTATACACTTCCTGATAAACTCAGTCACCGTTTCAGTGTATTCGTCTAAATTATTTTTGCAAGCTAACCGGAACATATCCCAGTCCGAGTGATCAAAACAGTCTTGAAGCATAGATTCTGATTGGTCAGACCAGCGTTAAATAGTCCTTAGCACGGGTACTTCCTGTTTGAGTTTCTACCTATAGGTGTCACGACTTCGGCCGAGGCTGCCTCCCCTCCTTGTTCGGGCAGGCTTCGGCATTTGTCGTCACCGGAGTACTAACCAATGCCGCCCCAATCATCATCACAATTGTCTTGTCTCGTTATCACACACACCTGGTTATATTCCCCTAATTAGTCTGTGTATAAGTGTTCCCTCTGCCCCCTTGTCCTTGTGGGTGATTGTTTGTTTTGGAGGTTAGTGAAGCTCGGTGGCGCTTGTGTATTTTGTATCGATGGGAGTATTTTCCCGTGTGCCTTGTATTTTCCAGTGCACCTGTTTTGTGCCCTGGAGTGTGTTTGACGCATTTCTGCGTAAACCTGTATTTTTCGGATTAAAGCCTGTTTTTGTGATTTATCCTCCTGCGCCTGACTCCTTCAACACCACCTTATCACAGAATCACCCATCCTGAATATGGAGTCAGCGGGAGAAGAGCGCATGCCTGGAGTCGTGGCACGGGTCCATGAGCATTCCACGATGCTGGCCAACTTGGGGGAAGCGATGGAGCGAGTCCAACGCCTGGAGAGGAGAGAACCCGATCTGTCGAGACCAGCTGGCCAACCGGATCCAGCCACCTACACCCCAGCACCCGGAGGGATCCAGATATCCCGACCATGGGCGTTTGATGGGACGACAGCGCTGTGCCAGGGCTTCCTCCTCCAATTGGAGCTTTACTTCGCCAGCATCAGGCCAGAACCATCGGAGCGGGAGAAGGTGTTGGTCCTCGTTTCCTGCATCTGTGGGAAAGCCCTGGAGTGGTCCAATGCGGTGTGGAACGAAGGAGGAGCCGCGTTGGAGGACTACAGGGAGTTCGCTCGCCTCTTTCGGGCGGTCTTCGATCATCCACCCGAGGGTAGAGAGGCGGGTGAGCGACTGGTCCATCTGAGGCAGGTGACGAGGACTGCGCAGGAATTTGCGTTGGAGTTTCGGACTCTGGCAGCGGGGTCCGGGTGGAACGAGCGGGCCCTGATCGACCATTTCCGGTGCCATCTACGGGAGGATGTCCGACGGGAGCTATGTTGTCCTTCAACAAACTGGTGGACATGGCCATTCGTTTGGACAACCTGCTGGCAGCCAGAGGACGTCCTGGTAGGGGTCTGCCCGTTTCCACCCCGGACTAATCGGATCCCGAGCCGATGGAGCTGGGTGGAGTCGCCGGCCGAGAGAGCGGAGGAGGACAGCGACAGTGCTACTCTGGTGGTACGAAGGGACAATACACCACACATCGTGGTCAACGTTCTTTTGGGCCGGGAGGCGGCAGGCAGGGCACTCACGCATCACCCCAGGTATCGAACACTCACACTTGTTCAGAGCCCTCTGCTTCGCACTGTAACCTACCTAGCCACTTTCCCAATCGCATGGTAGTGTAAGGCGCTAGTCGATTCAGGCGCAGCTGGAAACTATATGGACAGGGCATTCGCACGCCGTCAAGGCATAACATTGGTTCCCCTATCCATTCCATTCCCCATCAGAGCACTCGATAGTCGACCAATAGGGTCTGGGTTGGTTACAGAAGTCACAATACCAGTCACCATTATCACCCAGGAGACTCATTGTGAGCAGGTAATTTTTTCGATTATTGAATCTCCTGCTTTCCCTGTGGTATTAGGCATTCCTTGGCTAGCACTCCACAACCCCACCTTCTCATGGCCGCAGAGGGCTCTCACGGGGTGGTCGCGAGAGTGTCAGGGTAGGTGTCTAGATGTTTCCGTTGGTGCAACCACGGTGGAAAGTCCAGACAGTACCTCCACCGTGTGCATTCTCCCTGAATACCTCGATCTGGCGCAAGCGTTCTCTAATATGCAGGCGACTAAATTACCACCTCATCGGGCGGGGGATTGCGCGATAAACCTCCGGGTAGGCGCTGTACCTCCCAGGAGTCATATATATACCCCCTGTCACAGGCTGAAACGGTGGCTATGGAAACATATGTCACCAAGTTCCTGTGCCAGGGGTATATACGTCCCTCCACTTCACCCGACTCCTCGAGTTTCTTCTTTGTGAAGAAGAAGGACGGAGGTCTGCGCCCTTGCATTGATTATCGACCACTGAACAGGGAGACTATAAGATTTAGTTATCCTCTCCCCTTCATTCCTTCGGCGATTGAATCAATGCATGGGGTGCGCTTCTTCACCAAATTAGATCTCAGGAGTGCGTACAACCTGGTGCGTATCCGAGAGGGAGATGAGTGGAAAACAGCATTCAGCACAACCCTGGGCCATTATGAATACCTGGTGATGCCCTATGGTTTGATGAATGCTCCCTCAGTTTTCCAGTCCTTTGTGAACGAGGTGTTTGGGACATGCTTGGTCGCGGTGTAGTGGTCTACATCGATGACATCCTGGTGTATTCCGCTACGCGCGCCGAGCATGTGTCCCTGGTTCGCAAAGTTCTGGCACGACTGTTGGAAAATGACCTTTATGCTAAGGCAGAGAAGTGTATGTTTTTGCAGCAGTCCATCTCCTTCCTTGGATACCGCATTTCCACTTCAGGTGTGGAGATGGAGGGAGATCGCATTTCAGCCATGCGTAATTGGCCGACTCCAACCACGGTGAAGGAGGTGCAGCGCTTCCTTGGCTTTGCCAACTACTATCGGAGGTTTATCCGGGGCTTTGGCAAGGTGGCAGCTCCCATTACTTCCCTGTTGAAGGGTGGGCAGTCCCGGCTCCGCTGGTCTGCTGAGGCTGACCTGGCCTTCAGGAGACTGCGGGATCTGTTCACCTCAGCTCCGGTACTGGCCCACCCGGATCCATCACTACCGTTCGTAGTGGAGGTGGATGTGTCCGAGGTAGGGATAGGCGCTGTCCTGTCCCAATGCTCGGGCACGCCACCCAAGCTCCACCCCTGTGCCTTCTTCTCTAAGAAGCTCAGCCCGGCGGAGCAGAACTACGACGTTGGTAATCGGGAGCTGTTGGCTGTTGTCCGAGCCTTGACCGTGTGGAGGCATTTGCTCGAAGGGGCGAAACACCCTTTCATCGTCTGGACGGACCACCATAACCTGGAGTACATCCGGGCAGCGAGGAGGCTGAATCCTTGCCAGGCCAGGTGGGCCCTATTCTTCACCCGGTTTGATTATATATTGTTATACATTCCGGGTACGAAGAACGTGAAGGCAGACACACTGTCCCGGCTGTATGACACAGAGGAGAGGCCCAGAGACAACACCCCCATACTCCCGGCCTCCTGCATTGTGGTGCCGGTAGTTTGGGCGATGGACGTGGATATAGAGCAGGCATTACACACAGATCCATCTCCACCGCAGTGTCCAGCTGGGCTGCGGTACGTGCCTGCTCTTATCCGTGATCGTCTGATCTTCTGGGCACACACGTCACCCAGGTATTGGCCGTACAGTGCGCTGCTTGAGTGGAAAGTACTGGTGGCCTACCTTGGCTAAGGACGTGAGGGTGTACGTCTCCTCCTGCTCGGTGTGCGCCCAGAGTAAGGCACCTAGGCACCTCCCAGCGGGTAAGCTACAACAATTACCAGTTCCACAACGACCATGGTCTCATCTTAGTATTGATTTTCTGACTGATCTTCCCCTCTCCCAAGGTAACACCACCATCCTGGTCGTTGTGGATCGCTTCTCCAAGTCCTGCTGCCTCCTTCCTCTGACCCGTCTCCCCACGGCCCTGCAGACTGCGGAGGCCCTGTTTACTCACGTCTTCCGGCACTACGGGGTGCCAGAGGATATAGTGTCTGACAGAGGTCCCCAGTTCACGTCCAAGGTTTGGAAGGCGTTCATGGAACGTCTGGGGGTCTCGGTCAGCCTGACCTCTGGGTTCCACCCCGAGTCAAATGGGCAGGTGGAACGAGTAAATCAGGATGTGAGTAGGTTCCTGCGGTCCTACTGCCAGGACCGGCCGTGGGAGTGTTCGGTGTTCTTGCCATGGGAAAAATATGCCCAGAATTCTCTCCGCCACTCCTCTACTAACCTAACACTATTCCAATGTGTTTTAGGTTTCCAACCGGTTCTGGCTCCGTGGCACCAGAGCCAGACCGAGGCTCCTGCGGTGGATGACTGGTTTCGGCGCACGGAGGAGATGTGGGACGCTGCCCACGTTTACCTCCAGCACATGGTGCGCCGTCAGAAGGCCAACGCTGACCGTCACCACAGGGAGGCCCCGGTCTTCGTACCGGGGGATCGGGTCTGGCTCTCGACCCGGAATATGCTCCTCCGCCTGCCCTGCCGGAAGCTGAGCCCGCGGTTTGTCGGGCCATTCAAAGTCCTGAGGAGAATCAATGAGGTTACGTATAGATTGTTACTCCCCCTGATTACCGAATTAACTGTCTCTCCTCAGGCCGGTGGTGGTTGTTCCGCTCCAGGAGTCTGAGGTGCGGGAGGTTCCTCCACCTCCTCTGGACATCGAGGGGGCCCCGGCGTACTCTGTCCATGCCATCCTGGTTCGAGGCATCGGGTGGGGGGCCTTCAGTACCTCGTGGAGTGGGAGTGGTACTGTCCGGAGGAACGGTGCTGGGTCTCGGTGAGGGATGTCCTCGATCCCTCCCTGTTGCGGGATTTCCACCGTCGCCATCCGGCTCGCCCTGCTCCGCATTCTCCTGGCCGTCCCCGAGGCCGGGGTCAGCGTGCTGCTGGAGCTGCGCGTCAGGGAGGGGGTACTGTCACGACTTCGGCCGAGGCTGCCTCCCCTCCTTGTTCGGGCAGGCTTCGGCGTTCGTCATCACCGGAGTACTAACCACTGCCGCCCCAATCATCATCACAATTGTCTTGTCTCGTTATGACACACACCTGGTTCTAATCCCCTAATTAGTCTGTGTATAAGTGTTCCCTCTGCCCCCTTGTCCTTGTGGGTGATTGTTTGTTGTGGAGGTTAGTGAAGCTCGGTGGAGCTCGTGTATTTTGTATTGACGGGAGTATTTTCCCGTGTGCCTTTTTTGTGCCCTGGAGTGTGTTTGACGCATTTCTACGTAAACCTGTATTTTTCGGATTAAAGCCTGTTTCTGGGATTTACCCTCCTGCGCCTGACTCCTTCAATACCACCTTATCACAATAGGAAGGTAGGAGCAAAATGGAGTTGTGGTCAGATTTGGCAAAAGGAGGGTGGGGGAGGGCCTTAAAACCATCCTGGAAGTTTGAATAGCAATGGTCGAGGATTTTAGCAGCGCGAGTACAACAGTCGATATGTCGATACAACTTCGGCAGGCTAGTTCTCAAGTTTGCTTTGTTAAAATCCCAGGCTACAATGAATTCAGCTCAGGATATGTGGTTTCCAGTTTGCATAAAGTCCAGTGAAGTTCTTTTGAGTGCCGTCATGGTATCGGCTTGAGGGGGGATATACACGGCCGTGACTATAACCCAAGAAAATTCTCTTGGGAGATAATACGGTCGGCATTTGATTGTGAGGTATTCTAGGTCTGGTAAACAAAAGGACTTGAGTTCCTGTATGTTACTACAATTACACCATGAGTCGTTAATCATGAAACACACACCTCCGCTCTTCTGCTTCCCGGAGAGATATGTATTCCTGTCTGTGCGATGAATCAGTTAAATTGCCCTGGGGAGAGCAAACAAAGGATCTGCTTCGGGAAAGTCATTTTCCTGGTCGTAATGCTGGTGAGTTACTGCCGCTCTGATATCCAATAGTTTTTCCCGGCTGTATGTAATGATACAAAACACTTTCTGAGCTAATAATGTAAAAAATAATACATAAAAAAACAAAATACCGCAAAGTTTCCTAAGAGCTAGTCGCGATGCCGCCATCCTCGTCGGCACTAGCAAAGCACCCCCACACCGTAACACCTCCTCCTCCATGCTTTACGGTGGGAAATACACATGCTGTGATCATCCGTTCACCTACACCGCGTCTCAAAATGACACAGCGGTTGGAACCAATAATCTCTAATTTGGACTCCAGACCAAAGGACAGATTTCCACCGGTTTAATGTCCATTGCTTGACCCAAGCAAGTCTCTTCTTATTATTTGTGTCCTTTAGTAGTGGTTTCTTTACAGAAATTTGACCATGAAGGCCTGATTCACACAGTCTCCTCTGAACAGTTAATGTTGAGATGTGTCTGTTACTTGAACTCTGTGAAGCATTTATTTGGGCTACAATTTCTGAGGCTGGTAACTCCTCTGCAGCAGAGGTAACTCTGGTTCTTCCATTCCTGTGGCGGTCCTTATGAGAGCCAGTTTCATCATAGCGCTTGATGGTTTTTGCGACTGCACTTGAAGAAACGTTCAAAGTTCTTGAAATGTTTCGTATTGGCTGACCTTCATTTCTTAAAGTTATGATGGACTGTCGTTTCTCTTTGCTTATTTGAGCTGTTCTTGCCATAATATGGACTTGGTCTTCTACCAAATAGGGCTATCTTCTGTATACCCCCCTACCTTGTCACAACACAACTGATTGGCTCAAACTCATTAAGAAGGAAAGAAATTCCACATTTTAACTTTTAAGAAAGCACACCTGTTAATTGAATGACATTAAGGGAAAGGGTGGCTATTTGAACAATCTCAAATATAAAATAGATTTGGATTTGTTTAGCACTTTTTTGGTTACTACATGATTCCATATGTGTTATTTCATAGTTTTGATGTCTTCACTATAATTCAACAATGTAAAAAATAGTAAAAATAAAGAAGAACCCTTGAATGAGTTGGTGTGTGCAAACTTATGACTGATAGTGTTACGGTCCGGCACTGTTGGTCCTGTTCCCGCTTGTTTCCCTTTTCCTTTTTCCCTGTGTGTGTGTGTTGTCTGTGTCTGTCTCCCCCTGCTGTGCAGCCCAGTCAGAGGATCTAGGTCAGGGGGCGTGGCCATTCTCTCTCATGCTCCGTTACCTCCAGCTGCGGCTCATTGTCATCAATCAACCAGCAGTTATCTACCCGGGCTGGACACCTCTCCAGCGCCAGTTCGTTCCTACACTACCTGTGATCCCGTCTGTTCCTGCTGCCTGCCTGCCTGCCATTCCCACGCCGCAACCTGCTCATCTGTTGTCTGATATCCTCGTCATCCAGCTCTCAGGACTACTGGCTCTCCACCCCACTCAGCTCCTACCCCGGTCTGAAGCTATTCCACCCTGAACTGTTTCTCTCTGCCAAATCACGCTGAATAAACAACATCCTAATTCACCCTCTTTTGTCCGTGTGTCCGTCTCTGCACCTGAGTCCCCCACCAAGCCTAATAGAACGAACTGGCCAAACATGGACTCAGCAGAGATGCCACATGAAACAACGGGTGATGGCGTACAACGCGCCCTCCATTCACAGGGAATGTTATTGGGACAACACGACCAACTCATCCGGACTCTATTGGATAACAACCAGCAGTTGTTGGATCAAGTATCTCATCTCACCTCTCAGGTAGCTAACCTGGTAACACTCACTACCCTTCCTCCCTCTGCTTCTCCTCCGCCTGTTCCTCCTACAGTGGCTCCAGGCTCGGCTTCCGCTCCTGCCCTTCGGGAACCCCCTACAACCTCACCCGAACCTTTCACCGGGGACCTGAACAAATGCCGTGGTTTCCTGCTTCAGTGCCGCTTGGTGTTCCAACAGAAGCCCCTGTCTTTCTCCACGGAATCCTCAAAGGTACATTACGCACTGGGGTTAATGAGGGGCAAAGCTTTGATTTGGGCAGAAGCGGCTTGTTCTACTCAGCAGATTGCCAGCCTGTCGTTTGACGATTTTTCCTCTCAATTGAAAGTTGTGTTTGATCACCCGGACCATGCCGGGACCGCCACAAAGAGACTATTGAAGCTACGACAGGGCACGGGTAGCGTGGCTGAATACGCCATTGATTTTTGGACCTTGGCAGCCGATTCCAAGTGGAATGACGAAGCTCTTCAGGGAGCGTTTGTTAACGGTCTAAGTGACACGATTAAGAATGAACTAGCTGTTCGTGATGAGCCTGCTAACCTTCATGTTCTCGTTTCCCTTGCTACACGAATAGACAACAGGCTACGGGAGAGGAGACAGGAGAGGGGCGGTCGGGTCCACACCGCAGGCGGGGCCCCTCGCTTTCTGCAGCCCGAGCTACACCACCACTCGGACACCGCCCACACACCTCAGCGGATCCCTCCACGGAACTAGACGAGCCCATGCAGCTGGGCCGTGCTCGTCTGTCCCCTGCCGAAAAGGAACGGCGCATGCGGGCTGGTGAGTGCATGTACTGTGGGGACCGCACTCATTTCCTGGTTAACTGTCCGGTTCGCCCAAAAGACCAAGCTCGCAGGTAAAAGTGGGCGTACTGCGAGTGCTACACCTGACTCAATGCCCACAGCACCCCGTCTAGTTATCCCAGCTACAGTCCAGTTCAGGAATCTATCTCTCCCACTAGCTGCTCTCATCGACTCTGGTGCTGAGGATAGTTTCCTTGACGTTAACCTGGTCACTCAGGCTGAGATCCCTGTTAAGCCCCTGCCTAAGCCTATAACAGTAACCGCTATTGACGGCCATCAGTTTGCCAACATCACCCACCAAACTGTCCCCGTTTCTCTCATGCTGTCCGGCAATCACAAAGAAACCATCCAGTTTAAAGTAGTCTCCTCCTCGGCCTCCCCCTTATCCTCGGTTTCCCTTGGCTTAGCCTTCACAACCCCCATATTGACTGGCAAAACCACAAAATACACAGTTGGAGCACTCACTGCCATTCTGTTTGCCTTGGGTCGGCTATTCCGCCCTCGGTAGGTTCCCCTGCTTCCCCTGTCAAAACCCCAGACCTCTCTTCAGTCCCTGAGGAGTACCTGGACCTGGCCGAGGTATTCAGTAAGTCCAAGGCACTTTCATTACCACCTCATAGGCCATACGATTGCGCTATTGAGTTACTGCCTGGAGCCCCTTTGCCGTCCAGTCGGCTTTTCAATCTGTCCCGTCCTGAGAGAGAAGCTATGGAAACCTACATAGGCGACTCCCTAGCCTCTGGCATCATTCGTCCCTCATCTTCCGCTGTTGGTGCTGGGTTCTTTTTTGTAGAGAAGAAGGACAAGACATTACGCCCCTGCATTGACTACAGAGGACTAAATAACATCACAGTCAGAAATACGTACCCCCTGCCTCTCATCAACTCAGCATTTGAACCCCTTCATGGTGCCACCGTGTTTACCAAACTCGACCTACGTAACGCTTACCACCTCGTTAGGATCAGGCAGGGAGACGAATGGAAAACTGGGTTCAATACCCCTCTCGGACACTTTGAATACCTAGTCATGCCATTCGGTCTCACTAACGCCCCAGCAGTGTTTCAGGCCATGGTTAACGATGTGTTGAGGGATTTTCTACACCGTTTTGTGTTTGTCTATTTGGATGACATTCTAATATTCTCTAAGTCACAGGATGAACACGTCTCCCACGTCCGTCTGGTTCTCCAACGCCTCATGGAAAATAAACTGTATGTGAAAGCAGAAAAATGTGAGTTCCACCGGCAGTCCGTCCCCTTTTTGGGCTTTATTATCGAGCGGGGACAAGTGTCACCAGACCCTGACAAGATCAGAGCGGTTGTGGAGTGGCCCACACCCACGTCTCGGAAGCAGCTACAACGCTTCCTGGGCTTCGCCAACTTCTACCGCCGCTTCATCAGGGGTTTCAGCCGAGTGGTTGCCCCCTGACCAAGCTCACCTCCCCCAAAGGTGCCATTCCTGTGGACGCCTGAGGCCGAGTCAGCCGTGAGTACATTGAAGGAACTGTTCACCACCTCACCTGTTCTTATTCATCCAGACACTAGTTTGCAGTTTATTGTGGAAGTGGACGCCTCTGATTCGGGGGTGGGGGCTGTCCTGTCACAACGTTCTCCCACGGACCAGAAGCTCCATCCTGTGGCCTTTTTCTCCAGGAGATTGACCCCTGCTGAGAAGAACTACGACGTGGGTAACCGGGAGTTGCTTGCTGTCAAGTTGGCGTTGGAGGAGTGGAGGCACTGGCTAGACGGAGCAGAGCAACCCTTCATAGTCTGGACAGACCACAAGAACCTGGCTTACATCCAGTCATCCAAGAGGCTGAACTCCCGTCAGGCCAGATGGGCTCTGTTCTTCAGCAGGTTCAAGTTTATTTTAACATATCGTCCTGGCACACGTAATGTCAAGCCTGATGCTCTCTCTCGCCAGTTTACTGACAATGAAGACTCCAGCAATCCTGAACCTGTTCTGCCCGCTTCCTGTTTGGTGGCGGCTGTTTACTGGGAAATCGAGTCCCTCGTCCGATCGGCACAAGAGTTGGAACCTGGACCGGCCGATGGCCCCCCCGACCTTCTCTATGTTCCCGCAGCCGTGCGGCCGCAAGTGCTCAACTGGATCCACACCTCACGCTTCTCCTGCCACCCTGGTATGAACCGTACACTGTCGCTACTGAAGAGGCACTTTTGGTGGCCATCCGCCGAGGCTGACGTCCGGGAGTACGTGGCGGCCTGTTCCATCTGTGCCCAAAATAAGGCTTCCCACAGGGCTCCTTCGGGCCTGCTGCGGCCTCTCCCAGTCCCGAGTCGTCCTTGGTCTCACGTGGCCTTGGACTTCGTCACTGGACTTCCTATGTCTGAGGGTAATGACACCATACTCACCATCGTGGACAGATTCTCTAAATCTGCCCATTTTGTTGCATTACCAAAATTACCGTCTGCCAGTGAGACAGCCGACCTCTTTGTCCTACATGTATTCCGTCCCCATGGAATACCTGTGGACATAGTGTCCGATAGAGGCCCACAGTTCATTTCTCGGGTATGGAAGGAGTTTTGTTCGGCTCTGGGTGCCTCTGTCAGTCTCTCATCAGGTTTCCATCCCCAGTCCAATGGCCAGACTGAGAGGACCAATCAGGACCTGGAGGCTGCTCTACGCTGTGTGACATCCCAGAACCCGTCCACCTGGGCCAAACATCTCCCGTGGGTCGAATATGCCCACAATTCCCTCACCTCATCTGCCACCGGCCTCTCACCATTTGAGGCGGCTTTGGGGTACCAACCGCCATTGTTCCCGTCTCAGGAAAAGGAGTTAGCCGTCCCGTCAGTTCAAGATAACCTTCGTCGCTGCCGCAAGGTGTGGGTGGACACCCGTGAGGCCCTTCTACGGACAGCAGAGCGTAACAAGAGGGTGGCGGACAGGCACAGGGTAGTCGCTCCCCAGTTCCAGCCTGGTCAGCGAGTCTGGCTCTCCTCCAGCAACATCCCCCTGCGCACTGACTCCCGTAAGCTGTCGCCCCGGTATTTGGGTCCTTTCGAGATCGACTCCATCATCAACCCTTCGGCTGTTCGGTTGAAGCTTCCCCAGGCCATGAGAGTCCATCCTACATTTCACGTGTCCCAGCTGAAGCTGGTCTCCTCCAGCCCTTTGTGTCCGCCTGTGGATCCCCCTCCGCCACCGCGTGTGTGACGACCATCCAGCCTACACGGTGCGGAGACTGCTGGACGTCCGGAGGCGTGGTAGAGGGCTTCAGTACCTGGTGGACTGGGAGGGATACGGTCCCGAGGAGAGGTCCTGGATTCCCCGACGATTTATACTGGATCCGCAGCTGGTGGCTGACTTCCATAGGGACCACCCTGACAAGCCGGGTGGGTCGCCGGGTGGCGCCCGTTGAGGGGGGGGTACTGTTACGGTCCGGCACTGTTGGTCCTGTTCCCGCTTGTTTCCCTTTTCCTTTTTCCCTGTGTGTGTGTGTTGTCTGTGTCTGTCTCCCCCTGCTGTGCAGCCCAGTCAGAGGATCTAGGTCAGGGGGCGTGGCCATTCTCTCTCATGCTCCGTTACCTCCAGCTGCGGCTCATTGTCATCAATCAACCAGCAGTTATCTACCCGGGCTGGACACCTCTCCAGCGCCAGTTCGTTCCTACACTACCTGTGATCCCGTCTGTTCCTGCTGCCTGCCTGCCTGCCATTCCCACGCCGCAACCTGCTCATCTGTTGTCTGATATCCTCGTCATCCAGCTCTCAGGACTACTGGCTCTCCACCCCACTCAGCTCCTACCCCGGTCTGAAGCTATTCCACCCTGAACTGTTTCTCTCTGCCAAATCACGCTGAATAAACAACATCCTAATTCACCCTCTTTTGTCCGTGTGTCCGTCTCTGCACCTGAGTCCCCCACCAAGCCTAATAGATAGTGTATATATATCAAATCCATACCAACATCTGGAAGTATGGGTTCCTGCCCTGGCTGAGTGTGCCCATTGATTCCATATTTATGGTAACATTACTGTTTTGGCTGCTTGTCCAGCCAGAGAACTGGCTGCCACACTTATGCCATGCTGCCTGCCAGGTCTAGTTGCCCTATCGGTCTCTCTCTCTAGCTCCGCAGACAGATCACCAGAGGAGAGTACCTTTCTCTATAAGTCCTCAGCATGTTTCCATGCAATTCAATCAACACTGTGTGTGTGAGTGTGTTTGTGTGTGTCCAGTGCCTTGATAGCAGATCTACTCATTCTCAATATCGCTAATATTATTTCCTAGAAAACTGTCCTGGGAGTATGGTCTGGACACATGGAAGCCTTTGTGTATAATTTGTTCCATTCACCAGTCAATGAGATATGATACCCTGTACATGCAGACATGTGATTCAAACACGGAGAGGCAAACTCTGTCCATCAACAATGTATCTTTTGTGTTTCTAAACAAATCAAATCAAATCAAATTGTATTGGCCACATGCGCCGAATACAACAGGTGCAGACATTACAGTGAAATGCTTACTTACAGCCCTTAACCAACAGTGCATTTCTTTTTAACAAAAAAATTAAAAATAAAACAACAACAAAAAAAGTGTTGAGAAAAAAAGAGCAGAAGTAAAATAAAATAACAGTAGGGAGGCTATATATACAGGGGGGTACCGGTGCAGAGTCAATGTGCGGGGGCACCGGCTAGTTGAGGTAGTTTAAGTAATATGTACATGTGGGTAGAGTTAAAGTGACTATGCATAAATAATTAACAGAGTAGCAGAAGCGTAAAAGGATGGGGTGGGGGGGCAGTGCAAATAGTCTGGGTAGCCATGATTAGCTGTTCAGGAGTCTTATGGCTTGGGGGTAGAAGCTGTTGAGAAGTCTTTTGGACCTAGACTTGGCCCTCCGGTACCGCTTGCCGTGCAGTAGCAGAGAGAACAGTCTATGACTAGGGTGGCTGGAGTCTTTGACAATTTTGAGGGCCTTCCTCTGACACCGCCTGGTATAGAGGTCCTGGATGGCAGGAAGCTTGGCCCCAGTGATGTACTGGGCCGTACGCACTACCCTCTGTAGTGCCTTGCGGTCGGAGGCCAAGCAGTTGCCATACCAGGCGGTGATGCAACCAGTCAGGATGCTCTCGATGGTGCAACTGTATAATTTTTTGAGGATCTGAGGACCCATGCCAAATATTTTCAGTCTCCTGAGGGGGAATAGGCTTTGTCGTACCCTCTTCACGACTGTCTTGGTGTGTTTGGACCATGATAGTTCGTTGGTGATGTGGACACCAAGGAACTTGAAGCTCTCAACCTGTTCCACTACAGCCCCGTCGATGAGAATGGGGGCGTGCTCAGTCCTCTTTTTTTTCCTGTAGTCCACAATTATCTCCTTTGTCTTGGTCACGTTGAGGGAGAGGTTGTTGTCCTGGCACCACACGGCCAGGTCTCTGACCTCCTCCCTATAGGCTGTCTCATCGTTGTCGGTGATCAGGCCTACCACTGTTGTGTCGTCGGCAAACTTAATGATGGTGTTGGAGTCGTGCCTGGCCATGCAGTCATGGGTGAACAGGGAGTACAGGAGGGGACAGAGCACGCACCCCTGAGGGGCCCCCGTGTTGAGGATCAGTGTGGCAGATGTGTTGTTACCTACCCTTACCACCTGGGGGCGGCCCGTCAGGAAGTCCAGGATCCAGTTGCAGAGGGAGGTGTTTAGTCCCAGGATCCTTAGCTTAGTGATGAGCACTATGGTGTTGAATGCTGAGCTGTAGTCAATGAATATCATTCTCACGTAGGTGTTCCTCTTGTCCAGGTGGGAAAGGGCAGTGTGGAGTGCAATAGAGATTGCATAATCTGTGGATCTGTTGGGGCGGTATGCAAATTGGAGTGGGTCTAGGGTTTCTGGGATAATGCTGTTGATGTGAGCAAACACAGTGTTAATGTGAGTCGGCCTTACAGGCCTGTCACAAATGGCACCCTATTCCCTATATAGTGCACTACTTTTGACCAGGGCCAATAGGGCTCTGTTCAAAAGGAGTGCACTGTGTAGGGAATAGGTTGTCGTTTGGGACAGGGCCACAGTCTCCCCAACCATACTCGTCCCTGCCAAGCCACATTCCTTCAGCAGCTGCCATTTTTTACATCTGCTGCATTGACATGGTTTCACTTGACTGTAGTCAGGAATTTACTTAACATTTTTCTTAAAGGAACACTTCAGGATTTTGGCATTGAAGCACTTTATCTACTTCCCCAGATTCAGATGAACTCATGGATACAATTTTTATGTCTCTGCGTGCAGTTTGAAGGAAGTTGTTAACTTGCGTTAGCGCAATTGCTAACTAGCGTTAGCACAATTTTTACCAGGTAAATTGACTGAGACCACATTCTCATTTACAGCAATGACCTGTGGAATAGTTACAGGGGAGAGGAGGGGGGATAAATTAGGTAATTGGAAGCTGGGGATGATTGGGTGGTATGAGTATTTTCTTTTGACAATAGGAAAGAGTGCCTCTTACTGGCCCTTCAACACCACTTCCAGCAGCATCTAGTCTCCCATCCAGGGACTGACAAGGACCAAGCCTGCTTAGCTTCAGAGGCAAGCCAGCAGTGTGATGCAGTCTATAGTCTACTTCCATTCATTGTGCTAACACTAGTTAGCATTGGCTTGCGAAACTAACTCTAACTTCCTTCATACTGAATGCAGAGACATAAAAATGGTATCCATGAGTTCATCTGACTCTGGGGAAGTAGATAAAGGGCATCATTGCCAAAATCCCGAAGTATCCCTTCAACAAATACTACACACAGAACAGAAACATAGACCCCAACTTTTTTTCCTCTTCTCTTCCTTATTTGTGATCCCCCCAGCTGTCATTATATTATGAGTGGTTATGGCTCCTGTTCTGAGGCTTGCCCAATGTTACTAATTCTGCTGGACTAGTACATGTGGGACATTTCTGACCTAACCCAACCTTCACTGTCTGTAGACATATTTTTTACAACTAGAGCAGATAAGTATTTTAGTGACTTCCTCTATACCATGGTACCAATACTGTTTCTGGTAGAGCATGGCGCTTGCAATGCCACGGTTGTGGGTTCGTTTCCCACGGGGGGCCAGTATGAAAATGTATGCACTCACTAACTGTAAGTCGCTCTGGATAAGAGCGTCTGCTAAATGACTAAAATGTAAATGTAAAATTAATAGACAGAGAATACGAAATCCAGAATAACATACAGAGAATATTAAATCCTGAAGAATAGACAGAACAGAGAATACAAAATCCAGAATAACATACAGAGAATATTAAATCCTGAAGAATAGACAGAACAGAGAATACAAAATCCAGAATAACACACAGAGAATATTTAATCCTGAAGAATAGACAGAACAGAGAATACCTAATCCAAGGGAAGTTGGGAGAATGAGGAAAGTACACTGAACTAAATCATGGGCCTTACTGATGGCATAGGTTCTATTATTCCTTAGATGATGTCAGAAAGTTCTACTGAGTGGGGCGGAGCTAGCATGTTGGAGTGAACGGCTGTGTGTGAGAGGCTCCCGCAACTTTTTTGCGAAATAATCTAACCTAACTTACTTTATTGCACTTGTTACAACAAACTTTTCTTTCTAATACAATATTGTAACTTTCTATGTGAAAATGCCTAGTAATAAGCGACCAAAGGACAATAAATCCACATCAGAGGCCTACTCCCCACCAAACAACGAGACAAACATGGCGGAAGGCACAGGTAACAACGTGACACTTGCAGAATTTACCCGGGCTTTGGGAGAACTACGTGTTGCTATAGCGGAGGATCTTAAGGCTACTATTGCTGAACTGGACACTAAAATCGAGAGCACCATTCGAACGGTCGCTTCGCAGGGCCAGAGTATTGTGGACCTTGAAAAAGCTTCTGAATTCAACGCTGGTAGGATCGACGAGTTAGAGAAGCTATGCACGTCATTGCAGGATAATGTGCAGAGGCTTTCTGTGAAAGTGGTCGACCTGGAGGGCAGATCCAGGCGTCATAACCTTCGCGTGGTGGGTCTGGCAGAAGGGGTGGAGGCGGGCTCTCGCCCCACCGACTTCTTCGCCAAGCTACTGAAGGATGCAATGGGACCGGATGTTTTGGCGTCGGATCCCCTACTGGACCGTGCACATCGCGCCCTTGTCCCAGTGCCTGGACCGGGCCAGCGTCCTCGCCCAGTAATCATCTGTTGTCACAGTTTCAAGACCAAGGATCTTATCCTGCGCGAGGCTCGAATGAGGGGCAACCTGTTACATAAAGGGCACCCCTTTCGTGTCTATGAGGACTATGCGCCCGATGTGGCAAAGCACCGCGCTGGCTACAGAGATGTCATGACCAAACTCTACAAACTCCATCTTCGCCCAGCCTTGCTCTTCCCTGCAAGACTAAGAATTACCCCGCCTTCGGGGAGAAGATCTGGCTCTCCTCGGTTCTGGACGCAGAGAAGTTTGTCCGGGAATATACTCCAATCCCCGTACAGGTTAGAGTGCCTTGTCATTGTGTGTTAAGGTCTGCTCACGGACTCGAATCCATACCATACCATAACGGGTGAAACCGTATTCAACGGTCTCAGCAAGGGCTACCGAACATGTAATACGATGAGCTGACCAATGGAGGGTGGTCAGAGCTCTCACTTAACGTTAATTTCACTTTCATTCCGACTGGGTTTAGAGCGATGCCTGTTTGGGAGGCCTTCCAGGTCGGATCATTGACACTTTCGGATGGATATACTTATATTCCCCCATTTTTGTTTTGTTTCGTTATTTATTTTTCAATTCTTACATTATTCCTGTGCGTACATATAATAATAATTATTTGTACTTTATTATTATTTTCTCTTAGCATTTTAGTATTATGTATGTGTATATTTTAAATTTGTATAGATTATTATTCTGGGGTATGCATGTTTGTGTATGTAGATGTGTGTGTATGGATGTATGTGTGTATGCGTGTGTATGTATCTGTATATATTTAAGAATATTTATTTTATATGTATATATTTTTTGGGTGTGTGTATGTATGTGTGCGTGTATATGTGTGTGTGTGTGCGTATATATATACGTGTGTGTGTGTATGTATGTAGGTATACACATGTATGTATGTATGTATGTATGTATGTATGTATGTATGTATGTATGTATGTATGTATGTATGTGTGTGTGTGTGTATGTGTGCACATATGTATTTTTAATTTTTTTACATTTTTATTTACTTTGTTATTTTTTTGATTGGGGGGTACGTTCAATTTATCAAAATCCTTGTTCCCTTCTCCTAACCCACAATATGTAACTGTACTGCTGTCTATGTCGGTTACTGATGGTTTATGTTTAGACCGGTATTGCTTAGCAATAGAATCTTGTGATGATACATCTTGCTTATCTCAGGGATTGACCCAAGATGAACCTTAAGTGCGCAATATGTTTAAGTTGCAACTTATTCTGTTTAGGTTTATTAGATGCTAATTGAACACTTTAAGTGCGGGAGCCTCCTCAGTTCATATGTTAGTAGAAGTTCTAGGATAGTGAGAGGTGAGCGCATAGTTGGGATTTTATTTGTGTTTTACCTCTTGTTCGAGGTCGCGCCGTGCTTTTTTGGCATCGGCCAGACAATGTGTTTGTTATTTTTATTTTCTGTCCTATGTGTGTATGCCTGTTAAATGTGGGTTGATGGGGGGGGTAAAGGTTGGGGAAAGTAGGGGAACAGGGTGGAGAGTAAAGGTGCTTGCGGGGGGGGAGGGGTGGGTTCGATACTGCTCGGGTGTAGGTGCTACATATGCTGATCGTGATGGTTTGGTGCGCTTTCTTACCTTTTTAGTGAGTTACATGTTATGTAGGCCACCATAGGAACTACAAATGAGAGGAGGGCGGGACTTACATTCACTTCCTGGAATGTCAAGGGTTTAAACAAACCAATTAAGAGAGGCAGGGTCCTAGCCCACTTGAAAGCACTTTCGTCTGATATTATATTTTTGCAAGAAACCCATCTGAAAAACAAATCTCATAACAGACTTAAATGTAAGTGGGTGGGACAAGTGTATCACTCTAACTTCTCTGCCAAAACGAGAGGCACAGCGATTCTGGTACGGAAAGGAATTCCCTTTCTACATAAAACCACTATTGTGGATAAAGAGGGTCGTTATGTGATCGTAATAGGAGAGATCCATTCTACTTCTGTAACTCTACTAAATATCTATGGGCCAAACATTGATAACCCCTCTTTTTTCAAAAGAGTCCTTGCCCTGATTCCAGATATCTCCCATACTAATCTGGTCATTGGAGGGGACCTTAACTGTGTACTAGACCAATATTTGGATAGATCCTCTACCCGGCGAACCCCTACCTCCCATTCAAGCGAATTCTTGAATACCTACATAAAAAATTCTAACTTATTTGATATATGGAGGATCTCTAATCCTACGGGTAGGGAATACTCCTTTTACTCTCATGTTCACAATGTATATACTCGAATTGACTACTTTTTGGTTGATGCTAAACTACTCCCCTATACCTGTAATGTGAGATATCATGATATTATAATCTCTGACCACAGTCCACTCACCTTCTCCCTGAGATTGGGTGACATCGTACCAAACGAGAGGGTCTGGAGGTTGAATCCTCACCTCCTCACAGAACCAACATTCTGTGAACATCTTAAAGACAAATTACATTTTTCTTTGATACCAACGACAACACAGAGACTTCCCCAGCATTATTGTGGGAAACGCTGAAGGCTTATTTGAGAGGCTGTATCATCTCCTTTCAGACTGCCAGGAGTAGGCAAAACAGAAAAAAATTGGTAGAACTGGAGGGACAAATTCACTTACTGGATAGGGAGAATGCTAGACATCCATCTATGGAGAAACATAAACAAATTATGTCTTTAAAATTTAAATACAATCAGATCCTCTCAAGCTAAAATTGCTAAATCTTTTCTCTATGCCAAGCAAAAATATTTTGAGTTTGGTGACAAACCACACAAATTACTCGCCAGACAACTTCGAAAAAACGTGAGTGACCGAATGATTCACAAAGTTAAATCTGCATCTGGGGAATTACTCTCCTCCCCCAAAGACATCAATGACAGATTCCGTCAGTTTTATGAGACTCTATATACATCTAAAGCGGATCCTAACCCCTTAATTATGCAAAACTTTTTGGAGGACTGTAATCTTCCTGCCCTGAACCAGGAAGACTCTAACTTCCTGAATAAGGAAATATCTCTTGAAGAAATTAGAGAAACAATTAAATCTCTAAAGAGTGGCAAGACCCCGGGCCCAGATGGATACCCTGGTGAATTCTATAAAACATTCAGCAACATGCTATCTCCCTACCTGCACAAAATGTTGGTTCGGGCCAATGAGGATGGAGCTCTCCCATCTACGTTGGATGAGGCGTTTATTACAGTTATACAGTGGGGGAAAAAAGTATTTAGTCAGCCACCAATTGTGCAAGTTCTCCCACTTAAAAAGATGAGAGAGGCCTGTAATTTTCATCATAGGTACTCGTCAACTATAACAGACAAATTGAGAAAAAAAATTCCTGAAAATCACATTGTAGGATTTTTAATGAATTTATTTGCAAATTATGGTGGAAAATAAGTATTTGGTCACCTACAAACAAGCAAGATTTCTGGCTCTCACAGACCTGTAACTTCTTCTTTAAGAGGCTCCTCTGTCCTCCACTCGTTACCTGTATTAATGGCACCTGTTTGAACTTGTTATCAGTATAAAAGACACCTGTCCACAACCTCAAACAGTCACACTCCAAACTCCACTATGGCCAAGACCAAAGAGCTGTCAAAGGACACCAGAAACAAAATTGTAGACCTGCACCAGGCTGGGAAGACTGAATCTGCAATAGGTAAGCAGCTTGGTTTGAAGAAATCAACTGTGGGAGCAATTATTAGGAAATGGAAGACATACAAGACCACTGATAATCTCCCTCGATCTGGGGCTCCACGCAAGATCTCACCCCGTGGGGTCAAAATGATCACAAGAACGGTGAGCAAAAATCCCAGAACCACACGGGGGGACCTAGTGAATGACCTGCAGAGAGCTGGGACCAAAGTAACAAAGCCTACCATCAGTAACACACTACGCCGCCAGGGACTCAAATCCTGCAGTGCCAGACGTGTCCCCCTGCTTAAGCCAGTACATGTCCAGGCCTGTCTGAAGTTTGCTAGAGTGCATTTGGATGATCCAGAAGAGGATTGGGAGAATGTCATATGGTCAGATGAAACCAAAATATAACTTTTTGGTAAAAACTCAACTCGTCGTGTTTGGAGGACAAAGAATGCTGAGTTGCATCCAAAGAACACCATACCCACTGTGAAGCATGGGGGTGGAAACATCATGCTTTGGGGCTGTTTTTCTGCAAAGGGACCAGAACGACTGATCCGTGTAAAGGAAAGAATGAATGGGGCCATGTATCGTGAGATTTTGAGTGAAAACCTCCTTCCATCAGCAAGGGCATTGAAGATGAAACGTGTCTGGGTCTTTCAGCATGACAATGATCCCAAACACACCGCCCGGGCAATGAAGGAGTGGCTTCGTAAGAAGCATTTCAAGGTCCTGGAGTGGCCTAGCCAGTCTCCAGATCTCAACCCCATAGAAAATCTTTGGAGGGAGTTGAAAGTCCGTGTTGCCCAGCGACAGCCCCAAAACATCACTGCTCTAGAGGAGATTTGCATGGAGGAATGGGCCAAAATACTAGCAACAGTGTGTGAAAACCTTGTGAAGACTTACAGAAAACTTTTGACCTGTGTCATTGCCAACAAAGGGTATATAACAAAGTATTGATAAACTTTTGTTATTGACCAAATACTTATTTTCCACCATAATTTGCTAATAAATTCATTAAAAATCCTACAATGTGATTTTCTGGAAAAAAAATTCTCATTTTGTCTGTCATAGTTGACGTGTACCTATGATGAAAATTACAGGCCTCTCTAATCTTTTTAAGTGGGAGAACTTGCACAATTGGTGGCTGACTAAATACTTTTTTCCCCCACTGTACATAAGAAGGGTAAAGATCCGGAAGAGGTAGGGTCATACAGACCAATATCCCTCCTTAATACAGACCAAAAGATTTTAGCAAAAACTCTGGCTAACAGGCTTAGCACTTTAATTGGCAAATTGGTCCATTCGGACCAGACCGGCTTTATCCCTAATAGAAACTCATTCTTCAATCTCAGGCGCCTCTTCAACATTATGTATTCTCAGAGGTTACCTAACGTGGACCTTGCCGTTATATCTCTTGACGCCTGAAAAGGCCTTTGACCAAGTTGAGTGGCCCTATCTTTTCAAGGTCCTACAGAAATTTAATATTGGAGATGGGTTCATAAATTGGATCCAGCTTTTATATAGGAACCCCTGTGCGAGAATACTCACTAACCAATCAATGTCGCCCGATTTAACCTTCACAGAGGGACAAGGCAGGGTTGTGCGCTGTCGCCTATGCTCTTCGCCTAATTATTGAACCTCTCGCTCAAGCGATCAGATCTCATTCAGCAATACACGGCTATAATACTAAAGATACTCTAAATAAGATTTCCCTATACGCAGATGATATTTTCCTCTATGTAACAGAACCCCAAGCTAGTATTCCAGCTATTCTTGAGGTGATTAATTTGTTTGGTACCTTCTCGGGATACAGAATAAATTGGAACAAGAGTGAATTAATGCCCATACGGTTGCAAAACACCTCCTGGCTAGAACATCTTCCAGTTAAGTTATCTTCAGAAACATTTATCTACCTTGGAATTGTAGTTACCAAACAATACTCCTTACTATTTAAAGAGAATTTCCCTTCTCTGATGCAAAATCTCAAGGCAAACATACAGTTTTGGAGAACTCTCCCAATTTCTCTGCTCGGAAGAATTAATGCCATTAAAATGGTCTTCCTCCCACAACTGCTCTACCTATACCAGAACATCCCAGTATTCATACCTAAATCATTTCATAAACAACTGGACTCTATTATCAATCCTTTCATCTGGGATTATAAAACACACAGGATAGGTAAAAAACACCTATGTAAATCCAAGATGGAAGGAGGATTGTCTCTCCCAAATTTTATATTTTACTATTGGGCCGCTAACCTCCCGGCTGTTACGTTTTTTGCTGGATGACGCAACCCCGCCACCCAGCTGGCTTAGCATGGAGCGGGAGGAGTGTCACCCCTTCTCTATTGGTGCCGTGATTTTGTCACCTGTTAATCTGGAGATGTCACTTTACCATAACGATCCTATTATACATAGCACAGTCCGAATCTGGAAGCAAATTAAAGCCCACTTTGAGCTTAGACCAATATCATTCATGCTCCCTGTTGCCAGGAATCCCTCATTTGCCCCCTCTAACCTTGATAACACCTTTGAGCGATGGGGAGAGTTGGGGATAAGTACCATACGGGATTTATATATAGGAGGGACCTTTGCTTCCTTTGAAGCGCTGAGGGAAACTTATAACCTTCCCAGAAGTAACTTTTTCAGATACCTACAAATTAGAGACTATGTTAGAAAACACCTCCCAACATTTGAGAATGCTAAACCTTCCATGTTTGACGGATGCATAAAAATATGCCCCACCTCAGACAAACTGATATCTCGTCTATATGACGCTTTTCAATCTGTTAGCGCACCCTCTACTGATGCCATTAAGGCAAAATGGGAGGAAGAACTAGGGACTGATATTTCGGTGGCAGACTGGGAGGATAGCTTGGAGTATATCCACACCTGCTCCATTAACTCCAGACATCGTCTCATACAATTTAAGGTATTACACAGATTACACTATTCCAAAACTAAACTGCATAGGATATTTCCTGATACATCCCCTATGTGTGATAAATGTCAGGCTGAGCAGGGTACACTACTCCACTGCTTTGCCCTATGCTCTAGTCTGTATGGTTATTGGTGTGGAATATTTGGGGTCCTCTCTGAAGTTCTGGAGACTTCAATAGACCCAGACCCGCTTCTGATAATCCTGGGAGTGTCCGACTCCTAAACGGATTAACCAACTCCCAAAAACAACTCATCTCTTACAGTCTCATCTCGGCAAAAAAATTAATATTGTTGTTTTGGAAAAGGAGGGAAGCGCCCTCTACCAAATTATGGCTCAGCGAAGTGGCAAAAACTGTACACTTAGAAAGAATTAGATATATTCTGAACAATAAATTATCAACATTTGATCAAATCTGGCAGCCTTTCCTCTCTTACCTGGACCAGTCGGTGCTGTGAATTTGTACTTTTTAACGCACTCTCAATTGTCATATTTATATATACCTTTGGGCAGCGTGTGCTGGCCCCGACACTCGAGCAGTGTCGGGGCCTGCACACTGCACCCTGTTCTGCACACTGCACCCTGTTCTGTATGTCGTGTTTTGTAATATTTGTTTTGTGTCCAGAACTCTGGGTCTTGTTGTTCATGTCTGTTCTCTTATGTTTAGATAAGAACTGTACACATGTCTTTCATACCTATACACCATTCTTGTGTGTTCAATAAAAAATATTTGAACAGAAAGTTCTACTGAGTTATAGCTGTTTTTATACATACTCTTAGGACCTTGGGCCAGCATGGTGAGGTGAAGACAATAACTGGGCCTAAGTGATCATCATTTATGAAAGGAGATACTGTAAGAGCAGACAAGTCATGTTGGTAAAAGTATTATGTTTTCTCTCAGTAGGAATCTACAGGCTGTTTCAAGTCAATCTATCAATAATGTGGATTTAGCCATCTGCTACTTGTATCTACTGGTATTCTGGTTCTCTTTACCTCATTTTGGCGAAGTGTGTGCGTGCGTGCGTGCGTGTGTGCCTATGCACGTACAAGCTGGCTTTTACCCATATTCCCGTTGGAACTTGACTTTGTTTGTACCAGCTGTTTCGCCAGGTCCGTCTCAGGAGAACAACAACAGGTCAATTATGAAGAGAGGATTATGAAGGTTAGGAAAAAGCTGAGGCAACACGCAGTTGAACCTGCCTTTTTCTTGCAGTGTTACAACCCTGTGTGTGTGTGTGTGTGTGTGTGTGTGTGTGTGTGTGTGTGTGTTACACTTCTGCTATAGCTGCAGGCTGTATGTGACTCCTGGCTGGACTAAGACCTGCGATACAGGGGAGGAAATTCACAGGCATTATCCTGAAATAAACACTCAAGGAATACCACTACATGTGGCTGTGCATAACAGATTTGTTTTGCGTTTTGAATGCAATTTTATAATGATAATCTCAAAGCGTTAACTGGGGCATTGAGGATAGATGATGGACAATTGCATCACAACGTTTTATGGTCTTTGTAGTGCAAACTAAGGGCTTGATTCAATCCGTATCGCCCAAGTTCAGTGCTATAACGCGCTTGAAATGTAAAGGTAATTTCTGATTGAGTCGACACGTGCAGCATTTACCGTGAATGCAGTCTCAGGAGAATGCGGGAACATTGCTTTGAATTTCAATCGCATTATGGCGCTGAACTTCTGCGATATGGATTGAATCGAGCCCTAAACTTTCATGCATCATGTATTGTATATATACTACCGGTCAAAAGTTTCAAGGCTTTTTCTTAATTTATACTATTTTCTACTTTGTAGAATAATAGTGAAGACATCAAAACTATGAAATAACACATATGGAATCATGTAGTAACCAACAATTTTTTAACAAATCAAAATATATTTTATATTTGTGATTCTTCAAGTAGGCACACTTTGCTTTGATGACAGCTTTGCACACTCTTGACATTCTCTCAAACAGCTTCATGAGGTAGTCACCTGGAATGCATTTCAATTAACAGGTGTGCCTTGTTAAAAGTTAATTTGTGGAATTTTATTTCATTCTTAATGCGTTTGAGCCAATCAGTTGTGTTGTGACAAGGTAGGGGGGGTATACAGAAGATAGCCCTATTTGGTAGAAGACCAAGTCCATATTATGGCAAGAACAGTTCAAATAAGCAAAGAGAAACGACAGTCCATCATTACTTTAAGAAATGAAGGTCAGTCAATACGAAACATTTCAAGAACTTTGAACGTTTCTTCAAGTGCAGTCGCAAAAACCATCAAGCGCTATGATGAAACTGGCTCACATGAGGACCGCCACAGGAATGGAAGACCCAGAGTTACCTCTGCTGCAGAGGAGAAGTTCATTAGAGTTACCAGCCTCAGAAATTGCAGCCCAAATAAATGCTTCACAGAGTTCAAGTAACAGACACATCTCAACATCAATTGTTCAGAGGAGACTGTGTGCAATTGCTGCAAAGAAACTACTACTAAAGGACACCAATAATAAGAAGAGACTTGCTTGGGCCAAGAAACACAAGCAATGGACATTAGACCGGTGGAAATCTGTCCTTTGGTCTGTGATTTATTTAGAATTCAAGGTACACTTAACCAGCATGGCTACCACAGCATTCTGCAGTGATACGCCATCCCATCTGGTTTGGGTTTAATGGGACTATCATTTGTTTTTCAACATGACAATGACGCAACACATTGCCAGGCTGTGTAAGGGCTATTTTACCAAGAAGGAGAGTGATGGAGTGCTGCATCAGATGACCTGGCCTCCACAATCCCCCGACCTCAACCAAATTGAGATGATTTGGGATGAGTCGGACCGCAGAGTGAAGGAAAAGCAGCCAACAAGTTCTCAGCATATGTGGGAACTCCTTCAAGACTGTTGGAAAAGCATTCCAGGTGAAGCTGGTTGAGAGATTGCCAAGAGTGTGCAAAGCTGTCATCAAGGCAAAAGGTGGCTATTTGAAGAATCTCAAATATAAAATATATTTGTATTTATTTAACACTTTTTTGGGTACTACATGATTACATATGTGTTATTTCATAGTTTTGATGTCTTCACTATTATTCTACAATGTAGAAAATAGTAAAAAAAGAAAGAAAAACCCTTGCATGAGTACGTGTTCTAAAACTTTTGACCGGTAGTGTACAGTATATGCAGATATTATGTCATGAATGGTTTGTGCTTGGGTATGTTGAGAATGCTTGGACATTATGAATGAGTAAATATGGTCCCTATCTTAATGAACCAGGATATGAGAAACTTGTTCAGGTATAGGAGTAGAATATTTCCTGCTTCAGCTGTCCAGGTTGACAATGCATCAATACAGCTGATCAGATCCCCTACTAAGGGATTGATATCTGATCCTACAGAAATAAATACAACTTTTAGAGCATATTACTCAGATATATACAGTTCCTCACATAGCTTTGATACTTCTGCTTGTTGGCAGTTCATGGATAACATTGCGTTGCCCAAGCTCTCTCAGGAAGAAACAGTTTTATTAGAGGAACCTGTCACTTTATCTGAACTGAAAGCTGCTCTTTTAAATATGAAGAAAGATAAAGCGCCTGGTATTGATGGAATACCTCCTGAACTCATTCTCAACTTTTGCGATGAGCTAGGACCAGTTATTCTTGAATCGCTTAACATTGCTATTGAAAAAGGACAATTCCACAGAGACATCAATACAGCTATTATATCCCTAATCCCTAAGAAAGGAAAAAATGTCGGCCAATCAGTTTAATCAGAACAGAAATGAAGATGTATGCCAAAGTTCTAGCCATGCGCCTAGAGAAAGTTATTAACAAGCTCATACATCCTTACCAAACAGGGTTTATTAAGGGTCGTCAGGCAGCCGATAACATGCGCCGCCTGTTTCATGTGGTTGCTGAGGCTTCCAATCTGGATACCCCGTGTGCTGTGTTATCAGTAGATGCAGAGAAAGCCTTTGACCACTTAGAGTGGCAATATTTAAGGCTTGTTCTTGAACATTTTGGTTTTGGGGCTAGATTTATACATATGATTCGCACCATCTATGTGAATCCTTCTTCTATTATATCTACTGGCACTACCCATTCTAATCCATTTACCATACATCAAGGATGTAAACAAGGTTGTCCCTCCTCCCCTTTGCTATTTGCTCTCTCTCGAACCGCTGGTACAAAGCATACTGAACAAGCAATTTCTCTGGATTCAGATGACATACTACACTACGTCGCAAACGCTTAGAAATCCCTCCAGCCAATAATGTATATTTTCCTGTGGTGTAAAGTACTTAAGTAAAAATACTTAAAAGTACTACTTAAGTAGTTTTTTGGGGTATCTGTACTTTACTTTACGATTTATTTTTTTGACAACTTTTACTTGTACTCCTTACATTTTCTCTGACACCCAAAAGTACTCGTTACATTTTGAATGATTAGCAGGACAGGAAAATTGTCTAATTCACGCAATTATGAAGAGAACATCCCTGGTCATCCCTACTGAGTCTGATCTGGCAGACTCACTAAACACAAATTCTTTGTTTGTAAATTATGTCTGAGTGTTGAAGTGTGCCCCTGGCTATCCATAAATAAATAAAAACAAGACAATTGTGCCGTCTGGTTTGCTTAATATAAGGACTTTAAAATTACTTTTACTTTTGATACTTAAGTACATTTTAGCGATTACATTTACTTTTGATACTTAAGTATACTTAAAACCAAATACTTTTAGACTTTTACTCAAATAGTATTTTACTGGGTGACTTTCACTTTTCCTTGAGTCATTTTCTTTTAAGGTATCTTTACTTTTGCTCAAGCATGACAATTGGGTACTTTTTCCATCACTGCTATTTTCACACCATTCAGGTCATGGTCTGGTTACAAGATCAACTGGTCTAAATCAGCTCTACTACATCTTAACTCAGCTATGGGAAGCGTGCAACTACCACCCATGATCCCAGTGAAGAAACAAATCACCTACTTCGGCATTACCCCCTCTATTCACACTACTTGCAGGAATAACTACTTAGAAACCTTTCAAAAGATCAAAAGATACATAAAAATATGGTCCGCTATGGCCACTTCTTTGCATGCTAGAATCTAAATGATTAAAATGAATGTCATCCCTCGTATCAATTTTATGAGTTCCATGTTACCACTGCCTCCTCCTATAGCCTATTGGTCTAAACTTGACTCTGTCATAAAGAAGTTCATTTGGGGGAGAAAGAGACCACAGATTAAATATGCAACACTCCAGAGAACAAATGCATCAGGTGGACTTGCAGTTCCAAATCTAAAATTGTGTCATCTATCATTCCAAATGATATTTCCTGAAGACCTGGTTAAACCCAGAGGCTTCTGTTCCTTGGCGTGCAATAGAAGAGTAAATAGTTTCACCAATTAGATTACAATATTTATTATTTTCTGGATTGACTCCTAAAAAATTTGCATTATTGTTTGGACCCATTATAGCATATTCAGTAAATGTGTGGAAAGCTACAGAATAGCATATGAGATCTAATCTTAAATGGCCTTCATACTCTCCAATACGGTGTAATAAATAATTCTTAGTGTGTAAGAAACCATTTATATCAGATTCTTGGTCTAAGAAGGGTATTTATACTTTCAAAGACATACAGTGGGGGAAAAAAGTATTTAGTCAGCCACCAATTGTGCAAGTTCTCCCACTTAAAAAGACGAGAGAGGCCTGTAATTTTCATCATAGGTACACGTCAACTATGACAGACAAACTGAGAAAAAAAATTCCTGAAAATCACATTGTAGGATTTTTTATGAATTTATTTGCAAATTATGGTGGAAAATAAGTATTTGGTCACCTACAAACAAGCAAGATTTCAGGCTCTCACAGACCTGTAACTTCTTCTTTAAGAGGCTCCTCTGTCCTCCACTCGTTACCTGTATTAATGGCACCTGTTTGAACTTGTTATCAGTATAAAGACACCTGTCCACAACCTCAAACAGTCACACTCCAAACTCCACTATGGCCAAGACCAAAGAGCTGTCAAAGGACACCAGAAACAAAATTGTAGACCTGCACCAGGCTGGGAAGACTGAATCTGCAATAGGTAAGCAGCTTGGTTTGAAGAAATCAACTGTGGGAGCAATTATTAGGAAATGGAAGACATACAAGACCACTGATAATCTCCCTCGATCTGGGGCTCCACGCAAGATCTCACCCCGTGGGGTCAAAATGATCACAAGAACGGTGAGCAAAAATCCCAGAACCACACGGGGGGGACCTAGTGAATGACCTGCAGAGAGCTGGGACCAAAGTAACAAAGCCTACCATCAGTAACACACTACGCCGCCAGGGACTCAAATCCTGCAGTGCCAGACGTGTCCCCCTGCTTAAGCCAGTACATGTCCAGGCCCGTCTGAAGTTTGCTAGAGTGCATTTGGATGATCCAGAAGAGGATTGGGAGAATGTCATATGGTCAGATGAAACCAAAATAGAACTTTTTGGTAAAAACTCAACTCGTCGTGTTTGGAGGACAAAGAATGCTGAGTTGCATCCAAAGAACACCATACCTACTGTGAAGCATGGGGGTGGAAACATCATGCTTTGGGGCTGTTTTTCTGCAAAGGGACCAGGACAACTGATCCGTGTAAAGGAAAGAATGAATGGGGCCATGTATCGTGAGATTTTGAGTGAAAACCTCCTTCCATCAGCAAGGGCATTGAAGATTAAACGTGTCTGGGTCTTTCAGCATGACAATGATCCCAAACACACCGCCCGGGCAACGAAGGAGTGGCTTCGTAAGAAGCATTTCAAGGTCCTGGAGTGGCCTAGCCAGTCTCCAGATCTCAACCCCATAGAAAATCTTTGGAGGGAGTTGAAAGTCTGTGTTGCCCAGCGACAGCCCCAAAACATCACTGCTCTAGAGGAGATCTGCATGGAGGAATGGGCCAAAATACCAGCAACAGTGTGTGAAAACCTTGTGAAGACTTACAGAAAACGTTTGACCTGTGTCATTGCCAACAAAGGGTATATAACAAAGTATTGAGAAACTTTTGTTATTGACCAAATACTTATTTTCCACCATAATTTGCAAATAAATTCATAAAAAAATCCTACAATGTGATTTTCTGGAGAAAAAAAATCTCATTTTGTCTGTCATAGTTGACGTGTACCTATGATGAAAATTACAGGCCTCTCTCATCTTTTTAAGTGGGAGAACTTGCACAACTGGTGGCTGACTAAATACTTTTTTCCCCCACTGTATTCAATGTGAATGGACTCCTCAGTGTCCAGGAAATCCGCCAGTGTTTTAATGTCCCAGGGTCATCATTTTGTCTTTACACCCCCCCCCCCCCCCCCAAAAAAAAAGAAAGGAAAAAAGTGGTTTGCTAAATGATGTAAATGTAAGTGTACACCCATTGGTCAAACTTCTAACGGACAGACGCCCCTCAAAAGGAGATGTTTCTGATATCGATAGTCAATTAATTCTAGCAGCACAAAAACCATTAACTCTACCCACTGTATGGGGAAAGGATTTTACACTTGCTGACAGGCAAATAAATTGGGAGACAGTATAGAAAATATAGTTGGATCATCTAGAAACCCCAATCACCAGTTCATTAATTTTAACATTTGCCATAGAACCTATCTAACACCTCAAAAAAGGTACAGTGAGGGAAAAAAGTATTTGATCCCCTGCTGATTTTGTATGTTTGCCCACTGAAAAAGAAATGATCAGTCTATAATTTTAATGGTAGGTTTATTTGAACAGTGGGAGACAGAATAAGAACAAAAAAATGGGGTAAAAGTGTTGTGGTCAGATGAGACCAAAATGGAGCTCTTTGGCATCAACTCAACTCGCCGTGTTTGGAGGAGGAGGAATGCCGCCTATGACCCCAAAAACACCATCCCCACCGTCAAACATGGAGGTGGAAACATTATGCTTTGGGGACGTTTTTCTGCTAAGGGGACAGGACAACTTCACCGCATCAAAGGGATGATGGACGGGGCTATGTACCGTCAAATCTTGGGTGAGAACCTCCTTCCCTCAGCCAGGGCATTGAAAATGGGTCGTGGATGGGTATTCCAGCATGACAATGACCCATAACACATGGCCAAGGCAACAAAGGAGTGGCTCAAGAAGAAGCACATTAAGGTCCTGGAGTGGCCTAGCCAGTCTCCAGACCTTAATCCCTTAGAAAATCTGTGGAGGGAGCTGAATGTTCGAGTTGCCAAACGTCAGCCTCGAAACCTTAATGACTTGGAGAAGATCTGCAAAGAGGAGTGGGACAAAATCCCTCCTGAAATGTGTGCAAACCTGGTGGCCAACTACAAGAAACGTCTGACCTCTGTGATTGCCAACAAGGGTTTTGCCACCAAGTACTAAGTCATGTTTTGCAGAGGGGTCAAATACTTATTTCCCTCATTAAAATGCAAATCAATTTATAACATTTTTGACATGCGTTTTTCTGGATTTTGTTGTTGTTATTCTGTCTCTCACTGTTCAAATAAACCTACCATTAAAATTATAGACTGATCATGTCTTTGTCGGTGGGCAAACGTACAAAATCAGCAGGGGATCAAATACTTTTTTCCGTCACTGTATCACATGGGTATTAGTCCATCACCATTACGTGGTCCTCTGTAGCTCAGCTGGTAGAGCACGGCGCTTGTAACGCCAAGGTAGTGGGTTCGATCCCCGGGACCACCCATACACAAAAATGTATGCACGCATGACTGTAAGTTGCTTTGGATAAAAGCGTCTGCCAAATGGCATATTATTATTATTATTATGTGAGTTCTGCACCACAGGGGACCTTGGTACTTTTCAGCATGTGCTGTGGAAATGCCAGGGGGTGGTTGAATTCTGGGGGGAAGTCAGCGACGTCATTTCTGTACTTATAGATCAAGTACTGCCATTAGATCCAATAGTGTTGTTGCTTTGTGATGACTCTGATTTGCACTCGTCAGAACGCCAACGGAGAGGGTGGTTGGCAGAAAATGATTGTACAAAGGTGGATTCCACCTCATCAGTTACCATTAAAACAATGGCTGCTCACATCTAAGGGGCCAAGGTGTCCACTCTGGACACATGGAAAAAAGCAGCAGTGGACATTTCTGAACTCTTAACCAACGGGCCTTTACATCCATGAATGTGTATCAATAATTTGTCACTGGGACTATATGATGTATTGTTCAGTAGTTTTACTGTGGGCGGCAGGTAGCCTGGCGGGTAGGAGTGTTGGGCCGGTAACCTAAGGTTGCTGGATCTAATCCCTGAACTGACAAGGTCAAAATCTGTCGTTCTGCCCCTTAGCAAGGCAGTTAACCCACTGTATCCTAGGTGCCAATGATGTTGATTAAGGCAGCCCCCCACACCTCTCTGATTCAGAGGGGTTGGGTTAAATGTGGAAGACACATTTCATTTGTAGAACTGACTAGGTATCCCCTTTTCCTAATATTAATTTATTTGTTTTTATCTCATGATTTCTTTTACATACTATCAGATTGCTGGTAGGGGGTGGGGGGATTAAAAAATATATATCTATAAATGTATTGAATGTATGAATTGAAATAATAAAAACAAGAGAAGAGTTAAACATCTGTGGATTTAATACAATAAAAAAATGACCAATATAAAAGATCTTGGGGAAATAATCCATTAAGAAATCTAATATAAATAAACCTTCTCAGTGTGGCTCTTCACAATAGTCATCCTGGCCTTAGTCTACGAAATTCTTAATGAATTTATTTGCAAATTATGGTGGAAAATAAGTATTTGGTCACCTACAAACAAGCAATATTTCTGGCTCTCACAGACCTGTAACTTCTTCTTTAAGAGGCTCCTCTGTCCTCCACTCGTTACCTGTATTAATGGCACCTGTTTGAACTTGTTATCAGTATAAAAGACACCTGTCCACAACCTCAAACAGTCACACTCCAAACTCCACTATGGCCAAGACCAAAGAGCTGTCACAGGACACCAGAACAAAAGTGTAGACCTGCACCAGGCTGGGAAGACTGAATCTGCAATAGGTCAGCAGCTTGGTTTGAAGAAATCAACTGTGGGAGCAATTATTAGGAAATGGAAGACATACAAGACATTTACATTTACATTTACATTTACGTCATTTAGCAGACGCTCTTATCCAGAGGGGTAAGGGAGGGGTAGAAGGATTACTTTATCCTATCCCAGGTATTCCTTAAAGAGGTGGGGTATCAAATGTCTCCGGAAGGTGGTGAGTGACTCCGCTGTCCTGGCGTCGTGAGGGAGCTTGTTCCACCATTGGGGTGCCAGAGCAGCGAACAGTTTTGACTGGGCTGAGCGGGAACTATGCTTCCGCAGAGGAAGGGGAGCCAGCAGGCCAGAGGTGGATGAACGCAATGCCCTCATTTGGGTGTAGGGACTGATCAGAGCCTGAAGGTACGGAGGTGCCGTTCCCCTCACAGCTCCATAGGCAAGCACCATGGTCTTGTAACAGATGCGAGCTTCAACTGGAAGCCAGTGGAGTGTGCGGAGGAGGGGGTGACGTGAGAGAACTTGGGAAGGTTGAACACCAGACGGGCTGCGGCATTCTGGATGAGTTGTAGGGGTTTAATGGCACAGGCAGGGAGCCCAGCCAACAGCGAGTTGCAGTAATCCAGACGGGAGATGACAAGTGCCTGGATTAGGACCTGTGCCGCTTCCTGTGTAAGGCAGGGTCGTACTCTCCGAATGTTGTAGAGCATGAACCTACAGGATCGTGTCACCGCCTTGATGTTAGCGGAGAACGACAGGGTGTTGTCCAGGGTCACGCCAAGGCTCTTCGCACTCTGGGAGGAGGACACAACGGAGTTGTCAACCGTGATGGCGAGATCATGGAACAGGCAGTCCTTCCCCGGGAGGAAGAGCAGCTCCGTCTTGCCAAGGTTCAGCTTGAGGTGGTGATCCGTCATCCATACTGATATGTCTGCCAGACATGCAGAGATGCGATTCGCCACCTGGTTATCAGAAGGGGGAAAGGAGAAGATTAGTTGTGTGTCGTCAGCGTAGCAATGATAGAAGAGGCCATGTGAGGATATGACAGAAGTGACTTGGTGTATAGCGAGAATAGGAGAGGGCCTAGAACTGAGCCCTGGGGGACACCAGTGGTGAGAGCACGTGGTGCGGAGACAGCTTCTCGCCACGCCACTTGGTAAGAGCGACCGGTCAGGTAGGACGCAATCCAAGAGTGAGCCGCGCCGGAGATGCCCAGCTCGGAGAGGGTGGAGAGGAGGATCTGATGGTTCACAGTATCAAGGGCAGCAGACAGGTCTAGAAGGACAACAGCAGAGGAGAGAGAGTTAGCTTTAGCAGTGCGGAGAGCCTCCGTGACACAGAGAAGAGCAGTCTCAGTTGAATGACCAGTCTTGAAACCTGACTGGTTTGGATCAAGAAGGTCATTCTGAGAGAGATAGCAAGAGAGTTGGCTAAAGACGGCACGCTCAATAGTTTTGGAGAGAAAAGAAAGAAGGGATACTGGTCTGTAGTTGTTGACATCAGAGGGATCGAGTGTTGGTTTTTTGAGAAGGGGTGCAACTCTCGCTCTCTTGAAGACGGAAGGGACATAGCCAGCGGTCAAGGATGAGTTGATCAGCGAGGTGAGGTAGGGGGAGAAGGTCACCGGAGATGGTCTGGAGAAGAGAGGAGGGGATAGGGTCAAGCGGGCAGGTTGTTGGGCGGCCTGCAGTCACAAGTCGCAAGATTTTATCTGGAGAGAGAGGGAGAAAGAAGTGAAAGCATAGGGTAGGGCAGTGTGAGCAGGACCAGCAGTGTCATTTGACTTAACAAACGAGGATCGGATGTCGTCAACCTTGTTGACAAAGTCATCCACAGAGAGGGAGGAGGGGGGAGGATTCAGCAGGGAGGAGAATGTGGCAAAGAGCTTCCTAGGGTTAGAGGCAGATGCTTGGAATTTAGCGTGGTAGAAAGTGGCCTTAGCAGCAGAAACAGATGAAGAAAATGTAGAGAGGAGGGAGTGAAAAGATGCCAGGTCCGCAGGGAGTCTAGTTTTCTTCCATTTCCGCTCAGCTGCCCGGAGCTCTGTTCTGTGAGCTCGCAATGAGTCATCAAGCCACGGAGCTGGAGGGGAGGACCGAGCCGGCCGGGAGGATAGGGGACATAGAGAGTCAAAGGATGCAGAAAGGGAGGAGAGGAGGGTTGAGGAGGCAGAATCAGGAGATTGAAGGGAGAAGGATTGAGCAGAGGGAAGAGATGATAGGATGGAAGAGGAGAGAGTAGCGGAGAGAGAGAGCGAAGGTTGCGACGGCGCATTACCATCTGTGTAGGGGCAGAGTGAGTAGTGTTGGAGGAGAGCGAGAGAGAAAAGGATACAAAGTAGTGGTCGGAGACATGGAGGGGAGTTGCAGTGAGATTAGTAGAAGAACAGCATCTAGTAAAGATGAGGTCAAGCGTATTGCCTGCCTTGTGAGTAGGGGGGACGGTGAGAGGGTGAGGTCAAAAGAGGAGAGGAGTGGAAAGAAGGAGGCAGAGAGAAATGAGTCAAATGTAGACGTAGGGAGGTTGAAATCCCCCAGAACTGTGAGGGTGAGCCATCCTCAGGAAAGGAACTTGTCAAGCTCATTGATGAACTCTCCAAGGGAACCTGGAGGGCGATAGATGACAAGGATATTAAGCTTAAATGGGCTAGTGACTGTGACAGCATGGAATTCAAATGAGGAGATAGACAGATGGGTTAGGGAAAAATTGAGAATGTCCACTTGGGAGAGATGAGGATTCCTGTGCCACCACCCCGCTGACCAGATGCTCTCGGGGTATGCGAGAACACATGGTCAGACGAGGAGAGAGCAGTAGGAGTAGCAGTGTTTTCAGTGGTAATCCATGTTTCCGTCAGCGCCAAGAAGTCGAGGGACTGGAGGGTAGGATAGGCTGGGATGAAGTCTGCCTTGTTGGCAGCAGAACGGCAGTTCCAGAGGCTGCCTGAGACCTGGAACTCCAGGTGGGTGGTGCGTGCAGGGACCACCAGGTTAGAGAGGCAGCAGCCACGCGGTGTGAGGCGTTTGTGTAGCCTGTGCGGAGAGGAGAGAACAGGGATAGGCAGAGGCATAGTTGACAGGCTGCAGCAAATGGCTACAATAATGCAGAGGAGATCGGAATGAAATAAACTAAACATCTGGGAAAGGAGAGAGCGGGGCCTCCCTCAGCACAACTCCCAAATATAACTCTCCCAACTTCCACCTCAGAAACTATAATTGTTGTAAACTACAGCGGTTCAATGTTTCTAGGAATAGACTAACTCAGTTTATTCAGCTAGCTAACTAGGTGCAGTATTATTCCGTGAAAATCGTCCGGGCATCAAGTCATATGACGCCACAGCCAGCTAGCATGCCGGACTCCAGCAACACGGTTTAGCGCCAATACTCTGCCACAACAAACCACCAGTGTATCAACACGCAAGCAGATCGTTCGTGTCCGTGTCTAACGTTGTGGGTTAGTCCCGACAGCTTGAGCGAGTCCGTCGTCAACTTATTCAGCCAGTTAGTTAGCTAGAATAGTTAGCAAACTAGCTAGCCATTGCTTTCAGACAAAGAATAACCCCTCCTTTCACGGCACGAACACACAGAGAGAGCAAAACTAACGTTAACTAGTCACCCATGTCCCAAATTCCTTGAACGACTCGGGCTATCAATATGTAAAAAACAAAACACAAATGTAGGTTATGACTTATCCCTAGCAGCTACTGTTAGCTAGCCAAGTGCAAAGCTAGCCACTGAATTGACTCAGCCAGTTCGCGTCTGTTCGCACGGTCGTTCCAGCTATTGTTTACTAGTAGCTATCCAGGTAGCAACAAGCTAGCTAATATTTCAAGCACAGTAGCCACTTGCTACCTAACGTTAACGGTTCAGACAATGAGGTTAGGAAACAGCTGAATGGTAGGCAATTATTGTATGTAATTATTGTAGGCAGCCAGCTGGCGTAATTATAGGCACTCTCAGGCGTGAAATAACTATACCGTTGCTAATAGCTACTCGCCAGCTAGTCCCGGTGGTGGGTTAGCTAGCTAGCTTCGTGCTACGCTGGGCTACGCTGGGCACAGCCGAATACAATACTAACCTACAATAATTACATACAACAACCCACAATAACTACCTACAATACCTAACTACAATCTAAATACATACTTTAAGCCTTACTCGACAAAGCCCAAGCTATGTGTAAAGCCAAGCTTACCCAACGCCAAGCTTACCCGACGACCTCCCCGACGTGCATTTATCCATAGACTTGACTGATACCGGGTGCCTCAAGACCACTGATAATCTCCCTCGATCTGGGGCTCCACGCAAGATCTCACCCCGTGGGGTCAAAATGATCACAAGAACGGTGAGCAAAAATCCCAGAACCACACGGGGGGACCTAGTGAATGACCTGCAGAGAGCTGGGACCAAAGTAACAAAGCCTACCATCAGTAACACACTACGCCGCCAGGGACTCAAATCCTGCAGTGCCAGACGTGTCCCCCTGCTTAAGCCAGTACATGTCCAGGCCCGTCTGAAGTTTGCTAGAGTGCATTTGGATGATCCAGAAGAGGATTGGGAGAATGTCATATGGTCAGATGAAACCAAAATAGAACTTTTTGGTAAAAACTCAACTCATCGTGTTTGGAGGACAAAGAATGCTGAGTTGCATCCAAAGAACACCATACCTACTGTGAAGCATGGGGGTGGAAACATCATGCTTTGGGGCTGTTTTTCTGCAAAGGGACCAGGACGACTGATCCGTGTAAAGGAAAGAATGAATGGGGCCATGTATCGTGAGATTTTGAGTGAAAACCTCCTTCCATCAGCAAGGGCATTGAAGATGAAACGTGGCTGGGTCTTTCAGCATGACAATGATCCCAAACACACCGCCCGGGCAACGAAGGAGTGGCTTCGTAAGAAGCATTTCAAGGTCCTGGAGTGGCCTAGCCAGTCTCCAGATCTCAACCCCATAGAAAATCTTTGGAGGGAGTTGAAAGTCTGTGTTGCCCAGCGACAGCCCCAAAACATCACTGCTCTAGAGGAGATCTGCATGGAGGAATGGGCCAAAATACCAGCAACAGTGTGTGAAAACCTTGTGAAGACTTACAGAAAACGTTTGACCTGTGTCATTGCCAACAAAGGGTATATAACAAAGTATTGAGAAACTTTTGTTATTGACCAAATACTTATTTTCCACCATAATTTGCAATTAATTCATTAAAAATCCTACAATGTGATTTTCTGGATTTTTTTTTCTCATTTTGTCTGTCATAGTTGACGTGTACCTATGATGAAAATTACAGGCCTCTCTCATCTTTTTAAGTGGGAGAACTTGCACAATTGGTGGCTGACTAAATACTTTTTTCCCCCACTGTATTCAATGTGAATGGACTCCTCAGTGTCCAGGAAATCCGCCAGTGTTTTAATGTCCCAGGGTCATCATTTTGTCTTTACCCCCCCCCCCCCATAAAAAAAGAAGAAAAAAAGTGGTTTGCTAAATGATGTAAATGTACACTCATTGGTCAAACTTCTAACGGATAGACGCCCCTCAAAAGGAGATGTTTCTGATATCGATAGTCAATTAATTCTAGCAGCACAAAAACCATTAACTCTACCCACTGTATGGGGAAAGGATTTTACACTTGCTGACAGGCAAATAAATTGGGAGACAGTATAGAAAATATAGTTGGATCATCTAGAAACCCCAATCACCAGTTCATTAATTTTAACATTTGCCATAGAACCTATCTAACACCTCAAAAAAGGTACAGTGAGGGAAAAAAGTATTTGATCCCCTGCTGATTTTGTACGTTTGCCCACTGACAAAGAAATGGTCAGTCTATAATTTTAATGGTAGGTTTATTTGAACAGTGGGAGACAGAATAAGTACAAAAAAATTGGGTAAAAGTGTTGTGGTCAGATGAGACCAAAATGGAGCTCTTTGGCATCAACTCAACTCGCCGTGTTTGGAGGAGGAGGAATGCCGCCTATGACCCTAAAAACACCATCCCCACCGTCAAACATGGAGGTTGAAACATTATGCTTTGGGGGCGTTTTTCTGCTAAGGGGACAGGACAACTTCACCGCATCAAAGGGATGATGGACGGGGCCATGTACCGTCAAATCTTGGGTGAGAACCTCCTTCCCTCAGCCAGGGCATTGAAAATGGGTCATGGATGGGTATTCCAGCATGACAATGACCCAAAACACACGGCCACGGCAACAAAGGAGTGGCTCAAGAAGAAGCACATTAAGGTCCTCGAGTGGCCTAGCCAGTCTCCAGACCTTAATCCCTTAGAAAATCTGTGGAGGGAGCTGAATGTTCGAGTTGCCAAACGTCAGCCTCGAAACCTTAATGACTTGGAGAAGATCTGCAAAGAGGAGTGGGACAAAATCCCTCCTGAGATGTGTGCAAACCTGGTGGCCAACTACAAGAAACGTCTGACCTCTGTGATTGCCAACAAGGGTTTTGCCACCAAGTACTAAGTCATGTTTTGCAGAGGGATCAAATACTTATTTCCCTCATTAAAATGCAAATCAATTTATAACATTTTTGACATGCGTTTTTCTGGATTTTGTTGTTGTTATTCTGTCTCTCACTGTTCAAATAAACCTACCATTAAAATTATAGACTGATCATGTCTTTGTCGGTGGGCAAACGTACAAAATCAGCAGGGGATCAAATACTTTTTTCCGTCACTGTATCACATGGGTATTAGTCCATCGCCATTATGTGAGTTCTGCACCACAGGGGACCTTGGTACTTTTCAGCATGTGCTGTGGAAATGCCAGTGGGTGGTTGAATTCAGCGACGTCATTTCTGTACTTATAGATCAAGTACTGCCATTAGATCCAATAGTGATGTTGCTTTGTGATGACTCTGATTTGCACTCGTCAGAAAGCCAACGGAGAGGGTGGTTGGCAGAAAATGATTGTACAAAGGTGGATTCCACCTCATCAGTTACCATTAAAACAATGGCTGCTCACATCTAAGGGGCCAAGGTGTCCACTCTGGACACATGGAAAAAAGCAGCAGTGGACATTTCTGAACTCTTAACCAACGGGCCTTTACATCCATGAATGTGTATCAATAATTTGTCACTGGGACTATATGATGTATTGTTCAGTAGTTTTACTGTGGGCGGCAGGTAGCCTGGCGGGTAGGAGTGTTGGGCCAGTAACTGAAGGTTGCTGGATCGAATCCCTGAGCTGACAAGGTAAAAATCTGTCGTTCTGCCCCTTAGCAAGGCATTTAACCCACTGTACCCTAGGTGCCAATGGTGTTGATTAAGGCAGCCCCCCGCACCTCTCTGATTCAGAGGGGTTGGGTTAAATGTGGAAGACACATTTCAGTTGTAGAACTGACTAGGTATCCCCTTTTCCTAATATTAATTTATTTGTTTTTATCTCATGATTTCTTTTACATACTATCAGATTGCTGGTAGGGGGTGGGGGGATTAAAAAATATATATCTATAAATGTATTGAATGTATGAATTGAAATAATAAAAACAAGAGAAGAGTTAAACATCTGTGGATTTAATACAATAAAAAAATGACCAATACAAAAGATCTTGGGGAAATAATCCATTAAGAAATCTAATATAAATAAACCTTCTCAGTGTGGCTCTTCACAATAGTCATCCTGGCCTTAGTCTACGAAATTCTATGAAATTCTAGATTTCAATGAAAAATCTGAGGGTCATTTCTACAGACATGCATAACTGCAATATCACATATCATACTCGAATAACAATTCCTGTATTACGTAATTCCTTTATGATTATAAATGAACCTTTGCTTTGTTATAGTAATCAGTGTGTTTTGATTTAGTCTTATGTGTAGTGTAACATTGTCTTTAGGTCAGTGTAGGGTATATCAGTCTGTCTCAACAGTTCTAAGATTTTAACTGTCATCACTCTTTTTGACCCATTGACTCCTGTGTGTCTTGTCCATTGACTCCTGTGTGTCTTGTCGACACTCCTTATCATGAGAGTTGAGACTCCTACAGCAGTATTCGTGTGGCTTTGAAAGCCTCCTCACCATTGTATGATGTAAAAGCCTCCTCAACTTTATATGACGTATTAAAAAGACACATATGAAAAAACTGCAAGACACATTGCTGAGATGATTGCAAAGCCGGACACAGTTGTAATCAATAAATGAGTTGAGGAATTTATGAATTACAAGCTCAATGTATTTTTCTGTTTATATTTGTCTCCAAGCGTACTGAGTGGATGCACAACAAGGGCTGTGTCCTAAATGGCACCCTATCCCCTGCATAGTGCATTACTACTGCACTACTTTTGACCAGAACCCTATGAGTCCTGGTCAAAATGTGTGCACTACAAAGGGAATGGGGTGCCATTTGGGACACAGAGAGGACTGGCTCCAATGACCTTACTGTTGGAGCATCTTCTCCACTGCAAGGTAACTCATTACTTCAGTATGGTAAAGAGGTTAGATTCCCTCATCAAAAAAGAGGAAATACTTTACTATTTTTTTAATTTAAATGATTTTCAGGAATAACGTATTTGGTTCTTGGATTCAATCCCAGAACACAGAAACAGTTGGGTTTTTTTGATAGGATTTTCAAATATATAACAAATGTAACACTGCCATCCGGTGGCTCGGCTGACCCAATACAACTCTGCCACTGCCAAGCAATAATTTCCCTGTATCTGTATCTGAGTTGAATTCCTTTTCTGGCCGGGGTAAAAACAAGGTGACCTGGAGTCTGTCAAGTCGTCCACCAAGCGAGCATCTCGATTTGTCCGTCTCCCGCTTTGAGATAACAGCTCTTAGTTCCGCACCGCTTTTCAAATCTTTCAGCAAATGGGAGTCTTCAACTTCAAGCCCTCCAGAGAAACACAATCTGCGTCCCAAATGGCACCCTATTCCCTATATAGACCACAGCCCCATTTGCCCTGGTCAAAACTAGTGTACTATATAGGGAATAGGGTGCCGTTTGGGACGCAAAATAAAAAATAAAAAAACATGATGGAATATCGCTTAGTATTTTTGATGGAAACTATTGCTCAGATGTGGGTGTTTTACCAGGTCACTTAATGAGAGATGAGAACAGAGAGATGGGTCAAAACACCTGATATAATTATTTTGGGAAGTGTCCGGGATAGCTGTCTGAGAGACGGATAGAGGAAGGGAGGAGAGTGAGAGAGAGAGAGACAGCGAGGGAGGGGGAGAGGGAGAGGGAAGGGAGAGGGGGGAGAGAGAGAGAGGTAAGATCCAGAGAGAGAAAGAGAGAGGCAGAGGTTAGCTCCAGTTGGCTTGGGGTCCGGGATCATGTACATCCAGTGGATCCCCAGTGGTCCCTCGCTGAGCCGCTGGCCCTTCATAGAGCCCTCGTCTGATTAGTCCTGACTGACAGATGGAACCGTGGGGTGGAGGGCTTTCCAGGGTCGGGCACCATGCAGCTTGTGGTGTTTAGTGTTCACTGCCATTGGCTTGGGAAAGACTCCTTTAGACTCTCTGTTTCTGTCTTTTTTCTCTCTCACTCTGCCTTTCTCTCGTTCTCTCTCTGCCTTTGTATGTTTCTCTCTCTCTGTCTCTTCCTTTCTGTCTCTCCCTCTCTCCCTTTCCCTATACCTCCCTCTCTCTCTTTCTCTATCTCTCTCTCTGTCTCTCTCGCTAACTCTCCCCCCTCTGTCCCTGGTCTGAGAGGGCCTTGGCCCCAACCCAGCGGTAGGGCTCAGGTTCGGGTGGCGAACAGAGCAGAGTGGTGGCATGGTAGAGCCATTAAAATAAGCTAAAGAGGAGAGGAAAGGCGAGGAGAACACCACACCCTGAGGACAAGGAAACACCTAGCGCCTCGCCTCTGTGCCATTAATTCACTCTTCCTCTCCACAGTGTCTCAATAGCATTGTATACCACGCATATTTATAGGTATGAAAAAAAACATGTTTCTAGGCTGTAATAAGTCGATGTGCACAACGCACAAAGAAGGCACAACTTTCTGAAAGCAATGTTTGAGAATCCCAATGAAGGAAGTGAAACAATACCAGTGATACCAAACACCATGGCCCAGTGTAAATGTGTATATGCGGCGACAGCGACATTCCACTGATGTATACAGTGAGCTGTAAAAGAGGGGTTGTCTGATTTGTTTGTTTAGCTCTGAAAATGCTCTTTAGAAAATCACATCCCTCCTGTATTGTAAATAAACATGTCCCACATTGGGAGCTGTGTGTTTATCTGCTGTTGAATCATGGTCTGCATCCCAAATGGCACCTCATTCACTCACTACTTTGACCAGGGCTCTGGTCAAAAGTAGTACACTATATAGGGAATGGGGTGTCATTTGGGACATAGTCATGGGAAGAATTAAGACCGTCAGAACAGCGGGTGGGTGACGTTTTTTCACTGAGGAAATTACATTACATTATTCATGGTCTCCTCCATTGTATTTGTCTTTAGTGTTTCAGTATTTACTGAACAGAAACCAGACAATTGCATGTAGCTTAATTAATGGGTGGCCTATTCAGAATAATTCAGAGAAGAAAGCAAAATACGTCAACAGCTTGTGTTTGAACCGGGGCCAATCAGAGATGAATTGCTACATTATATTTTTGCGAGGCTGTACATTGAGGGAATTATCCATCAATCAAGACCGGACTGGGAGGGAAGGACTACTTTAACCCAGGATGCCAAAAGGGAAAGTTTAAATGTGTTTTTAGCAGATAACACTGTTGAGTTCATGTTGCTTTGTCAGACAAATACACACACTGTAGTTTTTCTAGAATCCCAAATTGAGCAATAAAGCAATATCATAAAATTTCTTCAAGGGTTTATTCATTGATTTGTGGAAGTAACCATAGTATAACAAAATAAAATGTTATATAAAAGCAAAATCAGACAATACAATGAGATATTATGCATTTGGTCATTGGATAACAATCCAGTCTCTATCAAAAAATTTGAACTCATATAACTTAACAATAAAAAAAAACGGACTAATATCACCAGCTTCTTTTTTTTTACAATCCTTAATAATTTATAGATTTTCTGAAATATGACAAAAGTAAATTGCTCTCCGTTTGCAATATTTGTTCGAAAGCACGAGTTTGTGCACAGGAAAATAAGTATCATACCGAACCAAAGCTTTGGGGTACAGTTATACAATGAGTATACCGAACATTAGGAACACTTTCCTAATATTGTGTTGCATCCCCCCCCCCCACACCTTTTACCCTCAGACGAGGTGTTCTTAATGTTTTGTACACTCAGCGTAGTTGCTGATTGACTACAGGTATAACAATGGCTGTTCTGTTCTGTGCTTTTGAAGCCTTAGTCTCTCTGGCAACTGTGTTCCGTATGAATGGGGTTGTATTCCGTATGGAATGGGCTGCATTCCGTGTGAGGTGTGAGGGTTGTGCCCAGGCTAAACATATTGATGGATTATTAACACACTGAGCGAGGGAAAGGGTTACCCTAGAGCGCCTCTTACAGGATCAGGTGTATAAAAAACACATGTGGACCACAGTCTCCCGCATGAGAATATAGTGCCTGGGGATTGGCTAGTGTGATTCCTTACATTATTACGCTGCTACCATAGGCACGCTAACAAAAATTAGTGTGTGTGTGTGTGTGTGTGTGTGTGTGTGTGTGTGTGTGTGTGTGTGTGTGTGTGTGTGTGTGTGTGTGTGTGTGTGTGTGTTTGTGTGTGTGTGTGTGTGTGTGTGTGCGTGCATGGTTTAACAAGATATGTATAATCAACACATTGTTTTCCCCCTCAACTCAATCCCATAAATTCTCAGTGACGGCTTTTCTTCTGTTTCTTTCTAGTGGAGAACAGAGAGCTAACTGCAGCTTATAACGGTTTGCACATTCAAGATTAAGAGTAGTTTCTAAAAGTAACTTTGTGCAGCTTTTCTCAATCAACCCTTGATCACAAGCACAGTCTAGGTTGTCAAACAAAGGGCCCAAACAGCAGAGAGAATAAAGAAGTGTACATTTTGACACATAAACAGTACCTTGAAGATATACATACAATTAGTGAGTCGGCAGAAAATGACCGACTACAGTTACTCAAACAGTCCAACTTGATTTCTCTCAGTACTTGGCATTGGGTTGCTACAATGTAAATAACATATGCACTGTACATACTTTATAACTATTTAAGGAGGATTCTTTCCATTCGGTCAACAAAAAAAAAAACGTAATGCGGTATGGCTAAGTAAAACCAAGTAAAACTTTGATAAAAACAGAACAACCGCTGCAATAAACAAACTCAAAATAACAAATACTTGCTTTGCCTTCTGACAAAAAGATAATACTGAAAAGGCAATTTTTGAAAAGGGAATTCTCTCTCTCTGTCTCTCTCTCTCTCTCTCTCTTCTTGTAAACAGCAATTTGAATGTGATTCTAAACAGCTGAGGAGGAGTGTAGGATCAAACGGCCTGGTGAGCCTGTCTTTTTTTCACTGTTGAAGTACCTTGTTATGAACGGAAACATGTGAGAGAGAGAAGGCAGCGACACTGTAGTTCATATAATACAACACTGACAACAGAAACAAAAACATCCCTTTAGTTCATGACCCTCTTTGTTTAAACAGATACAGCCCTTTGCCAACCAAACCTTCGACCAGGTGTGTGTGTGTGTGCGCCTGCCTGCGTGTGTGTGTGCACGTGAGCGTGCCTGTATGATGGTGCTGGTTCAACATTTGCTTGGGCTTTCCAGGCTAAAGCCTTGATAAGAATCCTTCCACTTTGGAAAATAAAACCCCAAGGCCGAGCTGTGGAAAACATGATGGTGGTGGTGACTATCAACAGCACAGTGGATCTGCTGGTATCCTATCGATTCTAACTCTCGAGGGCTTCATGTCAGTGTTTGGCTGAACTGGAGTGAACTTTATATATATTCACAGTTATTGTTGGCAGATCTGTTGTATTCTGTCTGAGACATAACAGTGTTCAATTTACAGTCATAATGAGGACTCAGACAAAACATACACAATGCCATCAGGGAGATGTGGCTTAACATGGTGTGTGTGTCTTGATAAATTAGATCAGTTCAGATGTTATTTAACAGCAGTGCCTCGATGATGAGCTAAATTCATCCACATTGTAAGGCACATATCAGGGAGAAAGGGACTGCTTCAGAAGAAGCTTATATGACCATATATTTCTACTTCAGATAGTCCTTTATGTTCCCAGAGACACTCTGTCTGTACATTATTTACCACACAGGGTGTGTTGCTCTGCTTCCAAAAGGCACTTTGGCAAAACTACAATACAAATTTCGGAGTATAAAAAAACGAATAAATTAACATTACAAAAGTGTCTCGTTCAGAACAAAATAATGCAGTTAAAGACGATCATATCAACACTTGTCTAATGCATGTACTGCAGTTTTTTTTTAAAACACAGACCGACACACAAGATAGGTTGTCTTCAGTTCTGTTGCATTTATACCAACATACAGTAAAACAAACAGAACAAAAGAAGAGAGTACTTGTTTCTTTGTTTCGCTTTTTGACTGACTCTTCAGAGTGAGTTTTCAGAGGGAATGTTGGTGTTGCATAGAGAGTGGAAGGGAAGATTAGTTTGAGACAGAAGACTCTGTGATAGGCGCTAGTACTTCTGCACCAGAGGCACTTTGACAGTCTTTACTTCTGATATATGAGAGGACTTTTGGATGATGCAGCTGGTCGTCCCTGATGCATTGCTGTCCTTTCCCTGTGCCAGGTTAGTCAAGGCCATGGCTGCGTTGATCTCTTTCCAGTACGTCTCGTCTTTGCCCCGTACCTTCTCCTTCAGAACGCCACCCCTGAACATAACACACAGAGAGAACGAACGCAGAGTTAGAGGAGAGGACACTAAATAACACAGAGAGAGAACACAGATTTAGAGGAGGGAAAACATTACACAGAATGCAGGAGAGAGACAAAGAACGCAGTCAGGGGAAGGAGAAGGTGAACATTACACAAAGAGAGAGAGAGAGCGAGAGAAAGAACACAGAGTGCCTGTGTCTGCCTGTATGCTGTCCTCTAACTCTGCATTCTCTCTCACAACACACACACACAGAGAATGGCACAGAGTTAGATGAAGGGAAACTATACAAAACGCAGAGGAGAGAACACAGAGTTGGAGGAGAAAGAGGTGAACATTACACACACAGAGAAGAGAGGGAGAACAAACGCAGAGTTGGAGGAAGGGGGTGGGGGAGTTCTACAAATAATTCATAATCATAGAGAGAGAGAAAATGATGTCAGAGGGAGCACGAAAACATACAGAAGGTATCTGTAAAATACACTCACTTGTCACATTTACTTGATCCATGATCCATGGTTTCTGAAATCACAACAGTAAAATAAGTTAATTTAACAACGCACACCCGGAGGTCAATGAGGCTTAATTAAGGCAATTCTTGAGGGCTGGTGAGGTGTGTGTGTGTGTGTGTGTGTGTGTGTGTGTGTGTGTGTGTGTGTGTGTGTGTGTGTGTGTGTGTGTGTGTGTGTGTGTGCTGCAGTAACGTGTTTCTCTGTTTCCACTCTTGATTCATATGTAAAACAAATAGTAGCCATGTAATAATGGACATATAAAAAACGAAAAAGGCACTGTAACAATCATATTTTGACATGAATAACACAACTGCACTTTCTGATATTTATGCATCCCAAACTGCATACCCTAATACTTTCCTTTGAAAATAAATGACTGAGAATATATGATTGTGTTGTCAGAGAAAATGAGAGAGAGAGAGAAAGAGAGACGGAAATAGACCGAAAAATAAACTAAGAAAGATACTTATCTTCATATGCTGTACCGACACACACACACACTCAAATAGGAGCCATTTATAGCTCATATGAAAAACATTAGTCAGGAATCCGGTCTGTTCACAACCAGGCCCATCTAATGTTCTGTGTTCTCACTGTGAGATTACTAGACAGACCTTAAGGTAGAAGGGCTGTTACGATGGTGTGTGTGATTCTGTATGTGTATGCGTGCGTCCGTGCATGTCTGTGTGTGTGTTGGGTAATGGTGGCACAGCCGCAGCAGGCCTCATGTACTCTCACTAGCTGCCAAGCTATAGAGAGCTTCGAGAGGGGGAAGGATGTTTATTTTATTTTATTTAACTAGGCAAGTCAGTTAAGAACAAATTCTTATTTACAATGACGGCCTATACCGGCCAAACCCGGACCAATTGTCCCTATGGGACTCCCAATCACGGCCGGTTGTGATACAGCCTGGAATCGAACCAGGGGGTCTGTAGTGACGCCTCAAGCACTGAGATGCAGTGCCTTAGACCGCTGCACCACTCGGGTAGGGTGTAGGGTGGGGTGGTGGTGTGAGGGGGCAGTGTTTGGGTCCAGGGCTAGCCTCTGCCTAGCGGCAAGTTCTAGCCAGTGATGATGATGACACTGGCTTGGCACCCTCCAAGCCCATTAAAAGATACCAGAGCATCTGGATTTCCTGCTCATGAAGCCTCCAGGCACACACTTTGAGTTAACAAAACACATGGCTAAGGCCAATGAGCTGCTTTTAAGGGGGGACGGTGTGAGGGGAAAGAGACGAAACTAAGAGGGAACCCGTGAGTGTCTGTACTAAAGTTAACACTACCACAAAGCTTCAGGTCTGTCAGTTTAGCTGTGGAGAATTGTACCTTTCTCTGAAGAATTTGTACAGTAATACCCAGCATTCTTTGCTTAGGTAATCAGTAATTGGCTGTCCTGTGTTTGAGTTGAGCATTAGGCAAGACCAGGCGACTGATTGGGGTGAGGCTCTCTCTCTCTCTCTCTCTCTCTCTCTCTCTCTCTCTCTCTCTCTCTCTCTCTCTCTCTCTTTCTTCCATCTCTCTCTCTCTCTCTCTCTTTCTTCCATCTCTCTCTCTCTCTCTCTCAATTCAATTCAATTCAATTTGCTTTATTGGCATGATGTAACAATGTACATATTGCCAAAGCTTACGTACAATATTTACACTATTAAAATAATTAAAATAATAATAATCAATATTGTCAACGGGACAACAGTAACAATAATAACCAAGGGCCATTGAACCATTGGTCTGTCAGACACTGTCCCTTATTGCAGGCAGCAATGTAGTGCGCTGCCAACCCACAGCTCTCTGCGTCCTCCCCCAACAGGACGGGTAGCCTATTCTCATCAGAGAGGTCTTTGAAACCTTAAAAAACGGTTTCAAATTTGGGGAAATTACACTTTCTAATTGTTTTATATTTTTTACATTTTGTCATGAAATGCAGCTCTGTCTCAGGTTCTGCTGTGGTGCAGTGGTTGCACAGCCTTTCCTCTACAGGGAGCCAGGTTTTCCTGTGTCTACCCTTCTCAATGGAAATCTCTCTCTCTCTCTTTCTTCCATCTCTCTCTCTCTCTCGCTCTCTCTCGCTCTCTCTCCCATCTCTCTCTCTCTCCCATCTCTCTCTCTCTCTCTCTCTCTCCCATCTCTCTCTCTCCCACCTTTCTCTCTCTCACTCTCTCTCTCTCGTGGATGCCAGCTGCTTTCATTTATGATGATTGCCCTCCCAGATCGCCCCATAGACACAGAGACACGGAGGAGAGACAGACGCTCGCCTAGCACCGCATTTTCCCGTAAAGAAAATGTTTGTAACATGTATGAGTCCCTTTGACGAGCAGCCACTTGTACCGCCAACACCACAAGTCATTGCCGACAGGGTGTTTCGATAGTTTTTTATTAATGCAAATTCCGTCGCACATTTGAGCTGGAATTTGTTCCCACTCTTCTAACTAGCGGGGAAGGAGAGTCGGGTGGGGACAGAGTTGTTAGGTTAGTTACAGTCACTCCTACACAACTGTGGAGCTGGAAAACCATGTCCTCGCTTCCTCCTGCAAGGGTCCCAGAACCCCTCCGACACCGGAGAATGGACAGACGGATTTCACCGCTGCGCGCCGCTGCCTTTCACCTCACCCCTTCAGTTTTCCAAAGACCTAAATCCAAAGTCCAGGAATATAGACTCCTGCAGGGCCAAACAGCAAATCACCTAATCATTCCAAACGCCTTTCTCTCCTCGCTGGCTGCTGGTTTTCCGAAAACGTTCACATGTGCCGTGACCCGCACTGACCTGCACAACCTCAGGCTGATATGAGGCTGATTATGAAATGTCCTGTTGTTTCCCGTTTCTCTCAGTAATAGTTTAACTCCACAGAGAGAGATGGTCTTTAGGGGGATAAACTCACCTCACCTTGTTTGTGATTCTTAGAGAGAGGGGGGGGGACAAAGAGAGAGAGGGAGAGAGAGAGAGAGAGAGACAGAGAGAGAGAGAGAGAGAGAGAGAGAGAGAGAGAGAGAGAGAGATGAAGAGATAGAGAGAGATGGAGAGAGAAAGTTGTGAGGCAATTACAAAGAGAACAAACCACAGCTTGGGTTTCAACTCTTTAGCACATTCCAGAATACTCGTCTGGCCACATCTCTCTCTCTCTCTCCCTCTTTTTCTTTTTCTTTTAGTTCTTATCTCTCGCTTCATCTCTTGAGTCTCCCCCCTCTCTTTTGCTCTCTCTCGCACTCTTTCCTTCTCTCTTTATCAGTCTCACCAGTTATTTCTCTCTCTCTCTCTCTCTTCCTCTGACTGGAGTGGCGTACAGTAACACATTGTGTTAGATTGACCATTCTCAGGCAGTCCAGCCAAAACAAATGCAATTATGTTTCTCCCTTTGCTTTCACGAGGAAAAACTATATCTGTTATATGTCAAGAACAAGCATTTCTTCCACAGCTTCACATGCCATTTAAAAGCTTTGAAATGATTACAGTGTTTTTTCTTCTTCTCCCTCCTCTCCCTTTCCAGCTTTGCTCTCTGACTTCTGATTGAATTTACCTTTTTTTACTTTATCTCACAATATTTGGTGAAAAATCGAATATTAGGACTCCTTCTTCTACTTTGTTAGACTGCTGTAATACTTCACAGGAATTTGCAGTGGTCTACTCTACATTACTAATCAGTGGAAATGACAAATTACCCAATGGAATACAATCATTTCATGGTCAGAAAAATGGAGGTGCCAAAACATGTTTGCTTCCCCTATTTTGATAGTGGGTGACTAGGTATTCTGTTTGCTCTATGGCTCAGTTTCCAATGGTTCAGTCTATTCCAGCATTTTTCATGTACATGTATCTCCATCTAGTCTCCCTGACTAATACCAGTGCTAGAGACAGGATTGGGACTGATTTCATTCATTCATTCTGTATAATAACAGCTATGTAATTACATCCCAATAACATTGTTTTCATGTGCTGTAGGTTGTTATGTTGTCATGTTCCTACATGGATATATTAGCTCAATGTTTACTATGGTGTCAGGAAGTGTATGGATTGGTTGCTAATGATGACAAGCCATACAGCAGACAACAAAAGACAACAAAGATATTAAAACAATACCCTACAAGGGATTATAGTAGTGCCACAACACACCCTTTTGCATCTTTTGTCTTGTAGTTACTGTAATCTGTGTTGTGGTGTTTCTGATAAGGCGAGCACAGAGCCTGACTGTATAGCAGGCTAAAAGGGAATATCTGCAGCTGACCTGGGTCCAAATACTGCTTGACTTTGAAATATTGGATCAATTGCAACAGGCAAGCTCAATCAAGCACAGATTAAAAATATATATATTTGGACCCAGATCTGGTCTGCAGAACTCTCTGTGCAGCGAGGCTGAAAAGCCACTGTGGGTTCCAGTCCAGTGTGTTTCAGAGCAGGGCATCCAGTGTCCAGATGCCATTCAATCCCCTCAAAGTCTCATAAAAGCCATGTTTGTGTGACGCCTCCTGCAGGTTAGGAGCAGAGCGGAGCAGAGGGTGAGGCCACACGCGTCATTTACCCAGAATCCCCCCATGAGACCCCGTCCAACCCAGACGCAGGCCAGAGCCCAACAGGCCCACCATCCCCGGGAAGGGAACGACGGACTGGAGAGCTGAGCTGGAAATGGACCATCGCATGCTAAAACTCTATTTCCAACCTTCTTTGCCTAAAACATCTAAAACTCCGATTTTTTTAAACAATGACCATGCCAAACAAACTATGAATTGTCAATAAACCATAGCGGGACCTTTCATTATTTTTCTGTTCTTTAGGGGGGTTTTCTCCTTCTTTGCTACTGAACTGAAAGTCATGCAGTTAACTTTGCTGTTGCCTTTCTGTTATACTGACAGCAGGATTTCATATACTTTTTTAAAGATCGGCGAGGGGAAAGCAAAGAAGTGTAATGTTTTTGGCGTGGCGGTGAAAGTCAAAAAATATTTGTTCACTTAACATCACCGCGGGTAATAGAGGAGGGTGAATACAGCAAAAATTGATGAAACAAAACATTGGAGCAAAAACAATTAACAACGAACTGACAAATGAGAGAGGGAATAAAGTACACCTGCTTAGAGAGGATGGGTATGTATTATCACAACCAGCTGGTGCTGTTGTTAGCGACACACAACAATAAACACACCACACCAGCCCCTAGTCCTAGTGCATAAATCAGACAAAAGGCTGCGCTAGATTAGTGATCAGTGAGCTCAGCCTATTACCAGCTCGGCTCCTGAAAGCCAGACAAAAGAGAAGAAACATACATCACAGATGGGACCGATGCAATCACAGACACCCCACTGATAGGCCAGAGGTCAACCGACCAATGGAGAGCTGGACAGCAGTGTGATCATCCAATCATGTGTCTCCGCTGACTGGAGAAGGTCAATCAGTGAGTTATGACTCAGGGGTTACAGTATTACCTTCTGTCCCAAATGGCACCCTTTTCCCTACATAGTGCACTACTTTTGACCAAAGCCCTATGGGCCGTGGTCAAAAGTAGTGCACTATATATGGAATAGGGTGCTATTTGGGAAGCATCCTTCGAGATGAGTGATCCTGACTGCTGCCATCTCTAACAGAGAGGAAGCCGTTCAGTCCACAACCAGGCATTCAGCACAATTTACTGGATAGGAGACACTATGGGACAAGTTAACTCTTGTTTACTTTAAAAAAGGTGAATGTGCAGACAATAATGGGCCATACTTGCGAACATTAGAAAAAGTATTTATTTGTCTCAAAATTCAATTAAAATCGTTGATTTACTTGTACGCGTTAAAAGGGTTACGGCTCTATTCAATCTGTATCGCTGAAGCGTTACAGATTGCGCAATAGGAATTTAAAGGTAATTTCCCATTGAGCCGACATATGCAGCGTTTACAGTGAATCACAGGAGGTTGGTGGCACCTTAATTTGGGAGAACGGGCTCGTGGTAATGACTGGAGTGGAATAGGTGAATGGTATCAAATACATCAAACACATGGTTTCCAGGAGCGGCAGGTAGCTTAGTGGTTAAGAGCGTTGTGCCAGTAACCGAAAGATTGCTGGTTCTAATCCCTGAGCCGACTAGGTGAAAAATCTGTTGATGTGCCCTTGAGCAAGGCACTTAACCCTAATTGCTCTGGATAAGAGCGTCTGCTAAAATGTCATTCCATTTCCGGGAATTTTTTTGTGCAGTTAATGTATGTTTTACGTCGATTGAGGTATAAATGGGGGGCGGTATCTAAAGTGCCTTCGGAAAGTATTCAGACCCCTTGACTTTTTCCACATTTTGTTACATTACAGCTTTATTCTAAAATTGATGAATTTTGTTTTTTTCCTCATCAATCTACACACAATACCCCATAATGACAAAGCAAAAACAGGTTTTTAGAAATGTTTGCAAATGTATTAAAAATAAAAAACTTAAATATATATTTACATAAGTATTCAGACCCTTTACTCTGTACTTTGTTGAAGTACCTTTGGCAGCGATTACAGCCTCTAGTCTTCTTGAGCATGATGCTGCATGCTTGGCACACCTGTATTTGGGGAGTTTCTCCCATTCTTCTCTGCAGATCCACTCAAGCTCTGTAAGGTTGGATGGGGAGCGTCGCTGCACAGCTACTTTCAGGTCTGTACGATTGGGTTCAAGTCCGGGCTTTGGCTGGGCCACTCAAGGACATTCAGAGACTTGTCCCGAAGCCAAACCTGCATTGTCTTGGCTGTATGCTTAGGGTGGTTGTCCTGTTGGAAGGTGAACCTTCACCACAGTCTGAGGTCCTGAGCGCTCTGGAGCAGGTTTTCATCAAGGATCTCGCTGTACTTTGCTCCGTTCATCTTTCCCTCGATCCTGACTAGTCTCCCTGCCGCTGAAAAACTTCCCCACAGCATGATGCTGCCGCCTCCATGCTTCACCGTAGGGATGGTGCCTCCAGACGTGAAAATTGGCATTCAGGCCAAAGAGTTCAATCTTTGTTTCATCAGACCAGAGAATCTTGTTTCAAGCGGGCTATCATGTGCCTTTTACTGAGGAGTGGCTTCCGTCTGGCCACTTTACCATAAAGGTGGCCGATTGCTCAGTTTGGCCAGTTGGCCAGCTCTAGAAAGAGTGTTGGTGGTTACAACCTTCTTCAATTTAAGAATTGATGGAGGCCACTGTGTTCTTGGGGACCTTCAATGCTGCAGAAATGTTTTGGTACCCTTCCCCAGATCTGTGCCTCGACACAATCCTGTCTCGGAGCTCTACGGACAATTCCTTTGACCTCATGGCTTAGTTTTTGCTCTGACATGCACTGTCAACTGTGGGACCTTATATAGACAGGTGTGTGCCTTTCCAAATCATGTCCAATCAATTGAATATACCACAAGTGGACTCCAATCAAGTTGTAGAAACATCTCAAGGATGATCAATGGAAACAGGATGCACCTGAGCTCAATTTTGAGTCTCATACCAAAGGGTCTGAATACTTATGTAAATAAGGTATTTCGGGGGGTTAATTTCTAAAAACCTGTTTTCACTTTGTCATTATGAGGTATTGTGTGTAGATTGATGAGGAATTTGATTTATTTAATCCATTTTAGAATAAGGCTGTAAGATAACAAAATGTGGAAAAAGTCAAGGGGTCTGAATACGTTCCGAATGCACTGTATGAAGATATTTGATTGGGGAATGGGGAAACATTTTCATGGTGGGAAATTCATCAATAAATGTGGGGAAACAGAAGACCTGCAAAAAAATCTGATGTGATCATGCACTTGAAGCCAAAGATTCGCCTCTTCCTCCCTGTCAAAGCATACTTAACAGGCCAACAGCACATTATGATAATCAAATCAACTAGATCACATGCATTTGACTGACTTGCAGATTGTGGCAAGGGTTCGAATCCCACGTGTTTTTTCTCCTTTGAAATCTAGAATTACGTTTATTGTGTTAGTGTGTGCAACAAACAGCTTGAAAATTATGAACTTAATAAGTGGCTACGTCTTTCATCAGCCTTGCAGACAAACAGACTGCTATGGCCTAACAGTCATATTGCATAGGCTATATTACATGGTCGTGTACACCTAAATGACTAGACCACAAGCGCTATTTGACAAGACCACAAACATGTTCCACTTTTGTATAAACGATGTACGAGTATTGTATAATGTTGTATAATCCTCCTACATCTTTATTGCTGTGAAAGCACATGAATGTGTGTGAAACGGATAGGCAACAACGTGGGATTCGGGCATATATAAAGTGGATATAAAGTCTAAGATCTTTGATAGACTGATGCGGAATTTGTTACAGGAAATAATCACTGTCAGCTGGTGAGGTTAACATAGGGTTAACGTGTGCCAGGTTATCTGATGGGAACAGCTACAATGTAGCGTTCTATCACGTGCAAGTAAATTGACGACTTTCATTGGCTGATGCACATTTTGAGACAGTTTAAACTTTTTCTAATGTTCACAAGTATGGTGCCTAAGAGTACTTGCACATCAGATAATAATTGACCAAGTCCTTTATCCTGATTGTTGGAAAATACAAAACCCTATATCGACCCTATATTTCTTCTCAAACAAATAAACAAACAAAGGAGAGAAAAGAGTGAGGCAAAGAGACATATTGTACTGGACTGTCACTAGTGACACGATGAAGGGCTTGGTTTTTTCCTCTTATTTTCCTGGTGGTTTTAAATGGTCTGCACTTTTTTATAATGTCAAGGGGAGTCTGTGAATGAAGTTAGGGATGCCTTGGCACTCCTCTGGCCCCGGGACTGCCAACCCATCCCTGGGCCCTCCCGCCTCTCCCTCCGCCCTCACTGCCCAGACGCCCTGCCTCTCTGTTGGGCAGCCACTCCGAGGCTGGGGCTCCATGGGCCCTCACTGGCACATACTGGCCTACCAGGGCCCAGGGCCACAATATAGGCCAGTCATACTCAGACATAGAGACACAAAGACAGAGACAGAGAACTTATGGAAAATGTGCCTTCGTTGCTTCCCTGCGTTGCTTACAATGACATGGCTTTGAGTTCATAACTTTTACATTGAAAAAGGAAGTTCACAAAACTAGTGAGTGAGTAAACGCAAAATAGGTATAAAAGAATATGGCATTCTATTACATTGCCAATTTGCATGGACTTTTATATTCCAGTCAAGTACAGTATGTTAATCCAAACTAGCAGGCGATATTACAGAATATCAGCATTCAAACCAGTCCAGAACATTTTACCTTTCTAGGGATGCGTCCCAAATGGCACCTTATTCCCTACTTAGCGCACTATAGGGAATAGGTTGCCATTTGGGATGCACACTAGGCTTCAGGTTTTCAGTCTGTAAATATATCATGGCTTTGACTTGGTTGAGTGCTGCAGCACGTTGCTGAGTTGGATAATCCTCTAGTAAGTCGTAACTTTGCGGCCACAGAGGAGCCATTGTACTGGGAGTAATAGCTTGCATCCCAAATGGCACCCTATTTCCTATGTAGTGCACTACTTTTGACCAGGGCTCTAGTCAAAAGTAGGTAACTATATATGGAATATGGTGCCATTTGGGACAAAACCATGGATTCAGGTCAGCAGTCACTGTAAACTATTCCTGCTAGAAATATTACATTATTGTCCTCTTTCTGGTAAGAACCCCAGATATTACTGTAGCTAGTAATGACATAGTAATAGTAATAACATCCAGGCTATGTTATAATAGACATTAAGAATCCCAGATGCATGAAATATTAACTATGCACACTATATATAACTGTTTTAAAATGGTTTAGTCTGTCCTTTTTCCTATTCCTACAATTTTTTCTACGACGTGGAGGCAGATGACACAGACCATGACATTCCCAGACCACAGTGCATCAGTCAGTGATAGGGGGAAAAGATAACAATCACAAAATGGGAATCACACTTTGTTTTTGGAGATGAAGCCATAATAGTGTTTAGTGCGTTTAAACATGGTCTCAGAGAGTCTGTGTGTTTACGAGTGGCAACAAACACTAGCTAATCAGAGTCACATCGTTGGCCAAATGAGTGGGCTGGAGGAGAGGAATACCTTGTTAACTAAGGCTCATCTTTTGTGTGTGTGTGTGTGTGTGTGTGTGTGTGTGTGTGTGTGTGTGTGTGCGTGCGTGCGTGCGTGCGTGCGTGCGTGCGTGTGTGTGACCTCGACCACCACCGCACATCAACATCTCAGAGGAAGATCAGAACCTCGGCAGAGATGAGCGTGACAGAGATTCATACGTGTCTGTTTTCCGCAGATGGTTGGCACGGAAACGGTCATCACGACAGCAAGCTCTGCTCCTCCTGCGGTTAGAGATTAAGGAGAGTTGGACACAAGCTCCAATCGGAGCCTTGTCTGATATCTGTAGATCAGTACGCGCATACTTCAAACACTGACCTAACGACCACAGAGGTGTTTGGGTCACCGGGGACATATTAATATGGTAACAATATCACCCGATGACGTAGACCGAGTGGTCGAAGTGAGCTTCAGAACAGGCCCCATGGTTAAACTATTCAACAGATGCTTTATCATTATCCTCTGTTTGAATTAACAGGTACAGACAAAACAACATGCTGCTCTGAATCTGAACCAGAGCTAAAGCTGTTTCTGCTCCCAGCCTTTCTCAATAACCCTGGTCCTCTGAGACAAATGGAAGTTGTTTGCAGTACACAAAAAGCACTGAAAAAAGTATGTACACTAAATTCTTGTGTAAACACAATTTGCTTGGGATTTTTAAGTGTTTTCTTGGACTAAAAATACCCCATTCTGGAGTTGGAAGTTCCAATTTGGAACCCAAATGATATGTTTGTGCTGCAGTCTTAACATAATATGTTGCAATTCCCTGTGTGTGTGTGTGTGTGTATGTGTGTGTGTGTGTGTGTGTGTGTGTGTGTGTGTGTGTGTGTGTGTGTGTGTGTGTGTGTGTGTGTGTGTGTGTGTGTGTGTGTGTGTGTGTGTGTGTGTGTGTGTGTGTGTGTGTGTGTGTGTGTGTGTGTGTGTGTGAGGGCCTTGACTCCTGGTCACACCTTCTACACTTTCATTGTGGACAATTGTTTTAGACATGAGGCTGTTTGTTTTATTTTTATGAAGCCAATTTGTGTTTTCTACAGACTTGGGGTGAGTGAATCAGTATTTTAACCCAGCTAACACAGCTGTGTTTTGTGATCTGCTGATTGTTGGGTTCTGCTGCCTGCCTGCCTACCTGCGTGTATTTGGGCACTACTCAAACCTCGACGCTGATGATTTGCTTTTGAGAAATGCCTCTGTCATTAATCTCCACTTCTGACGTCTATGTTAGGAGTTTCACTATAAACAGAGCCTAGGCCATGTTTGTCAGTTCACACTTTATTTCTCTATGGAACTGATTGTTCTAGTCTGAATGAACTAGGCTTGTTCTGTACTACTCCATTATGTTCTGTTAGCATCACACCCAATTTCTGTCTGGTAGGTGGTGGTCAACATTTATCTTATAAATATAAAACCAGCCCAACCGAACTCAGCCGTCCTTTTCTTTCCATGTACCTATCCACTCAATAGCACACTTCGTACTCTGCACCACAACATCAAGCCAAGATCAAGATCAGAATCAAGCCAGGATTCCACATCTGTCTGCCACCATCAGAAGTACCCACCACACCCAAAGAGACACAATGGGGTTGCAATAGAGTAGATATTCTACTCTACTCTACTCTCTGTTTTGTGTAAAATACCTGATTTACTTCACATCCTAACCATTATGAATGTTTTACAATAGATGGCTTTGTCTTTGTGTTGAAAAGTCTTAATTCTACCGGACACATACACACACACACTCACTCATTCCAGCCTTTCAACTAAATATACTGATGAAGAGGAAGAGAGTAAGGTCAGTGTACGCCACGCTCTCTCTGTCTTTTACTCATCACAGCCGCAACGCTCACTTTCTTCTCCCGACAGCCCCCTCCACTCTCTGAGAAATAGAGCCCAAATCTGGCTAGGGATGGAAGTCAAGATCTTTCACACAGACACACACAAACATGCAGGCGTGTGCACACACACACACACACACACACACACACACACACACACACACACACACACACACACACACAGACACTGGACCTTAGTGAATCTTGGCTGCTGGGTTGTTCTCTTGGAACAGCCTCTGTCCACCCTCCCTCCATCGCTCCCTCCTCTCCCCCCTTCTCCCTATCCTCCTTTATTATTATGAAAGGGTGGAAAGAGGGATATGTGGCCAGTCCTCCCATCCCTGCCTGGCTAGTTGGATTCCTAAAATGAGCCTAATCCACTGCAAGAGGAATCCGCATCCATCAATAGTAGTCCTGTGTAGCTCAGTTGGTAGAGCATGGTGTTTGCAACGCCAGGGTTGTGGGTTCAATTCCCACAGGGGGCCAGTATGAAAATGTATGCACTCCCTAACTGTAAGACGCTCTGGATAAGAGCGTCTGCTAAATGACTAATATGTAATCAAAGGCTGTGTTTACACAGGCAAACCAATTCTGCTCTTTTGGCAAAAGTGCTGATATGATTGGTCAAAGGACCAATTTGTGGTAATAAAATATCAGAATTGGGCTGTCTGTGTAAACACAGCCATGGAGGATCCATTGATCATGGGGATACATATCCAGCTGCATACAGTATAGTATAGCTTATTAGACTAGATGAAAAGCAGACCATCTCCACTGATAATGATGACTGTGTTCAAGACGTTTCCTTTTTCTTTCCACCTGTATAGGACGGCAGCCTGATAGAAGCTACATGAAACACTGAAACGGTACAGACGGTGAACACTCTCGCTCTGTCATCGTTCCAAGTCAGCCTGGTAGCTACTAAACTACTAAACATTTCCATTCAGGTAGATAGGATTTGTAAGTGATTTTTAAACAGCTTTTTAGACTACAATTCTCTAGGATTCAATAACTGTCTGGCACTTGCTGTGACAAAATTCAATAGACCCTTATGAGTCTCAGAGGCCGTGTCAAACACTACTGTTTTCATTTAACATATTTCGGACTCAACTTTGTGTTAAATGTTGCCTCCCTGCATTCGTAAAAAGTAACTTTAATGCCAATGTATTTTACAATTTATTTTACAGGTGCTCTTCAATCATAATGTGTTGGTTGTCCCTGAACATCTTGAGCAACCAACGAATGGCCCTGTCTGTCTGAGAAAATGGCTGAATCGAAAAAGAGTGTGTTCTTCTCGAAATTACTGAGACGTTTTGGGCCTCCGAAATATCACAAACACATTAACCATATTTATCACTATTTAGTAGAACTAGAAACCATGCTGTCATGGTACTAAACTAAATTACAAACAATAATAGATTTAAAATGAAATTACACAAGTAGGGAAATAGATTGATCTACTTATCCAATCTAAACAGAACCTATAAAATATTTTTGGGGAAACTTGGCTGAACAAACCAACTGTTTAGTAAATAAGAAAAAAGAGCACCATTAACTTAATATGAAAAACTAGCAAAAAATCACTATTCAATCTGTAACGCTGAAGTGTTACAGATTCCGTGATAGAAACGAATGCAGCTGGAACATTGCCTTAAAATTTCAAAAACGCTATAAAGTTGAACTTCCGCGATGTGGATTGAATAGAGCCATGTATTGATGATATATCAGTTGTGCTTAGCTATACAGTACATTACACTTCGCAGAACAGAACCTGAGAAAATTTACCACTGTCAAATCTCTGAGAAACCTCTGCCAAAGATCTCTCACTCTCTCTCCATCTCTCTCCTTTCGCAGGAATGTAGAGAATTATTTGGCGTGTAATGATCTATATCATATCGGACGGGGCAAAATCTGGTAGTGAGCAAGAAGAAAAACATTCAGTGAGATTCCTGCCATTTAATATTCCATTAAAGGGTAATTTGGCATGAAACCACTGGCATGTGCATTGGAATTCTACTGCTCCTTGTTTTCAATGAAATTCCCAACAGGATTTTTCTGACTTCTGTTTTCTTTTCGTCAAGCAAAAAAAAAAGGCTCTTGGTTTTCCCATTGAGTGCGGGGACAGAGTAAGCTTGCATCCCAAATGGCACCCTGTTTCCTATGTAGTGCACTACTTTGACCAGAGCCCATAGAGAAAAGGGTATAGGAAATAGGGAGCCATTTGGGACGCAGACAGAGTAAGTCTACACTCAACATCTCCTGCCACGTCTGACTGCTCTCTGAAGTCAGAGATAACACCCATGGCAGACATCCACCAATTGTCCCATTAATGGACATTTAACCAATGGGCTCTGATCAGCGGGCACGCCACTTTGGCTTAAGCGAATCAGAAGTGAGGCAGAGGTAGGGGCTTATAACGAATGTGCCAGTGCCAAGAACTCTGAGAGTTCTGAGAGCTCAGTCTCTCGATCTCCTACAGCCCATGCATGCAGGCACGCACGAACACACTCACCCACAGACACATGCACACGCTCAGACACACACACACACACCTCCAGTCTGGGAAGCTCAGCTCAGGCCTGAAATTTCAGACACTCTGTAATTGTCAAAAGGCTCAGGAATTATTTCACTACTAAAATATCTGGAATGTTCAGACAGGAGAAAAAAGCTCCAGAGGAAATGATGCAAATTGGAGCTTTACCATTCTCTCTCTATCTCTCTAATTCTTTATTTCTTTCTTACTCTCTCTTTCTTTTGCTCTAACTCTCTTTCTCTCTCCCTCTAACTCTCTCTCTCTTCCTCTATTTCACTCTCTCTTCCTCTTTCTGAGCCTCTCTCTCTTTCTCGCTCTCTCTCTGACAACAAGCTCAGATGTAGAATTATAGAATTAAACTTTCATTTAATTTGTTTTCTTTTTTTTGCTGAGATTTGATGATGAGAGGCTAGCAGGTGTTCGCGTGAACTTTCTTGTGAGCCAAAGCCTTGGATAACTTTCCGTGCATCGGGATTCAAGCTCCCTTCTTCTCTCGCATGTAACAGAGGAGAAACCGTTCCCAATAATGCCTGGCTGGCCAGCCCAGAAACCCAAGAGGGAGAAGTCATAGCCAAGACATTATAATTACCATGGAGATAAAATAGTTACTTTCTATTAAAACATTATGTGGGCCAGGTAAATAATTCCTTAAATATTTTTCTTATTAAATCGGGTCCTGTGCTGAAGCCTAAGCTAATCCTCTCTATCTCTCTCTCTCTCTCTCTCTCTCTCTCTCTCTCTCTCTCTCTCTCTCTCTCTCTCTCTCTCTCTCTCTCTCTCTCTCTCTCTCTCTCTCTCTCTCTCTCTCTATTTCTCTCTGTCTGTGTCTGGCTGGTGACTGACGTGCTCAGCAGGTGTCTCAGTGAGAGAAATAAGGTTTTTTCATGTCAGGGAGTTTTAAGGATTTGATGTGGATGGAGGATTGTAACAGTCGCGATCGCTGGAGCGTTTCATTGGACTGCCTCCCCTATCCGGCTTAAACATCACTTCAAATTCAAATAAAATAAAATCTTATTTTATTTTTCACATGCGCCGAATACAACAGGTTTAGACCTTACCGTGAAATGCTTACTTACAAGCCCTTAACCAACAATGCAGTAAGAAAATAGAGTTAAGAAAATATTTACTAAATAAACTAAAGTAAAGAAAATGTCCGGGTGGCCATTTGATTAATTGTTCAGCAGTCTTATGGCTTGGGGGTAGAAGCTGTTTAGGAGCCTTTTGGACCTAGACTTGGCGCTCCGGTACCGCTTGTCGTGCGATAGCAGAGAGAACAGTCTATGACTTGGGTGACTGGAGTCTTTGACAATTATTTGGGCCTTCCTCTGACACCACCTAGTATATAGGTCCTGGATGGCAGGAAGCTTGGCCCCAGTGATGTACGGGGCCGTACGCACTATCCTCTGTAGCGCCTCTCCCTTCCTTCGCATAGACAATGTAAAACACGTTTAGCCATAAGATCAAGTTTGAATATTATAGGATAATATCCCTCACCCTACCCCCTCTCAATCCCACTCCTCCACCTCAATCTGAATTCCCTATAGGCACTTTTGAATGAAAATATTATTATCAGTTATGAAGTCTTCTTTGGAACAAAGGCCCAGTTGTTCTAGAACTGAAGAAGAACTGTAAGAACTTCATGCAGCACTCTGTGAGATTAGGTCTAATTGGTAACAGCACCTGCAACCTGTGGGTGAAACATCATGAAACCATGAAGCCTTTATAAGACACAGCACATACAGCCGTTCTGATATCCAAGGCCAGCCCACAGGCACTAAAACCTGGGGTTAAGGGACACTGCACTGTGAGAAATTAATATGCCAAGTGGAAAACTCACATGCACACTCTTTGTTTCATGTGCCTCGCTCAAATATATCCATTGTTTTGTATTACTTTAGCTTCGGTTTTTGTTTTATTTTCACTGAGCCCCTGCTCCGCCTTGGGGAAAGCTGCACGCTCATGATCACAGATGCTGGCTCACACACGCTGGCACACACACGTTTCCCTCCCATGTCTGCCCTGTTCTCTCTCTTTCAGTAAGGCCTCAAGGCAGGACCAAAGACATGCCAAACAGTAGTCAGAGTGTGAGTAAGTTACACATGGTCTTATTGTGTCTCTAGTGTTAAACCCTAAACCCGTTAGAGGAACGAGAGAGGGCGAGGGAGTAAGGAGGAATTCCACAGTGTACTTGGCATTAGGGGGCAAACCTAAGACAGTGCGAGACCAGGGTCTCTCTGTTGTTGTGAACAGGACACACAGAGAGATTTATATTAGACTTAGCCAGGTCCCAAATGTCACCCTATTCCCTACATAGTGCACTACTTTTGACCAAGGCCCTTAGGGCTTTGGTCAAAAGTAGTGCATTAAGTTGGGAATAGGGTGTCATTTGGGACACACCCTGAAAGGCTCCGGCCAGGCTATCCTTTCCTATAGGTACCTAGGAGGTCCATTTCAGTAGCCACAAGTAACATATTAACTTTCACTCATCTGAAATGAAAGGAGAGTGTGAGAACAGGGAGTACAGAGAACCAGAACCAGGCTGCTGAAACAGGACAACAGGAGTGGAACAGCAGTGGAACATCGTCACAGCGCCCAAGAACGCCCTCCTCACAACGAACGGGCCAGATGGGGCTGAGGGCCGGGAATTAAAACAAAATGTGCAGATGGGGACAGAAAGAGAAAAAAGAGAAGAGAAGAGAGAAGCAGCAGGCAGCTAAATCTTGAGGAAAGAATGTGAGAAAGAATGTAGGACTCTTACCAGCTCGATAAACAAAGTTTGCCTCGGTTTCTGAGGACGACGGGGAGAGGAGATCGTCGTCGTACTCGTTGGAGCTGAAGGATCCCGAGTGGTTCCTCTTCCTGGCATCCATGACGGCGTTGGCTACCATCACGTGTCGCAGCGAATCGTTGAGGTACCGGTGGAGCAAGCTACTCTTGTACTTGGGAGGCGGAGTCACATAGTCCTCGGCCAATGAGGCAGCGGCCCGGAGCCCCACCCCCATCATGGCGGCGCCCTCTTTCTTGATGACGCTCTGGTACATGGGCTTGCTAAACTCACCGCCACTCGTCTGCGTCCGCTGAGTGTTGTCCCCGTCTACAACACCATGGGGTGCCACCAGGGAGAAAACAGACAAAGTAGAGAGAGAAAGAAAGAAAAATCTGACATTTAGTTCCTCTGTCTGTATGCCCTCCAGTTGGCAAGGCTTCACCCAACTACAGTGAAGGAAGACCTCAGCTATCAGCTTAAGACCAAGGCATTACCAAACCATAATGGATGGTAGCCCATTTCCTCTCTATAAAAAGCACATTGCTGTTATTCTTTGCAGAAATAAATCCTTTCCAGGGAGCTCTTTGCGGCTGAGATTGAATTAAAATATTGTCCCCACCTGATGAAAGAAAATACAAAAGATAGAACACGGTGCTGAAAAACAGATACCCTGTCTGGACGAGGGAAATCAAGAGAGCTCCACTCTAGATGATGTCAGTGCTAAGACTGTAATTGGGTAATTTCGGCAGGTCTGAGTTTTGATTCAGTCTGGGCCAAATTATAATTATAGCTTCTACATATCAGAACCACATGGACATATTTGCTTTCCTTCTCCCTGCTTTCTGAGGTAGATATTTGAGACGTATATTCGAGGCGTACGTTGCACATCCGAGAGTGAGTTTGAAATCCTCAGCCGACATGTAAAACAAGCTAGCCAAAGGTTCCTTTTTTAAGCCTTTGACATTTCTCTTTCATGCCCTTCCTCAAGTCGGACATAAACCTGAGCTACATGTGACCTTTAACCTCCCTCTGTCTGACCCCTGACCTCTTCCTGTTGAGGCATTGCCACGGCAACCCCGCTGACACTGAGGTGAAATATCTAACAGCGAGACCTTGAAAGTTAGACTGAATAGTTACAGGGTCATTGGGATTATGGTCTCATCAGTCACATAACTAACTCTCTATCAGATCACAGTGTGTGATCTGATAGAGAGGCTTGGCCTGCAGTATTAGGGTCATGGGAGGGAGCAGAGCTGAGAAAAAGTTCATAACTGTATTATGACAAGAGAAGCAACTGTCTGGGCACTGGAGAACACCCTGCAAACTGAAGACTGTACAAACTAAAGACATTCCACCCTGCCCACATTGTGTATCTCTCCTCCTCAACAAACCTATTAGGGCTTAAGAGACTGAGTGACACCACAGTACAGTGCATGGGTGTTTCTCTGTATCAAAAAGAGCTGAGAGAGAGAGAGAGAGAGAGAGAGAGAGAGAGAGAGAGAGAGAGAGAGAGAGAGAGAGAGAGAGAGAGAGAGAGAGAGAGAGAGAGAGAGAGAGAGAGAGAGAGAGAGAGAGAGAGAGAGAGAGAGAGAGAGAGAGAGAGAGAGAGAGAGAGAGAGAGAGAGAGAGAGAGAGAGAGAGAGAGAGAGAGAAAGAAAGAAATACACAGCTGACAGAGCCTCTTATTCCAATTGCAGGCTGGGATCTGAAGGGGAAGCTAGTCCTCAGCCCTAGGGTGTCTTAATGACAGCGTGTCACAGCCTCTGAGCCTCAGCTTCTGTCTACCAGGACACACAGTGTGCATCCCACATAGAACCCTATTCCCTATATAGTGCACTACTTTTGACCAGAGCCCATAGGGTTCTTGTCAAAAGTAGTGCACTATATAGGGAGTAGGGTGCCATTTAGGACACAACCACAGACAGGCCATTTATAACACCAGCACATGGCCCTGCATAACTGGATCCTTACTTTGGAGCTGGAGCGGTCGGATACGAGGCATATGGGAGGAGGAAGATGGTTGTATTTGGCTGACCTCATTTTCTGAGATAGAGATATGATATGAAGAATTCGATGAAGGATGTTATGAGGTGTTATGAGCTGATACTTTGGCAGTGAGGGGTGGTTACCTTCTGAAATATGTGATGTATGAGGTGTAATGTGATAGGTTGGCCCTGGCAGTGAGGGTTATCTTTATGAGATAGACATATGGTGTTATAATATGATAGGTTGGCAGTGAGGGGAGGGTTAGGACTTACCTTCTGAGCAGGTGTCATCGCTGCTGACACTCAGTCTCTCTGCATTGCCTTGGACGTATTTGTTGTAGAGTTTGATGCGCAGGGCCCAGCTCAGGTCTGGCTGTCTCACTGTGTTCTTCAGCCTCCGTCTGGCGTTGGCAAACCAATTAGAGACCTGAGAGATGGAGGGAGAGGGAGGGAGAGAGAGAGAAAGTAAGAAAGACAGAGTGATAGGGAGAGAGAAACATAAAGTGAGAAAAAGACAGAGTGAGATAGGGAGAGAGGAGAAAGAGAGACAGAAGATAAAAAATCGAGACCGAGACGGCAGAGAAACAAAGACAGAGAGCAAAGTACGAGGATAGTCAGAGAGAAAAGAAAAGGGAGAGAAATAGGAAGAAAAATAGAAATCACTATTATTGTTTGGATTCAAAACACCCCCACATCCATGACATAACACAGACTATCCTTTAGGGAAATGTCTGCTGTGCCTCCCTCCCTCCGGCCTGCCTTACCCTGGGTATGAGAGAGACGGAGAGAGAGTCAGGTTGCAGTACGGCGGACCCTAATACCCATAATACCGCTGAACCAGTCTCTGAGACATCCCAGACACACTGGGGAAACGGGTCGGAGCAGTGCATTCATCTAGTCTAGTCATCTTTAGTCCTCTAGTCTATATCAAAGGCTTTCAAAATGCCATTCACAAACATTTAACACCTCCAAATGCTTGACAGGACCAGCGAATGTAACGTTTCATTAATTTATTTCCAACCCAATGTACCCAGTCCTATGTGCTTATTCTGGATTCCGCCGCTCTCCTTCTAATAATGTATTTTTTTCAAGCACTGTCTTCTTTAATGCAATAAAATGATACCCAACCCTGCCTTCTCCATTTCACAAGAACCAGATACCATAAGATGTTACTCTAGAATAACTGTTCATGCTCAATAGACTTCAAGCAACTTATGAAAGGGTTGGACTGGCCATATGTTAGAGTACTTATTTTCGGATCTTTCCTGTGTTTCAGTATCATGTTTCTCATTAACGAAGAGAGTCCCACGTCCCTTTGTTTCTGGCTGAGGGCATGTCACACCAGGGGCCTTAGCTGAGGCGTCTACATGTGGCTTGGAGAAGGCTGACAGAGACTGAGAGAGCGCTGAGAGAGCACAGAGAGGTCTGAGGCAATTTGCTAATGAGCCTGTAGGACAATATGTTATTAAGACTGAGACTGCGAGAGGATGGATGGGTGGCACGGCTGGCCTACACCCAAAATAGCACCCTATTCCCTATATAGTGCACTACTCTTAACCAGGGCTCATAGAGCTCTGGTCAAAAGTAGTGCACTATGTAGGGAATAGGATGCCATTTGGGACGCAGCCCTGGTCACAACGACGGGTTACCACCACAGACATCGAACCCAGTGCTATGACATTACACAGTATTATGACACCACATGGTTCATCACCTTGTTCCTTGTTTCTACCCTGTTGCATAGAGATAGACAGACAGACAGACAGACAGACAGACAGACAGACAGACAGACAGACAGACAGACAGGTCACAGACAGAGTGAACATAACATGACCTTGCACCCCGTATGGGGTGTGTGGGAGTGTGGGGGTGTGGGCCTGTGTGTGTGTGTTCCATATAAAGCATTATTCTGTGATGTGCCCACACTCCCCAAAACAAACAGCTTCATTAGGAACCAAATTAAAAACAGATTAGACGACAGATGCAGGGAAGGGGAAATAGCCATGACAGCCTTCGATCTCTCCCTCCCCTATCTCTCGCTCTCTTTTCTCTCTCTCTCTCTCTCTCTCTCTCTCTCTCTCTCTCTCTCTATCGCTCTCCCATATTTATGAACTTGTGTTGTGTGGAGATGATACAGCAACATACAGATGTAGGATCTTAATTTTATCACTCTTTCGTTGCTGAGGAAATGCACATTTGTAGTGTATTCAAGGTTTAAAAAGGCTTCTAAAGTTTGTAATTTTACTTTAAATTGTCAGACTTGATTTGCCCTAACGAAAACTGCATCAACCCCTACAAATAATGTCCATTAATTATAATCCACATAATAATTCGCATTTCCTGTGGCTGTAGGATTATTTTCCCGCTGTAGCAAACTGGCTCAAATTAAGATCCTAGGTTTGTACAAGCCCCACCTGTCAGACAGAACATAACATAGGGAGGAGCTCAGTTGTAGCCTTCTGTTGCTGCTCTCTCTATCTCACACTCTGGCTCTGTCTCTTTCTCTCTTTCTCTCTTTCTCTCTTTCTCTCTTTCTCTCTCTCTCTTTCTCTCTCTCTGTCTCTCTCTTTCTCACACACTCTCTTTCTGTCTCTATCTCACGCTCACTCTCTATCTCACACTCTCTCTCTCTCTCTCTCTCTCTCTCTCTCTCTCTCTCTCTCTCTCTCTTTCTCCCTCCCCCTTCTCTCTCCCTCTCTCTCTCTGGGATTTGTCACTTTATAATAATAATAATAATAATATGCCATTTATGATGGAAACACAGTAATCTAGAGGAACACTATGCTCTATGACTCACAACACCAAACGTCACCTAAGTATAAGCTGCCTATTTACAAAGACAAGTAGCCTATAAAAAGGCTATATTTTCAAACAAGTATAAACAAGCTATAACAAGAGATAAGAACAAGGTCAATATTGTCCATAATGAAAACCATAATGTTAAATAGAGATGGAGTAATCATAGAGACAATCGGAATGCCATGATTTTAATATTGACCGTTTCTGTGAAAAATTTAAATGTAGGCTACACTAGAATGAATTGTAAGTAGGCCTTTTCACTATGATAATTCTTGCTAATTATTTATCTATATACTGTTTGTATTTTCATTTCATTTCAATACAATATCAGATTAACAACAATCAAATTACATTGTGGTTAAAATGTTTGAACTGTCCTGAAATCCTGAAATATTTAAAAGAAGAGAAAATCCCACCTGGACCAAGGTCATTTGAGAGCCAAGGGCTAGCAGAATTTTTTCCGTCTTAGTGGGGTATGGGTTGTCCCTGTGTTTGTAGAGCCACTGCTTCAGGGGCCGTGCCATGTCCTGAAGGGCCTGACGCTTGTGTCGCACCTTCCCGCTGCTCTGACGGCCCCTGCATGACGGAGAGAGAGCAACAAGTGCGTCAGTCACTGCTCTAGAGAAAATAGGCCTAAGAATTGAATTGAGGCCCTTGTCAATAAACATTTTCGTTATGAAACAAATATATTTAGAAAATATATATATATATATATATATATATATATATATATATATATATATATATTATTGATGTTTAATTTATGGGGAATAGTGGCACGTACTTTTCTGATTTTGTTTTCATGACGTAGTTGTCAAGATCGCAGACTGTAGACCTATAAGAAATTGAATTTAGAGAAAATATTAAAACATTGCTGTGAATAAAAAAACGTGTAACATGAGGAAATTCTTTCTGCTCTTTCACTTATTTTCCCTTTGTACAAGTTGTTGGCCAAGACTTGATCAGTGACGCACAACTTTTACACTCAAGAGAAGACTAATTCGATAATATTGTAACGACCCTGGGTTTATAATTGCGGATATTGATTACATTTAGCCTAGGGTTTAATTCATTGTGCATACATTAATTATACTTGAGGTAGGCTATATTAGTTCTAATATAGGCCAAAATACTATTTGGTTAATCAATTAAAGATAGCCTATCATTAAAATGTATTTGAAAAACAACGATAAAGGAATAGGCTATCATTACCAACATATCAATTTCGTATAATTAGACCTACATCTTAATGCATTTTGGGTGGGGAAAAAACTTTGGGGAAAACAAACACACACAAAAACAAGTGACATGATCTTAGATTGAATTCGTGCCTGAGTGGTACTTTATCCCTAATATAGAGAGAGAATATTGTTGTTTATTTGCACATGACGTAAAGTGGATGTTCCGTTCATGTTGTAGCCTACCTTGAAGAAGAATGGCTATCCAGAGTCATAACACGTAAAATGACCGTTGGAGAGTGTGTCATTTTCTCACCAAAGTGTGCTATAATTAAACTGGAGCAGAGAAGCGTTTTATTGGTTGCTTGTTTTCTTTGCTGTGCTTCTCTTCCCGCAAAGCACGAAAACGTCGCAATGAAACAAATAATAACATTCCATTTCACACCCATGGTAGCAGCTAGACGTGTCTCAAGTAGGGCTAAGTTTTATGGTCGTTGCGTGGTGCTGTCTGTGTAAGTGCTATCTTTCAACCAAGTGTAAAATAGGCTATTTCCAAATCGAGCAATAGCCTAGGTATTTTGGTAACGAAACATTCTCAGACTGATAATCAAAGGGACCCCAAATGGGAGCAATTTGTTCTTGATACTTCTAATGTGCTGCCTATGATTTTTAAACCTGTAGATGTCACTATGACCCTGCGATATTCCCTGCTTTATCTTCTGTCTCCGAAGCTCCACTGCAGATGTAACATATTTTCTACTAACTTCAAGTCTGCCTGAAATTCATGTTCTACAAATATTTAAATAACAGTTTACTCCCCTGTGCTGAATTTTGGCGACACACACCTCCTATTAATATTAATATTCTTAAATAGTAATGATATTCGCCCGGAAGCGGCACCTCACGGCCATTGTGTTATCTATCCCTCCGTCTCTCAGAGGTAGTTCAATAACTCCGGCGCTGACGGAGAACGTCGGTGTGTAGGATGTTTGCTTAAATTGACTCCTGTTTCACGCAGCATCACGTTTGATTCGATGCTGGTGCCCATCCAAACATATAAGGGACTACTGTACATGTCTGTAAATAAATTACGTCTTGAGTGTAAACAGCCCACGGGTCAATCAGAGGAATTTTGACTCTCTGAGTTCCGATTAGACGAAAATAACGCATGACATGAATCCTTTTTTACTCTCGCTCTCTCTCTAAAGAAATTGCCATGCTTGACTACACCACACATAGAGTTGAAAGGCACATGTATATATTGGAAACAGACGAAGATGTGTTTTATACACGCTACTGAAAACAGATTGCCTAGATATTAATATATGTAGATTATCTGTGAATATCAACACTAAAATGCAAACCAGGTTGTAATAGTAAATATTAACTATCTGCAATTTCCTTAAAACAATAAGATTATATTGCACTGATGGAATGTTGCACTTCTAATGTTGTTAATATTTTGGCTACATGATGTGAAATGATATTGTAAGATTTTGCTAAGATTTGCTATGATTTCACTTTAGATAACCTTTTGTCTGAATTTATAATTGAGATGACTGTTTAGAACATATCCAAAACCATTATTAGATGGCGTTGTTTTCGAAAAGCTTACCTCTTGCATTATAAATGCGTAATTACACATCAATCACACTTGGTTACCTGGGGTCACCATCATTTAAAAAAACTAATCTGCACAATTTCAATTTGCAGCATCGACTTCTTACACCTTTCACACAGTGTGTATCACTCCTTATTCAGTTGCGCCACCAGAAAGGTTCCCTTACCCAAACATGACTTTACAATGCAAACCGAAGTGCAATAATTAAAAATCTAAACACTGTTGCAAGTTTGGTTGTCTGCTTTGTTTATGAGAAGTTTGAATGAGTGACATACCTCCTGTGTCTGATGCCGTTGTTGTCTTTAATAACTTGATGATTGCTTGATAGAAGGTCTGGATGAAGGTCCGGATGCTGTCCATCTATTACCTCTAAATAATTTATGCTGCTCCTCTCGACCTCCTTCGTCTTCTCATCGAAGAGGACCTGGTTACTCAATTTGTTAAACACAATAGTATTCATCTTTGGTTCGGTATTCCTCCGTTATCTCTGCTTCGTAAAATTATATTTCTCAAATATTGTTGCACTTCACTTCTTATTGAAGCTGCTGTCCCAGTGTCCCGGTGAGTCCCCTGTGAAGCAAGTGGAATATGGGGATTCAAAAGTCATGCAGCTGGGGTTATCAGATTCAGATTGGCATAATTTACTAAAGTTGGGTTTCTGATTTTGAATCTATGGATAATATGATGATGCGCAAAAATCAAGGTGCATTGTATTTTATCCTAATTCATGGTAGATCAATTTAAACCACAAAGACAGAAGTGTTCTTGACTATACTCAAAGACCATCCATCTCAATAAAACACATCCCAGTCTGCAGTGCGGTGCGGTGCCATGCATCCATTACGCATTCCTGTGTGCGATATTTTCATTTTACTCATTAAACTATATTCACTAGGCTGCTAAAATGACTAAAATGTCAACACAACCTCACCATACATACAGAGAATCTCAATACATTGAGAAAAAAATACTGTCCATCAGATTAGCTAAATGGGTCCACAGCCGCACGGGCTCATTAGTGCAGAATTTAATTCCATCGCCTTTATTTCCCTGATTTTAGAGACACAATGCATTCCACACCACCGCATGTTGCCTTGAAATCTCTCTCTATCGTCGACAGAAATTTCAGAGGTGCAAATAGTTCAGCTATAAATTTGAGATTTTTTTCTGTTTGATTTAAAACCTTCGAGGTTTATGATTTACAGTTATAGTAGCCTACTATCATACCGCTAAATATTTCTGGTTTAACATGAGCATGACTCCAATCACCGGAGGGATATACCGTGCCATCACCATGGAGCAATGTTGCCAGATGTATCCCATTTAAAGTTGAGGCAGACGTTTTTCCATTGTAGTCACACATAAGAAACCCCATCAAACGGTGTCTCGTTCTTAGTTACCTGTACGGTAGCCTGCCTGCGTCTCTGTGTAGTGTGTAGTAATCCTGCTTCCAGTTGTCCATTCCCTGCTCACATGTTCCCGTTCTAAGTTCCTGAGCTGAAACCACACGAACCGCGGTCGCCTCTCTGCTTTATTCAGTGGCCTCCGATTCTCAGCCCGGGAATCTGAATATGTCACCCTTCTCATGTTTCCTAGCACAGAGCCCCAGCATGCGAACATAAAGTTAATGCTCTATGCCTGTTCCGCGGCTCGCATAGCCTTAAGGCATCGGGGATACAGCGCTGCTAGTTCGCGTGTATACTTTTTCCATCGATCTATTATTGCACTCGATATCAAATTTCTATGCAATAATGTATATATCAGTGATACTTTTGTTTCATTCTATTGTACGCACATTTTCTTGAGAAGGTAGCAGGGGTAGTCTGACGTGATGCAACACATTCTCACCGAATAACGGTCCTCTGCTCGGTCAACTGCATCTGTGCAGGTGCTCATGAGTGTCAGTGATAGAATGCAGTCAATTGGAGCGTGTAAAATGTGAGGTTATTTACAATCATGGCCTTGAAATGTAATTGTTATTCCAGACATCGGTTCATATTGAGCATTTTCCATTTTATGCACAATCCGCCAGAGTGCTTATGTTTTGAGTATAGCCTATCAAAGGCTAACGTTTAAAGGTAGTTTAAACGTTTTTGTCCTTTTAAGAAATACAACTAACATACTCCTTGGTTTTCACAAGGTCATCAATGCAGCCCTGCTGAAGGAAAACAGATACATTAATTGAAATAGCATATCTAGAGTTCTCTGTTTGGCCTAATTTGCGGTGGCTTTCAGGAAAAATGTTGTGCTTTTATAGATAGCCTAGCCTACCACTGATTACCACTGATGAACCCTTTCATTTACTGTAATTGCAGAAGTTTTTTAAAGGGGCAATCTGGGATTGGTACATCAATTTTTTGACTTTTAAACCAGGTGACCGTTTTGTTGATGTTTGAATCCCAGATTGCTCCTTTAGGGCCTTTCTGCCTGAATCAGAAATGCTGTGCTCTTGAGCTGTTGCCTTTTCGGGTTTATCCAAGGTAGTGATTCTCTGTATGTGACTAAGCAGCAGACCTATATAGATGTTTAGAGATCCATGTAATTATTGTTTATTTATGATTATTTTCATTTAATGGGGGGAAGAACTTTTGCAAACAGGCTATGAATGAGTCTGTCATGTAATAACTGTAATTAAGGTTTTAGTCTGTTTATTTTCTCAATAAGATTGCTATGTGTGATATCTAACTTGGCCGCCTATATGCACCTTCTGAAAGTAACTCACTTTACCTGCTCCTGATATGATCTATGACCTTTAGGGTCACCATATCCCCCCTGAGATTAACGTGTGTAGTGGCTCCTCCTTTCAACAGCGTATCTAAATCTAACATGCGGTGCCTTTTATAATAATATGCCATTTAGCAGACGCTTTTATCCAAAGCAACTTACAGTCATGTGCGCATACATTTTTATGTATGGGTGGTCCCGGGGATCGAACCCACTACCCTGGCGTTATAAGCGCCATGCTCTACCAATTGAGCTACAGAGGACCACGAGGAAATAAATATCACTTCTTAAATGTAGAATCTCGATTCCAAAAGGCTTTAAATATAATATCAGATGTCCAATACCTTAAAAACACAAAAATATGCATTTTGAAAACTTTTTTTTTAGTGGATGTAATTATTTTTGCCATGTCCCTGTGTGTTATTCATCAACTTCTACAATAAATATTAGCCATAAAATAATAACACATTAAAATTATTTCTTCATAATTTTATAGTCCTAGTTAAAATCTCAATTTTTTCATGATTATTGTATTTATTATTATTCTATTTAAAGTTGTCTGTGAAAACAGCCCCTTCCCACAATGACATCTCTTTCAGGAAGTGTCATCATTTCTTTGGTGCAAAGCTAAATAAATATAAACACTAGGTTTGATCTATTTTCCATGTTTTCTGATGTTAGTCTGTTTGTCTCACTCATACATTTCCACCCTGTTAGGCTACATTCTAGAGAACATTTATCAAATTTCAAAATGTAAAAAAAAAATCATATAGAGGTCAAAATCCTCATCAAGTATTTACCATTATGCTATCTTAATCTCAATCACACAGAGAGCTATAGCTAATTTAGGCTCCAATTTCCACCCTGTTAGGTTCAACTCTGTTAGTTAGGATTCTGCAATAGCTGTATGGGATTATGCACCTAAAATGGATTTACAGCGCATTCGGAAGGTAGTTCATACTGGCCCTGTGTAGCTCAGTTGGTAGAGCATGGCGCTTGCAACGCCAGGGTTGTGGGTTCGTTTCCCACGGGGGGCCAGTATGAAAAAATTTGTGCACTCACTAACTGTAAGTTGCTCTGGATAAGAGCGTCTGCTAAAATGTATTCAGGCCACTTGACTTTTTCCACATTTTTGTTACGCTACAGCCTTATTCTAAAACGGATAAAGTAAAAATCCTCATCAATCTACACACAATACCCCCTAATGACAAAGCAAAAACAGGTTTTTAGAAATGTGCGCAAATTTATTAAAAATAAAAAACAGAAATACGTTATTTACATAAGTATTCAGACCCTTTCCTATGAGACTCGAAATTGAGCTCAGGTGCATCCTGTTTCCATTGATCATCCTTGAGATGTATCTACAACTTGATTGGAGTCCACCTGTGGTAAATTAAATTGATTGGACATGATTTGGAAAGGCACACACCTGTCTATATAAGGTCTCACAGTTGACAGTGGATGTCAGAGCAAAAACCAAGCCATGAGGTCAAAGGAATTGTCCATAGTGCTCAGAGACAGGATTTTGTCGAGGCACAGATCTGGGGAAGGGTAACAAAAAATGTCTGCAGCATTGAAGGTCCCCAAGAACACAGTGGCCTCCATCATTCTTAAATGGAAGGAGTTTGGAACCACCAAGACTCTTCCTAGAGCTGGCCGCCCAGTCAAACTGAGCAATCGGGATACATTTACATTTTAGTCATTTAGCAGACGCTCTTATCCAGAGCGACTTACAGTTAGTGAGTGCATACATTATATTTTTTTTAATTTTGCATACTGGCCCCCCGTGGGAATCGAACCCACAACACTGGCGTTGCAAACGCCATGCTCTACCAACTGAGCTACATCCCTGCCGGCCATTCCCTCCCCTACCCTGGACGACGCTGGGCCAATTGTGCGCCGCCCTATGGGTCTCCCGGTCACGGCCAGCTACGACAGAGCCTGGATTTGAACCAGGATCTAATGGCACAGCTAGCACTGCAATGCAGTGCCTTAGACCACTGCACCACTCGGGAGAACATAGAAGGGCCTTGGTCAGGGAGGTGACCAAGAGCCCGATGGTCACTCTGACAGAGCTCCAGAGTTCCTCTGTGGAGATGGGAGAACCTTCCAGAAGAACAACCATCTCTGCAGCATTCCACTAATCAGGCCCTTATGGTAGAGTGGCCAGATGGAAGCCACTCCTCAGTAAAAGGCACATGACAGCCCGCTTGGAGTTTGCCAAAAAGGCAGCTAAAGCTTGGCACACCTGTATTTGGGGAGTTTCTCCCATTCTTCTCTGCACTTCCTCTCAAGCTCTGTCAGGTTGGATGGGGAGCGTTGCTGCACAGCTATTTTCAGGTCTCTCCAGAGATGTTAGATCGGGTTCAAGTCTGGGCTCTGGCTGGGCCACTCAAGGACATTCAGAGTTTCCTCCAGACGTGACGCTTGGCATTCAGGTCAAAGAGTTCAATCTTTGTTTAATCAGACCAGAGAATATTGTTTCTCATGGTCTGAGAGTCTTTAGGTGCCTTTTGGCAAACTCCAAGCGGGATGTCATGTGCCTTTTACTGAGGAGTGGCTTCCATCTGGCCACTCTACCATAAAGGCCTGATTGGTGGAGTGCTGCAGAGATGGTTGTCCTTCTGGAAGGTTCTCCCATCTCAACAGAGGAACTATAGAGCTCTGTCAGAGTGAACATCATGTTCTTGGTCACCTCCCTGACCAAGGCCCTTCTACCCCGATTGCTCAGTTTGGCCGGGCGGCCAGCTCTAGGAAGTCTTGGTGGTTCCAAACTCCTTCCATTTAAGAATGATGGAGGCCACTGTGTTCTTGGGGACCTTCAATGCTGCAGACATTTTTTGGTACCCTTCCCCAGATCTCTGCCTTGACACAATCCTGTCTCTGAGCTCTACAGACAATTCCTTTGACCTCATGGCTTGGTTTTTGCTCTGACATGCACTGTCAACTGTGTGACCTTTGATAGACTGGTGTGTGCCCTTCCAAATCATGTCCAATCATTTGAATCTATTACAGGTGGACTCCAATCAAGTTGTAGAAACATCTCAAGGATGATCAATAGAAACAGGATGCACCTGAGCTCAATTTCGAGTCTCATAGCAGGTAGTTTTGGGGGCGGCAGGTAGCTTAGTGGTTAAGAGCATTGTGCCAGTAACCGAAAGGTTGCTGGTTCTAATCCCCAAGCCGACTAGGTGAAAAATCTGTCGATGTGCCCTTGAGCAAGGCACTTAACCCTAATTGCTCATGTAAGTCGCTCTGGATAAGAGCGTCTGCTAAATGACTAAAATGTAATTGCAAAGGGTCTGAACACTTACATAAATAAGGTATTTCAGTTTTTTATGTTCAAACATTTCAAGAAACCTGTTTTCATTTAGTCATTAGCGGGTATTGTGTCTAGGTTGCTGAGGATTTTATTTTATTTTATCCATTTTAAAATAAGGCTGTAACGTAACAAAATGTGGAGAAAGTCAAGGGGTCAGAATACTTTCCGAAGGCACTGTATATATATTATTTCTCACATTTCTCCAAATGAATTCCAATGGTCCATCTATACGGTTGGAGCCTAACCTTTGCCATTACACTGTCTCACCTTCCTTAAAGCCAATGTCATGGAGACATTTGCATTATCTTGCGCAAAAAATGGACTCAGAAAATAAAAGTAAGTTGAGTTTAACTAAACCAAGGCCAAGGCAAGCAGATAAGGGAAGACAAAGGGGTTAGGTTGTTACACTTTAGTTGAAGGCCCTTTCTCTAGGGTGGGGGAGCTGTGTCTCGATTCTCCACCCTCCTCCTGAAGTCCCTGTGACAATCAGGATGTTCAAAAGGACACTCTGGGACTTGGTTCGTTGGAACAAAGGCCAGTGTTCCGTGGTCCTCTGATTGGCTTGTTGATCCATCAATCATCCCCTCAAATGAATGTGACTGGCTGTGGTTATGGCACGGCTGGGAACTGAGGAGTGTTTGCCATTAGGTTTTTATGTCTCTTGTGTTCAATACCTTTATGTTTTCCTCCCTGGTACAGAAGAGCTGAGCTTTAATGCCAACTGTTGCTCTTACAGCATGTCTACTTTAAGACACAATTAAGTGTTTATGCATTATAAATAAAACACCACTTAACTTACAGGACAGATAGAGTGTGAATCCCAAATGGCACCCTATTCACGATATAGTGCACTACCCTATGGGTTCTGATCAAAATTTATGAACTATATAGGGAATATGGTGCCATTTGGGTCGCACACCGACAGATGCACAAGGCCTGGGAAGAGCTTGACAAATACACAATATTCACACTATTCCACTGAGAAACAGTGAAACAGGATGATATCTGTACCTTATTTGAGGGCGCTTATTGCAAATGTTAAAAACAAACATTTATTTCACGTCAGAAAATCACAAAATCAGCCTGACACCCTTATTGCTGGGGGATATAATCATGAAATTCATAATTCAGTGTGTATCAGGGCATTTGGTTAGAAAGGTAGCCATTAGTTGAAGTTACTATTACGTCAACACCTTATACCATTCAACTCTAAATTCCTTTTTAAACCCCAGTCTACAACCCTCTGGAAAACCCTAATCTGTCTGTCACGACTTCCGCCGAGGCTGCCTCCCCTCCTTGTTCACTAACCTCCACAATAAACAATCACCCACACAGACAAGGAAGCAGAGGGAACACTTATACAATGACTAATGAGGGAATAAGGACCAGGTGTGTGTGATTGAAGACAAGACAAATGGAGTGATGATAAATGGATCGGCAGTAGCTAGTAAGCCGGTGACGCCGAATGCCGAAACCTGCCCGAACAAGGAGAGGAGGCAGCCTCGGCGGAAGTCGTGACACTGTCCCTCATTTAAACAGACTTTTTCACACCCAAGACCCAATAACATGAGGAAGGGTAACACAGCTAGGCCTCCACTCTAAAACCCGCAGACAGATTTGTTAAAATCATTGCCCCTTTTATGTGGAAAATATTAACGTCTGATGGTTTGTGAAACAAGTACTTATTTTTGGATTGTTTAAAACGATTCAATCAGTGTTTTTTAAACGACTTTAAACATTTGGGACACTAATCAGAACATATACAGTGCATTCGGAAAGTATTCAGACCCCTTCCCTTTTTCCACATTTTGTTATGTTACAGCCTTATTAACAATTTTACTCATCAATCTACACACAATACCCCATCATGACAAAGTGACAAAAAAACAGAAATACCTTATTTACGTAAGTATTCAGACCCTTTGCCATGAGACTTGAAAATTGAGCTCAGGTGCACCCTGTTTCCATTGATCATCCTTGTGCTGTTTCTACAACTTGATTGGAGTCCACCTGTGATAAATTCAATTAATTGGACATGGATATGGAAAGGCACACACCTGTCTATATAAGGTCCCACAGTTGACATTGCATGTCAGAGCAAAACCCAAGCCATGAGGTCAAAGGAATTGTCCGTAGAGCTCAGAAACAGGATTGTGCCGAGGCACAGATCTGGGGACGGGTACCAAAACATTTCTGCAGCATTGAAGGTCCCCAAGAACACAATGGCCTCCATCATTCTTAAATGGAAGGAGTTTGGAACCACCAAGACTCTTCCTAGAGCTGGCCGCCTGCCAAACTGAGCAATCAGGGGAGAAGGGCCTTGGGCAGGGAGGTGACCAAGGACCCGATGGTCACTCTGACAGCGCTCCAGAGTTCCTCTGTGGAGAAGGGAGAACCTTCCAGAAGGACAACCATCTCTGCAGCACTCCACCAATCAGGCCTTTATGGTAGAGTGGCCAGACGGAAGCCACTCCTCAGTGAACGGCACATGACAGCCCGCTTGGAGTTTGCCAAAAGGTACCTAAAGGATTCTCAGACCATGAGAAACAAGATTCTCTGGTCTAATGAAACCAAGATTGAACTCTTTGGCCTGAATGGCAAGCGTCACGTCTAGAGGAAACCTGGCACCATCCCTACGGTGAAGCACGGTGGTGGCAGCATCATGCTGTGGGGATGTTTTTCAGCAGCAGGGACTGGGAGACTAGTCAGGATCGAGGGAAAGATGAACGGAGCAAAGTACAGAGAGATCATTGATGAAAACCTGCTCCAGAGCGCTCAGGACCTCAGACTTGGGCGAATGTTCACCTTCCAACAGGACAACAACCCTAAGCACACAGCCAAGACAACACATGAGTAGCTTCGGGACAAGTCTCTGAATGTCTTTGAATGGCCCAGCCAGAGCCTGGACTTGAACCCGATCGAACATCTCTGGAGAGACCTGAAAATAGCTGTGCAGCAACACTCCCCATCCAACCTGACAGAGCTTGAGAGCATCTGCAGAGAAGAATGGGAGAAACTCCCCAAATACAGGTGTGCCAAGCTTGTAGCGTCATACCCAAGAAGACTCAAGGCTGTAATCGCTGCCAAAGGTGCTTCAAGAAAGTACTTAGTAATGGTCTGAATACCTGTTTTTGCTTTGTCATTATGGGGTATTGTGGGCAGATTGATGAGGGAATTTAATCCATTAATCCAAGGCTGTAATGTAACAAAATGTGGAAAAAATCAAGGGGTCTGAATACATTCCGAATGCACTGTAGTTCTCCACACTTACACTTCATGACCAAAAGTATGTGGACACCTGCTCGTCAAACATCGAATTCCAAAATCATGGTCATTAATATGGAGTTTGTCCCCCCTTTGCTGCTATAACAGCCTCCACTCTTATGGGAAGGCTTTCCACTAGATATTGGAACATTGCTGCGGGGACTTGCTTCCATTCTAGCCACAAGAGCATTAGTGAGGTCGGGCACTGGTGTTGGGCGATTAGGCCTGGCTCGCAGTCGGCGTTCCAATTCATCCCAAAGGTGTTCGATGGGGTTGAGGTCAGGGCTCTGTGCAGGCCAGTCAAGTTCTGCCACATGATCTCGACAAACCATTTCTGTATGGACCTTACTTTGTGCACAGGGGCATTGTCATGCTGAAACAGGAAAGGGCCTTCCCCAAACTGTTGCCACAAAGTTGGAAGCACAGAATTGTCTAGAATGTCATTGTATGCTGTTGCGTTAAGATTTCCCTTCACTGGAATTAAGGGGCCTGAACCATGAAAAACAGCCCCAGACCATTATTTATCCTCCACCAAACTTTACAGCTGGCACTATGCATTCGGGCAGGTAGCGTTCTCCTGGCATCCGCCAAACCCACATTTGACTTGTTGGAAAGGTGGCATCCTATGACGGTGCCACGTTGAAAGTCACTGAGCTTTTCAGTACTGCCAATGTTTGTCTATGGAGATTGCATGGCTGTGTGCTCGATTTTATACACCAACGTGTGTGGCTGAAATAGCCAAATTTACTAATTTGAATGGGTGTCCACATACTTTTGTGTATATAGTGTACTTAAACCAATTACAGACCCAGAACTGTTAGGGCTATATCCCAAATGGGTCCCTATTCCCTACATAGTGCACTACTTTTGAAAGTAGTGCACTATATAGGGAATAGGGTGCCATTTGGGACACATCCTAGATGCAATTAGTGGCCCTGATGCTTGCAATTCTGGCAATTACAGTGTCTTAATGAATATTGTAAATGTTTGGGCACACTATTCACTTCTACTACTTGTGTTTCCCTTTATATATACTGTATGGCTTCCTAAAAATACATCAATGCCTCCTGAATCTCATGAATATGTAGGTTTTATGCATTGCACGTGTGCCTTTTATCATGTCTTTGTCGTTGACTCTAAACTTTTAGTGCCGCTCACTCTCTTTGTACGTGTGTTTTTCTTTTTGAGTAGACAGTTGAGAAACATCTGAAGTATTTGGGAATGCTTTGGCTTAGGCTTGGGCCGGGGCAGACTGACAGCAGAAGGCTGGGCTGTGCTTTAGCGTGATGCATGGCGCTGAGGGGAAGGACATTCATTAATGTCATAAACATAGCTGGAGAAAAACAGCAACCAATTCAGGGTCAGAGAGAGCAGAACATGAATGATGGAAAAAAAAGTATGAACAAAGAAAAAAAAGGTTTGTACTCACTAACTGTAAGTCGCTCTGGATAAGAGCGTCTGCTAAATGACTAAAATGTAAATGTAAATGTAAACATGAGAGACAGGTGATGTATCAGAAAGCCAGGGAGATGATTGGTGGAATAGAGACAGGTAGGTTGATTGACAGGGCAATCGAACGAATGGCCCTAATATAGCTTTTCAGTAGAAACCTTGACACTAATTTTGCTTTTGAGTAGATATCTCTGAAGCATAAACTTCTGAGAGTCTCTAATTTCAGGTGTAAATGTGTCTTAAAAAGTGCAGAAATAATGTGTTACAGATACTCAGTAGGAAGTTCTGTTATACCTCACAGTTGATGTGTTGATTGGGTATCATTCCTCTGTGTTGCATGTTTCTACCTCTGTAGTCCAGAGCTGAGCTGTGATAGCTTGATGAAAACACCCTGATGAAAGCTCAGGGATAATATAATTTTTGGTGGGGAGCCACAAGGAGCTCAGCTCTCAGGTTGGTTCTGAACAATGAGGAAAATCTGGATGGCTTATGGCTCACAGCTGTGTGGGTGTGTGTCTACGCCAATTCATCTCTGTCTCAGTACGTGCGTGTGTGACTATGCATGTGTCTGAGCAGTAGCAGTAGCAGCCTACAGTATATCAGTGTTTCCCAAAAGGTATATGTCACAGCTAGATCATTCCAGCTTGTGGTGTAAAGACTGGGTTTGTCATAGTATATACTGGCTTTATGTTAGTAAATTATTACTGTTAGGTCAAAAGTTCAATTTTGTGAACACAATGGTAATGGCAGTTTTATTGATAAAGCACCACAGATAACGGCTGAGTATTATTTGTATATAAATCTCTTGCCCTTTATGAAAATATTTCCTAATGCCCTAACCATCACTGCTCTGCTCTCCTTGGTCTGTCAGAACCACAGGTAAGTTTCCTCTCTGAGCAAACCTCGAAGCCCTATAAAGTACATGGGCTGTGATTACCAATGTAGGTATTATTTATTCATATTGTTGAGACCTTTATGGAGACATTACTCTACTAGCCCTGAAACATGACCCAGACTCTGTGGTATTTGCCCACTAATTTATATTTGTATTTATTGTCAGGCTAGCTAGTTATTTACACTTTAAGGATGGTAACGTCAGGATTCATTATGGCAATGAAACCCTTTAAAAATGTCTCAAAACCACCCAGTAATGCAAGCGGATTACAAGACGCATTTAACCTTTTTAAGGAATATTGAATTCTGAGGGCACATGACCCGTAGGGAGGGAAACTGACACACTGCCTGCAGCCCGCTGTGCAAACAGTAGGAGACACGCTACAACACTACAGACCAACCAACAAACAGGCCTGGCTGTTTGTGTGAGAGATCTGTAATGATATAAAACCCCATTTACAGATTGAGAACAGAGGCCGTGTTGAGTCCCATAGCCACAGGAAGTAGTTTGAGGGTGCTGCAATATTTTTGCAGATTATTTTTTGCCTGTGCTGAAGAGGTCTATATTGTCTGCTAATACAGGACTAGTGAAGGCCCAGTGCACTACTTTTGTGATTTTAAAAACTGAATGTATTTGAATGTTTACCAGCATTTGTAACTTGAGTCTGATAATTAACTGTACAAAACAGTTAATCTGATAATACTTGTGGAATATAAAAATACTTGCTTGATATATGTTTTCCAGTTTCTTGAAATACTTTGCAATGCAACTTATTTCTATGTGAAAACTGAAATAGTCTATTCATTTCTTTTAGTAGACGCTCTCATCCAGAGCAACTCACAGTAGTGAGTGCATACATGTGTATGCATATTTGTACTGGTCCCCCGTGGGAATCAAACACACAACCCTAGTATTGCAAGCACCTTGTCATTTTTCCTATTTTGTTGCCTTACAACCTGGAATTAAAATGGATATTTTGGGGGTTTGTATCATTTGATTTACACAACATGCCTACCACTTTGAAGATGCAAAATATTTTTTCTTGTGAAACAAACAAGAAATAAGACAAAAAGCACAAAACTTGAGCGTGCATAACAATTCACCTCATCCACCTTTTGCAGCAATTACAGCTGCAAGTCTCTTGGGGTATGTCTCTATAAGCTTGGCACATCTAGCCACTGGGATTTTTGCCCATTCTTCAAGGCAAAACTGCTCCAGCTCCTTCAAGTTGGATGGGTTCCGCTGGTGTACAGCAATCTTTAAGTCATACCACAGATTCTCAATTGGATTGAGGTCTGGGCTTTGACTAGGCCATTCCAAGACATTTAAATGTTTCACCTTAAACATTTTAAATATTTGTCATTTAGCAGACACTCTTATCCAGAGCGACTTACAGTTAGTGAGTGCATACATTTTCATAAACCACTCGAGTGTTGCTTTAGCAGTATGCTTAGGGTCATTGTCCTGCTGGAAGGTGAACCTCCGTCCCAGTCTCAAATCTCTGGAAGACTGAAACAGGTTTCCCTCAAGAATTTCCATCATTCCTTCAATTCTGACCAGTTTCCCAGTCCCTGCCGATGAAAAACATGTTCTCGGGGTGATGAGAGGTGTTGGGTTTGCGCCAGACATTTTCCTTGATGGCCAAAAAGCTACATTTTAGTCTCATCTGACCAGAGTACCTTCTTCCATATGTTTGGGGAGTCTCCCACTTGCCTTTTGGCGAACACCAAACATGTTTGCTTATTTTTATCTTTAAGCAATGGCTTTTTTCTGGCCACTCTTCCATAAAGCCCAGCATTGTGGAGTGTACAGCTTAAAGTGGTCCAATGGACAGATACTCCAACCTCCGCTGTGGAGCTTTGCAGCTCCTTCAGGGTTATCTTTGGTCTCTTTGTTGCTTCTCTGATTAATGCCCTCCTTGCCTGGTACGTGAGTTTTGGTGGGCGGCCCTCTCTTGGCAGGTTTGTTGTGGTGCCATATTCTTTCCATTTTTTAATAATGGATTTAATGGTGCTCCGTGGGATGTTCAAAGTTTTGGATATTTTTTTATAACCCAACCCTGATCTGTACTTCTCCACAACTTTGTCCCTGGCCTGTTTGGAGAGCTCCTTGGTCTTCATGGTGCCGCTTGCTTGGTGGGGCCCCTTGCTTAGTGGTGTTGCAGACTCTGGGGCCTTTCAGAACAGGTGTATATATACTGAGATCATGTGACAGATCATGTGACACTTAGATTAACTAATTATGTGACTTCTGAAGGTAACTGGTTGCACCAGATCTTATTTAGGGGCTTCATAGCAAAGTGGGTGAATACATTTGCACGCACCACTTTTCCGTTATTTATTCTTTAGAATTTTCTGAAACAAGTTATTTTTTTCATTTCACTTCACCAATTTGGACTATTTTGTGTATGTCCATTACATGAAATCCAAATAAAAATCAATCTAATGCAACAAAATAGGAAAAACGCCAAGGGGCATGAATACTTTTGCAAGGCACTGTATCTACCAACTGAGCCACATCATATCATCACAAACCACTTGATTTCTCAATGTTCTCAATTACTGTACTATGCATTGTTTTTCTTCATGGTGATGGAAAGTCTACAGGTACAAACCTAGATGACCAGCCTATGTACAATACAGTAATGTACATTGACATTCAGTGGTTTGTAAGGATGGTAAATTAATACTGCACAAAAAGTGGTTGTTTTCCATGTTATTTGATCAAGAAAAATATTTAATTTGATGTGGATGTTTTGTGTCTTTGCCCATAACATTGCACCTTTTGATGTAAATGTTTAGGATAGGATTTTGTTCTTTCTGGATTCCATTAGAATTACAATCATAGAGAAAGGGACAGCGCAACAACTCTTACAATTCCAACTATTGAATCCTGCAAGATACTGTTCTTAATTATACATCTACCTTTTTGGCAAAGCTGAGATGCTGAAAAAAATGTTTTGCCCGCGCTACAGATATCTATATCGGTCCGCTAATACTAGTAAAGGCCCAATGCACTACTTTTGTGAAACATATATTTGTATTAATATATATATTATTTTTTTCAGGGCAGCACCCTCAGCACCCCTATTTCCCGCAGCTATGTTGAGTCCTACTCCTAACCCGTGCTCCTGCTGCTACTGTGGGCTTTAGGTTTTTCTCACTGTTTGGACGTGGCACTGAGAGGCACTTGTGTATGCTGCTGCACGTTTTTAATGGCTGAATTGCAACCGTAAGCATGCTGTGCTTCGGTTGGGAGTTTCATATTAAAATGGCACAATGTTCTCTAAAGGGAGGAGAAAAAGCCACTTCAGATATTTGGAAAGGACTTTTACTGTTCATTTGTTTCTTCATGAAATACCGATTGCCTGGGGAGATGTGGGAAGTTTTCAGAAACTTAAAAAGGAGAGTTCCATTCTGAAACAGTTGAGCAGCTCATATCCCAATATTTCAGTACCAGTTCCTACTAAATGTACTGTCTTGTATTGTATATTAAACAGTCAATATGACCTTTGAACCTTGGTTAAGCCCATCACCTGACCTATAGAGAATTACAGTAGTATGAAGTCTGGACTGTGCGTGAACTGTACAGTAGGGTCATGCCATCGGTCAGAGGTACTAGTCAGTCTAGCGGGTGTGGCAGCCAGGCCTTCACATTTCCCTAAACCTGGGGACAACAGACCGGTCAACAACAGTCAGGGATATCCCTCCACTATGTCTGTCCCCTTTTAATGAAGCCATGAGAAGGACAGAATCTCCAGTGATGGCGACTAAAGGAAAGGGACCGACCGGACGTAATTGCTGCCTCTGCCAAGGCGTTGAGACACAACCTCTAATTTCCCATGAATAATGTACCTGTGCCGGCCAACAGGCTACAGAAAGTGGCAGTTTCCTTTCTCAGAGGGATTGTAGCTCCGCTAATACACTCAACTGAACTGTGGGATCGATGGGCCAGAGGACCAGAGCTCAGAGAAACCATCTTACTAGTTCTACTTCCCTTTCCTTTATCTGATGTTCTTCAAAGTGCAACACAGGGCTCAGAAACACAGTCAAGACAAGAAACACATTTATTTACGATAACAAGGAGGATGCTTTAAAATTGTAAATCAGTCATCCTGACTGAGCAGCACTAATTGGGAAGACATTGTGAACAAGAGGAATATATATTTTTCATTTCAAGCACTGTGGATAATGCTAAGCCCCTTAAACTCCCAGGCAGCAGTGCATCTGCCTCTGCTGCCTCTGCCCCTCCTTACCGATGGCTAAAACATGTAGTGGAGTAGTACATCTCATAAATTCCTGTCCTTCAGTCAAACATGCAACATTTGTTTAATGATGTTAGTTATGCATATCCTTCCAGTCAGCGACCTCCAAATCGAAACATTTAACAGAGAGAGAGAGAAACAGAGAGAGAAACAGAGGGAGAGAGAAAGAGGCAGAGAGAGAGAGAAAATACAGAAACAGAGAGACAGCACACAACATGAGGGGCTTGCTCAAGCATCTGCTTGTTTAGGTTAAAAATCTGTTTTCCGATACGGCATGTTTTTTGAAAGGTCGTAAAGTGCATCTGCATGAGCAATGAAAGTGCCATTAATCACTGGGGTATTTATTTGTTTTGAATTGTTTCGATACAATGGCCTTCATCAGCCAGCTCCAGCTCCTCGTTCAGATTTTTGGAAGGAGTTCCCTCTTCAGAGTAATCAAGTTAAAGTTCACTCTCTCCTATCCTCTCTGTCTCCGTGCTCCCACAGTAACCCTCAGTGACAGCTGGTACTGCTTAAAACATCACAAGAGTGATGAAGAACTCGCGACCACATATTTTTGATGTTTTGCTAATTTTCAATATTAGCTCAGCCAGGCTGATATTATTAATGATGAAAGTCCCTTGAAATGTTTTATGGGAGTCAGGAGGAGTCAGTAGTCTCAGTGGCTGTGTCCCAAATGGCACCCTATTCCCTATGTAGTGCACTACTTTTGACCAGAGCCCTTTGCACTATATAGGAAATAGGGTGTCATTTGGGATGCCTCCAGTGGCTCGGTGGCTGAGTGCTACAGTATGCCTGGGAGGCTAATTAGGACCAAGACACTGGAGGAGACCAGATGAGAGGTAGAGCAGCTATGGCCTGCCTGAATGCAGCCCATTGTAAAACAATGGAAACTAACATGGCTTGTTTTGACTAAGGACACTGGACACAAGACAGAGGAGTAGGAGAACACACTCACTCATCAAGTTTCCTACCACACTAGTAGGGATGTCCGAGCTTAAGCAGCAATCCATTCTCATTGAATCCCTTCTCGTTTCTTATACTTTGTATTCTCTTCAATAAAAAAGCAATCCATTCTCTCTTTTTTTTCATGCCATTTTTTGTATAAATAGGCAGCAATAGTTATTGTCTTTAATGGATCCTAGAAAAATTCTGGTCTCTTATGAGTCGTTTAAAGGGTATTGTTGAGCAGATGCCACGCTAGTGTTTTGGTTCTGAGGTGGTCCCAGTGCCCAAAAATACTTATTTGCTAGTGTTTTTACAGGCAAAAATAATGAGGACATTTCAAAATATACATTTTCCCAATTACTTATAATGACTATGTCTACCCATAATGCAACAGATAATAAATTAGGTAATTGTGATTAATAGGGAAACTGCTCGTACCAATTACATGTTTAGATTCATATTTACTCATATTTGTAGTGCAGGAGGGTCCTTCTATTGTATTCTGAGATGTTATCGCCATATTCTGCCCGTTTAATTCATGAGTATCATTCAACATTTAAGAGAATATCTTCTTGATTTGTATACAGACAGACAGAGTGTTGAGCAAATAAGCAAATCTCACACAGTACCAGTCAAAAGTTTGGACACAGCTACTCATTCAACGGTTTTTCTTTATTTTGACTATTTTGTACATTGTAGAATAATAGTGAAGACATCAAAACTATGAAATAACACATATGGAGTCATGTAGTAACCAAAAAGTGTTAAACAAATCAAAATATATGTTATATTTGAGATTCTTCAAAGTAGCCACCCTTTGCCTTGATGACAGCTTTGCACACTCTTGGCATCCTCTCAACCAGCTTCATGAGGTAGTCACCTGGAATGCATTTCAATTAACAGGTGTGCCTTGTTAAAAGTTAATTTGTGGAATTTATTTCCTTCTTAACACGTTTGAGCCAATCAGTTGTGTTGTGACTAGGTAGGGGTGGTATACAGAAGATAGCCCTATTTGGTAAAAGACCAAGTCCATATCATGGCAAGAACAGCTCAAATAAGCAAAGAGAAACGACAGTCCATCATTACTTTAAGACATGAAGGTCAGTCAATACGGAACATTTCAAGAACATTGAAAGTTTCTTCAAGTGCAGTTGCAAAAACCATAAAGTGTTATGATGAAACTGGCTCTCATGAGGACCGCCACAGGAAAGGAATACCCAGAGTTACCTCTGCTGCAGAGGATAGTTCATTAGAGTTAACTGCACCTCAGATTGCAGCCCAAATAATTTATTCACAGAGTTCAAGTAACAGACACATCTTAACATCAACTGTTCAGAGGAGACTGCGTGAATCAGGCCTTCATAGTCAAATTGCTGCAAAGAAACCACTACTAAAGGACACCAATAATAAGAAGAGACTTGCTTGGGCCAAGAAACACGAGCAATGGACATTAGACAGGTGGAAATCTGTCCTTTGGTCTGATGAGTCCAAATTTGAGATATTTGGTTCCAACCGCTGTGTCTTTGTGAGACGCAGAGTAGGTGAACGGATGATCTCCGCATGTGTGGTTCCCACCGTGAAGCACGGAGGAGGAGATGTGATGGTGTAGGGGTGCTTTGCTGGTGACACTGTCAGTGATTTATTTAAAATTCAAGGCACACTTAACCAGCATGGCTACCACAGAATTCTGCAGCGATATGCCATCCCATCTGGTTTGCGTTTAGTGGGACTATCATTTGTTTTTCAACAGGACAATGACCCAACACACCTCCAGGCTTTGTAAGGGCTATTTGACCAAGAAGGAGAGTGATGGAGTGCTGCATCAGATGACCTGGCCTCCACAATCACCTGACCTCAACCCAATTGAGATGGTTTGGGATGAGTTGGACCGCAGAGTGAAAGAAAAGCAGCCAACAAGTGCTCAGCACATGTGGGAACTCCTTCAAGACTGTTGGGAAAGCATTCCAGGTGAAGCTGGTTGAGAGAATGCCAAGAATGTGCAAAGCTGTCATCAAGGCAAAGGGTGGCAACTTTGAAGAATATACAATATAAAATATATTTTGATTTGTTTAACACTTTTATAATTCCAGGTGTGTTATTTCATAGTTTTGATGTCTTCATTATTATTCTACAATGTAGAAAACAGTAAAAATAAAGAAAAACCCTTTAATGAGTAGGTGTGTCCAAACTTTTGACTGGTATTGTATATACTGGCCCAACAATGCATTATTATGTTCCCAATATCTCTCAATGACTCATTGGAGGTTGTGTCTGTGTTTGTGTTCCCTGTGATTCGCAGACATATTTACAGTTTTAAGGTGCTTGTGTTGAAGTGAGTAACACAACCAGATGTGGTCTTGTTTAGATATCAGTGTCTCGTGTGGATTATGTAAGGAATGTGACTGAACAATACATGCTCTAAACCGCTTCACTCTCAGGTACAGTGGTGGGGTATCTGGCATGGGCACAAAACAGGAGAAAGAAAGCATTTATTGTTATTATCAAATGAAGACAGTGAAAAGTGAGAGGAAGAGTGAGAATGTTCCTATATGTTTGTATGACCTCCAAATGAAATAATTATCTAAATGAATGGGTAGCATGGACTAAACGCTTCCTGCTATTACAGATGGAGGCAGAAGGAAGAAGGGACATAAATACACACGCATCACTCAGTATATTTGCTTTGAATCACTCCTATATTATGTGGCATGGGTGGAAAGGATAGAGGGATAGTGGGAAGAGTCTCTGTGGATGGAAGGCTACTGGAGTAGATCTGGACCCATGACATCCAATCAGACCCAAGAGGTGATGATGAGGTCACAGTAGCTGCTGGTTGTGGTTGTGGTCGGTTAACCGTATCGTGCCTTCTCATTGGCCAGGGCAAGACGGCGGATGTTAGCCACACAGCCAGCGGCTGCCTCCTGAAGGACCTTGTCAGTGGAGCCCATCATACCTAGCAGGAGCTGTATGAGCAGGGAGGAGAGAGGAGAGGACAGGGTTAACCATCATCATCTGAACAATACATGCTCTAAACCGCTTCACTCTCAGGTACAGTGGTGGGGTATCTGGCATGGGCACAAAACAGGAGAAAGAAAGCATTTATTGTTATTATCAAATGAAGACAGTGAAAAGTGAGAGGAAGAGTGAGAATGTTCCTATATGTTGGTTAACCGTATCGTGCCTTCTCATTGGCCAGGGCAAGACGGCGGATGTTAGCCACACAGCCAGCGGCTGCCTCCTGAAGGACCTTGTCAGTGGAGCCCATCATACCTAGCAGGAGCTGTATGAGCAGGGAGGAGAGAGGAGATGACAGGGTTAAAGTCGCTACAATCTGTTCAATCTCATTCATTCTCGTAAGGAAGCAGTTGGTGAATCAGAGGTGATATGACACTTACATACAACACTTTCCATTATCAAGAGATTTACTGTAAGTATCAAGTAGTTTGCGCAAAGTCAGATGCTACTTGCAAGTGTACACACTGCCACTCATGCTGCTAAATGACTAAAATGTAAATGTAATGCTGCAATGCACAGTATACAGTAGCTGCGACTTGTCTGTGACAGGCTGCAGTGGCGTGTCTCTCTCTCACTGTTTGTCCCTCTTTAACCTCCTAACCAGGCCATGAGCATGGGACATGGGTTACAGCTGCAAGCAGCACATGGCTGCCTGCCTGCCTCTGCCTCTCTCTACAAAGTTTGTTCAGATGAAAGCGTTTGTCTAGCAGGCAGCCGCATAGCTAGGCATTAAAAACCTACTCCAAAGGTCAGATTATATCCGACTATTACTGCTGCTTGTATAATGGATCTGCTGTTTGATCTGTTTAGTGAACATGTTCTTTTTGGGGGCCCCACATTTTGGGTTTTACATAAAATAATACATTAAACGTTTTGATTGTGTTCAAAAGAGTTACAGTGCCTTGCAAAAGTATTCATCCCCCTTCGCGATTTTCCTATTTTGTTGCATTACAACCTGTAATTGAAATGGATTTTTATTTGGATTTCATGTAATGGACATACACAAAATAGGTCAAATTGGTGAAGGGAAATTTAAAAAATAACTTGTTTAAAAATAAAAAAAATAAAAAATAACGGAAAAGTGGTGCGTGCATATGTATTCACCCCCTTTGCTATGAAGCCCCTAAATAAGATCTGGTGCAACCAATTACCTTCAGAAGTCACATAATTAGTTAAATAAAGTCCACCTGTGTGCAATCTAAGTGTCACATGATCTCAGTATATATACACCTGTTCTGAAAGGCCCCAGAGTCTGCAACACCACTAAGCAAGGGGCACCACCAAGCAAGCGGCACCATGAAGACCAAGGAGCTCTCCAAACAGGTCAGGGACAAAGTTGTGGAGAAGTACAGATCAGGGTTGGGTTATAAAAAAATATCAGAAACTTTGAACATCCCATGGAGCACCATTAAATCCATTATTAAAAAATTGAAAGAATATGGCACCACAACAAACCTGCCAAGAGAGGGCCGCCCACCAAAACTCATGGACCAGGCAAGGGGGGCATTAATCAGAGAGGCAACAAAGAGACCAAAGATAACCCTGAAGGAACTGCAAAGCTCCACAGTGGAGATTGGAGTATCTGTCCATAGGACCACTTTAGGCCGTACACTCCACGGAGCTGGGCTTTACAGAAGAGTGGCCAGAAAAAAGCCATTGCTTAAAGAAAAAATTAAGCAAACACGTTTTCGCCAAAAGGCATGTGGGAGACTCCCCAAACATATGGAAGAAGGTACTCTGGTCAGATGAGACTAAAATTGAGCTTTTTAGCCATCAAGGAAAACGCTATGTCTGGCGCAAACCCAACACCTCTCATCACCCCGAGAACACCATCCCCACAGTGAAGCATGGTGGTGGCAGCATCATGCTGTGGGGATGTTTTTCATCGGCAGGGACTGGGAAACTGATCAGAATTGAAGGAATGATGGATGGCGCTAAACACAGGGAAATTCTTGAGGGAAACCTGTTTCAGTCTTCCAGAGATTTGAGACTGGGATGCATGACAATGACCCTAAGCATACTGCTAAAGCAACACTTGAGTGGTTTAAGGGGAAATGTCTTGGAATAGTCTAGTCAAAGCCCAGACCTCAATCCAATTGAGAATCTGTGGTATGACTTAAAGATTGCTGTACACCAGCGGAACCCATCCAACTTGAAGGAGCTGGAGAAGTTTTGCCTTGAAGAATGGGCAAAAATCCCAGTGGCTAGATGTGCCAAGCTTATAGAGACATACCCCAAGAGACTTGCAGCTGTAATTGCTGCAAAAGGTGGCTCTACAAAGTATTGACTTTGGGGGGGGGGTGAATAGTTATGCACGCTCAAGTTTTCAGTTTTTTTGTCTTATTTCTTGTTTGTGTCACAATTTTTTTGCATCTTCAAAGTGGTAGGCATGTTGTGTAAATCAAATGATACAAATCCCCCCAAAAATCTATTTTAATTCCAGTTTGTAAGGCAACAAAATAGGAAAAATGCAAAGGTGGGTGAATACTTTCGCAAGCCACTGTACTTATTATACTGTCACAACATGTAAACCTATGGAGATGGAGCAGCCTGCCAAATAAAAACAGAGTATGGGTTTTAGTATGGTATCTTTGCTTTTTTCGTGGGCAGAAAGAGACTACATCAAGTAAATGCAGGCACAAATACTCTGGCACAATGGACGTTTTAAATGTGTTCAATGTGTGCTCCTTCATTAAATCACAATGGTGTGCCATTGAGCTCTCTTAAGCCACACAACTTAGTTTTGGAGGCTTTCTGGTTTGCATCAGTAATAAACGAAACAGGTTACTTCAAATCTCTAAACTAAACACTCTAAAGCTCACGAGTCCCAAACAAAATGTATACTTGACAATGCATTAATCATAAAGTATATTCTAGGTACTTTTCAGGCTCTAAAGTTTGAGGCCTAACTCAAAAAGTAAGCTTTAAAGCTCTGTAAAATAGCAACTAAAATAGCAACTCGTATAGCAAGAATATGTTGAACCAGACTTTGCAGGCGTGTTTGAGCAGTCAACCAATTGTGTCCCTACTTTTTGGTGTTGGAACGACACATCCTAATTGATCCTTTAAGTAACACAGCAAACAATATTCTAGACATTGTCCTGCATACAAATAAAAGGATCCTAAGACCTTCGTAAACACCTAAATCCCCTCACTGAATAGATTCAGACTCATTTCATGAAACAGTGTGCCTGCCTCTCCAATGGTTTAGCTCCCTGGTCTCTGTGCCTTATGAAGGAGGAGAGCTTTAGTTATTTAGCCTGACTTAACTGGTCAGGAAGTATCTCTCCATCTTTCTCCCTCTCTCTCCCCCCCCTCTCTCTCTCTCTCACTCTCCCATCCTCCCTCCCTCCCTCCCTCCCTCTCTACCAGATGTTCAACCAGCTAGGAAGTGATGGGATTCTTCTGTTTTTCACCTACAGGGCATTCATCATGGAGATCCTTTAAAGGTCCAATGCAACCGTTTTTATCGCAATATCAAATCATTTCTGGGTAACAATTAAGTACCTTCCTACTGTGATTGTTTTCAATTAAAATGGCAAAAAGACACAAAAATAGCTTCTTAGAAAGAACAATTTCTCAAGCAAGAATTTTGCTAGGACTGTCTGGGAGGGGTCTGAGTAGTGAGGGGAAAACTGAAAACTAGCTGTTAATGTCAGAGAGGTTTGGAACTGTCTTTCTTATTGGTCTATTCACTAATTTACCACCTGGTGACAAAACTAAATTCCACCAGAACAGGCTGAAATGTCAGGCGGTATTTTCAAACAGCTCTTACACTAAAATGGCATTTTCACAATTTCACAATTCCAACCTCATAGTGTGGAAATATACAGTGAGGGAAAAAAGTATTTGATCCCCTGCTGATTTTGTACATTTGCCAACTGACAAATAAATGATCAGTCTATAATTTTAATGGTAGGTTTATTTGAACAGTGAGAGACAGAATAACAAACTAAAAATCCAGAAAAACGCATGTCAAAAATTTTATAAATTGATTTGCATTTTAATAACAGAAATAAGTATTTGACCCCTCTGCAAAACATGACTTAGTACTTGGTGGCAAAACCCTTGTTGGCAATCACAGAGGTCAGACGTTTCTTGTAGTTGGCCACCAGGTTTGCACACATCTCAGGAGGGATTTTGTCCCACTCCTCTTTGCATATCTTCTCCAAGTCATTAAGGTTTCGAGGCTGACGTTTGGCAACTCGAACCTTCAGCTCCCTCCACAAATTTTCTATGGGATTAAGGTCTGGAGGACCTTAATGTGCTTCTTCTTGAGCCACTCCTTTGTTGCCTTGGCCATGTGTTTTGGGTCATTGTCATGCTGAAATACCCATCCACGACCCATTTTCAATGCCCTGGCTGAGGGAAGGAGGTTCTCACCCAAGATTTGACGGTACATGGCCCCGTCCATCGTCCCTTTGATGCGGTGAAGTTGTCCTGTCCCCTTAGCAGAAAAACACCCCCAAAGCATAATGTTTCCACCTCCATGTTTGACGGTGGGGATGGTGTTCTTGGGGTCATAGGCAGCATTCCTCCTCCTCCAAACACGGCGAGTTGAGTTGATGCCAAAGAGCTCCATTTTGGTCTCATCTGACCACAACACTTTCACCCAGTTCTCCTCTGAATCATTCAGATGTTCATTGGCAAACTTCAGACGGGCATGTATATGTGCTTTCCTGAGCAGGGGGACATTTCGGGCGCTGCAGGATTTCAGTCCTTCACGGCATAGTGTGTTACCAATTGTTTTCTTGGTGACTATGGTCCCAGCTGCCTTGAGATCATTGACAAGATCCTCCCGTGTAGTTCTGGGCTGATTCCTCACCGTTCTCATGATCATTGCAACTCCACGAGGTGAGATCTTGCATGGAGCCCCAGGCCGAGGGAGATTGACAGTTCTTTTGTGTTTCTTCCATTTGCAAATAATCGCACCAACTGTTGTCACCTTCTCACCAAGCTGCTTGGCGATGCTCTTGTAGCCCATTCCAGCCTTGTGTAGGTCTACAATCTTGTCCCTGACATCCTTGGTGAGCTCTTTGGTCTTGGCCATGGTGGAGACTTCTGTGGACAGGTGTCTTTTATACAGGTAACAAGCTGAGATTAGGAGCACTCCCTTTAAGAGTGTGCTCCTAATCTCAGCTCGTTACCTGTATAAAATACACCTGGGAGCCAGAAATCTTTCTGATTGAGAGGGGGTCAAATACTTATTTCCCTCATTAAAATGCAAATCAATTTATAACATTTTTGATATGCGTTTTTCTGGATTTTTTGGTTGTTATTCTGTCTCTCACTGTTCAACTAAACCTACCATTAAAATGATAGACTGATAATTTCTTTGTCAGTGGGCAAATTTACAAAATCAGTAGGGGATCAAATACTTTTTGTTGTTGTATATAAAACCAGAAAAATCATGTTTTTGACTGCACTGGGCCTGACTATAATAGAGTGTGTGTGTCCGTGTGTGTGTGTGTGTGCGCGTGGGTTAATGTGAATCTCTGCCATCTAGTAGACCCTCAGATCATGCCTCATTAACTCTTATCTCCATCTATTTGAACCAGCCTGCCCTTGGCCCTGATAGGGAGTTCAGTACTGGTCTGATCATTACAGAGCAGTACTTGTCTCTGTTCTGTTCCCATGTTATCAGTGTGTTCATAATGTAAGTCAATGTGAGGTTGAGGTTGAACTCTGACTCTTAAAAGGTTGCTCCGCACATTTGTGTGGTTAGCTAGCAGCCTAGCGCAGTGCCAGTGAGCAGAGAAAAAGACATTCCCAGAATGTTCTGCTCAAAGATAAATAGTGAAAGGAAAACAGATGAAAGATGAGGCTTCCATCTTCTCTCCGCGTATGAGCAGTGAGCACACAAACAGACACACTCTGGGCGAACATTTAAAACCCCCAGAAAGCTGAGAAAATAATACTACCATTCCCTTCTATTCCCATTAATTCCCTGCTTTGGATTTCTTTTTTTAAAGGATGTTGGCCTATGAATACTAGTCTCTTTCATTGCATCAGTGTATCAGTTAGCATTTCTGTGGCAGTAACATTAGTTTATATGTTGTTGTGTTTTAATAGCATCCAAAACACCTCTGAAATGCTGCAAAGAAACGTTATACACACAAGGCTCAGACACAAGTCTCTTTTGGGAAAAGAGAGGATGCCTGCAAAGTGCCAGAATCAGCATTTTGCCAACTTCATAGCATGTTATTCAGACGTGGCCAAATAAGGTCTCCCCAAGCGCACAGCTATGCTAAGATAAGCGTGTCTCTCTTTGCATTTTTCTCTCTTCCACCTCCTCCCCAGCTGGGATCTCAAAGACTATAATACGCCACTTGTTAGAATATTAGCAAACCGCAGTAACATGAACACTCGCACTACCCTCATTTGAGAAATGAATCAAGCTGAGGTTTTTAACCTTTTACTGCAGTGGGCTAAATCAGGGTCACACAGAGTGTTTCTTGGTAGTCTTAAACAAATCTACTTTGAAACAAAAGTATACCCCTCACACACATGGTTATGGGCTCAAAAAAAAGAAAACACCTGTACCATGTCAGATATAGAGTTGAAATGTATTCCATTTTAAGTTTGCATCCCAATATTACACTTTATATACATCATAGAAGACTGAAATATGACAAAACTCTTTGACATACAAACACTGGATTTTCAGCTGGTTTTTTGAAATAATGTTCATTAATTATGAAATTATGAAAAATATGAATAACATTCCACCCATGAGGCCACTAGGTCACTTGACTGCAAGAAAGGGCTTCAACTTCAGAGAGTCCTGACCTAGAAGAGAAGTGAGCTGCAGGAGCACACTGCTTCCCCTGGCTGCTCTCTGGCTCATAGGCTGGGCTGGGGCGTGGGAGGCCTAGGCCTGCCCTGCTACACATTGTTGCGTTAGCAATGCATTGTGCAATGCATGAACACACACATCCCTCCCATCCCACATGAAGGTGTCACAGTGTTAATTGCTCCGGTGTTGGGCTGGTGCTTCCTTAAGAGTTGGGGTCTCTAAATCCTCCATAAAAGCACCTGGGTCTGACAACCAGGCATTACAGGCCTGATCCTGGAACTTCTGTCCTCCTGGCGCAGTATTCCCATGAATGTGTCCCAAATGGCAACCCTATTCCCTATATAGTGCACTACTTTTGATCAGGGCCCTGGTCAAAAGTAGTACACTAATAGGGTGCCATTTGAGATGCAACATCATGTTTCAGGCCCCTGCTCCTTCCACGCTGTGAGCAAACAGCCCAAACAGGCAGCATTTAGCTGAGCTGAGCTCTGGACTGAGGGGAAGGGATGTTACTGAGGGAAGTCAAGGTAAACAACATTCCCTACGGCCCCCCCCATCTCTCTCTCAGTAGAGAAAAACCCAGCATTCAAATGATTGACTTGGGGGGATTTGACTTGAGGAAAGTTTACTGTACTGTAAGACTTAGTCTAAATCTAAGCTGGTTCCACACATACCTCTACAAGTCCAACCTGAGAGAGCTGCTGGACTGGACATCCCTCCTCATCCCAGACCAAACATTAGAGAGTCGCTTGAGTCATAGCGCTAGGCAGCATAACACATTACACACTACATATTTCAAACATACAGTACAGTAGCTAGTTGCGAAGAGCAGCTCCAGTGGCGTGTGCTAGGGGTATCATCTGCTCACAGCATCCAGTCCACAACCTGAAATCCTGTTACAGATAGAGCATGACTAAGAGGAAACTTCAGAAATATTTGCTGCAGTGTTTTTTTCTGACTGCTGCTCTCACTCTCTCTTTCACTCTACCTCCTTCCCTCCCTCTCTTTATTCTCTCCCCTCTCTCCCTTTTCTTGTTCACTCGTTTAGGTTGAGCGTGTAGTACACAGAAAATGAAAACAAACACAGACAGCGCAAAGTAAAGCGCAGGAGGAGTGTAGAGTAGGCATGGCAACAACAGTACAAAATGTTTCTCATTTAGAGATGTAAAGCCATAAAATACATACCAGCTAGGAGCTGGCAACGGCCATTCTTTGGAATACCTTCAGTTGAAAATTAGGAATAATTACCATCCGCATTTTGTAATTTACATCAATTTACTGAAATAGCCTCTTTAATACAGAAAGCTGGCTGAAGCTGTCCACAAGGATTTATGGTTTCAGCAAACAATCTCCAGCCCTCTGGAAGCAATGTAAAGTTAGAGGAGGGTGTGTTGATTTTGTACAAGGGACAAAATAAAGCACCAGCCTTATAAAACTGTGAGATACCAAGTGTAGATGTCAAATCAAACGGGAAGGGCAATTCATCTTGGCACTTTTTCTGCTTAGCCCTGGTACACACTTCCTCTGGGAAAGCTAGCAGCCCCTGAAAGCTCCTCATTCCTGAACTTGTTCACAGAGCTCCCCAACAGAACCAGGGAACGGAATGCAGGACAAAACACACAATAACACAGTGGCAAAACATACAATAGCACAGTGGCAAAACACGAAACCTCTAAGCGAAGCATTTTGTACCCCTAATGAAATCACCAAGGCAAACACTGTAAAAAATAGTTTGGGGTATTAATTATGCTCATATAAAGATGTTTTCATATTTTTTATTGTCACGATCGTCATATGGAACAGACCAAGGCGCAGCGTGATGAACAAACATACTTTAATTAGTTAAAGTTTAAACACAAAACAAGAAACGACTCGTGACGTCCACGGTATCAATGACCGAACACGGAACAAAAACCCACCAACACAAAGGGAAAACAGACAGTTTAAATATGGCTCCCAATCAGAGACAACCAGCCAACAGCTGACACTCGTTGCCTCTGATTGGGAGTCACTCAGGCAAACATAGAATACAACAAACTAGAATGAACACCACAGAATGAACACACCCTGGCTCAACATATAGAGTCCCAGAGCCAGGGTGTGACAGTACCCCCCCCTAAAGGCGCGGACTGCGACCGCGCCTCAACTAAAACAAAACAGGGAAGGGCTGGGCGGGCATACCTCCTCGGCGGCGGTTCTGGTTCCGGCCTTGACCACCACCCTCCAATTAACCCCCCATAGCGCCCCTGGTCCAGTCTGGCCCCGCTGGCTGGAGCTGAACTTGACACTGGTGGAGCGGATTGCTCTAGCTCGGCGCTGAAGCATCTGACCGGTGCCGGACCAGCCACCGGTGGAACAGGCACGGCCCGTGCCGGACTGACGACGCACACCACTGGCTTGGTGTGGGGAGCAGGAGCGGGCCGCGCCGGGCTGACGAAACGCACCACTGACTTGGTGCGGGGAGCAGGAGCGGGCCGGACCGGGCTGACGAAGCGCACCACTGACTTGGTGCGGGGAGCAGGAACGGGCCGAGCTGGGCTGACGAAACGCACCACTGACTTGGTGCGGGGAGCAGGAATGGGCCGGACCAGGCTGACGACGCGCACCACTGACTTGGTGCGGGGAGCAGGAACGGGCCGTGCCGGGCTGACGAAGCGCACCACTGACTTGGTGCGGGGAGCAGGAACGGGCCGTGCCGGGCTGACGAAGCGCACCACTGACTTGGTGCGAGTGGCAGGAACAGGCCGGACCGTACTGGGAACACACACCACTGGCCCTACGTGGGGATCAGGAACAGGCCGGACCGGACTGGCAACACACGCCAGTACCTCTCGCCGTGCCTCTACATCCTCCTTCCCCCTGGTGACCAGTGACTCCCGTAACCTGGCGGCCTCCTGCTGCCCCGTCAGTCCCACGGCGTTAGCCCCCCCTAAAAAAATGTATGGGCTTCACTCCTACCCGTGGCCAAGGCCTCCATCCCTCTTGCCAGACTCGCACTCATCTCCTCCCAAGTCCATCCTCTCTCCTCGTCACGCTGCTTGATCCAGTCGAGGTGGGTTTTTCTGTCACGATCGTCATATGGAACAGACCAAGGCGCAGCGTGATGAACAAACATACTTTAATTAGTTAAAGTTTAAACACAAATACAAAACAAGAAACGACTCGTGACGTCCACGGTATCAATGACCGAACACGGAACAAAAACCCACCAACACAAAGGGAAAACAGACAGTTTAAATATGGCTCCCAATCAGAGACAACCAGCCAACAGCTGACACTCGTTGCCTCTGATTGGGAGTCACTCAGGCAAACATAGAATACAACAAACTAGAATGAACACCACAGAATGAACACACCCTGGCTCAACATATAGAGTCCCAGAGCCAGGGTGTGACATTCATGCAATATTAAAAGTTGCTTTAAGGTTTTACAGTTTTTCTCAGTCGCTTTGGTGCATTTTTCACATCATCCCTAACATGTGCAAAATAATAAGTGCATTTCTCAGAACAATTTGTACAAACTGCAATATACAATAGATATGTTTCTAAAGCTAGTCAGTCACTAAAAATCCTTAGTACATCTCTCAAAAGTAAATATTCATGCCAATGATCATGTCAGTGTCATCAGAATGATAAGTCATTGAGTCATTGTTCACGAACAAGGTTGTCAAAATGTTTAGGCATGTTGTCAATGGAACTGTGTACTTTGACAGTATTACCTGATGTAAACTTAGGCTACAGTTTGGATGACAGTTACTGTATTGAAAATGCACAAGGCTGCACTTCTATGGCATATATCAATTTCAACAGTACTATTTACATATTACTGTATGTGGGTTATTGATTGAAAGAGACTGGACAACCCAAGGGGCACAAAGGAAAAAAAAACTAAATTAGAAAGAAACACAGGAAACCACCCCTAAGGCACAACTTTGCCCACAGCACTGTTCTAGTGCTGTCTCTACACATCCAGACGTTCCTGTCTGTCAGCCCACATATTCTCATCCACATCACACTGGATATTTTCCCTTCCAATGCAACGCGGAAAGAATCTTTTGGAATGCCTTATCCATCCTCTGCAGGCGTCTACTGTGGTGTCCTCACATGCTGCATCCATTGCAGCCAGCAGGGTCATCTGTGTGTGTGGCTGACGATCGTACACCTTCCACCTCCATGCTGAAAAGAACTCCTCAATTGGGTTAAGGAATGGTGAATAAGGTGGGAGGAATTCTATGAGCATCCTCGGGTGGGTCACAAACCATTGCCTTATGATGTTTGATCGATGGAAACTCACATTATCACAAATGACCACATACTTTGGCAAATCCTCTCTAAACAGACCCCTCTCATCATCAGGGATGAGAGCCCTGTAGAGAGTCTCTAAAAAGTTGAGTAGATGCTGGGTGTTGTATGGCCCTAAAAGGGGGATATGGGTTAGGACACCATGCTCCGAAATAGCAGCACACATGGTGATATTTCCTCCCCGTTGGCCTGGCAAATCCACAGTAGCTCTGTGACCGATGATATTCCGACCCCGCCTTCTGCATTTGGTCAGGTTGAAGCCAGCCTCATCCACGTATACAAAGTTGTGAGAGGGTTCACTTGATTCCAACTCCATTATACGCTATATCCCAGAACACACAGTTGAATTTGTTTTGGTAAGGAAGAGTGACATAAAATGTACATATATTGCATGTTCCTTCCACAGCAATGGAAATGTGTGCAGTTTATCTTACTGTACTATGCAACACTATAAAATGTTGCTGTAAAGTAGTTACATAGATATATGTTTTACCTGTACATACTGGTACCGTAGCTCCTTAACTCTGTCCTCATTCCTTTGGAATGGTACACGGTACAGCTGTTTCATACTCATCTGGTTTCTATGCAGCACCCTGTCGATGGTTGAGATGCTAACCGTATGGATGTTTTCAAAGACATCGTTGTCTTCTATAATGGTCCTTTGTATTTCCCTGAGTCTCATGGCATTGTTTGCTCGGACCATGGTGCAAATAGCCTCCCCCTGTTGAGGTGTGAAAAGGCGTCCTCTGCCACCGGTTTGAGGTAATCTTGCAGTCCTATGTGTGGAAAAATGCAGTGATGCATCGCACACTTTCACATAGACAAAAACTATGCGAACACACATTTTACTGTAAAACATACAGGTGGGTGCATGTAAGGTGCAGTATGTATCTGTATAGAGTATATTTCTGTATGCTGTGAAATACAAGTGGACTACTGTAATATGAAGCATTGTAGGAAGTATACAGTATACTGCTTATATACAGTAACAGTGCACTGTACATTGGTGGACATACCTGTTCTCTCTTCGAAACGTTTGTACTATTGAGGACACGGTTGATCTCCCAATATTCGGCTGCACCCTTCGACCCGCCTCAGCCATTGTAAGGCCATGATTGACAACATGGTCTACAATAGTGGCCCTTATGTCATCAGATATGCGCCTATGTCCTCTTCTGCCTCTTCCTCTGTTTTGCCTTCCACCACGCATCCTTGCTCCTCTTCTTCCTCCTCTTGGCTGTTGACCCTGTTCGTTTCCTGGTCCATCCATTATTGGAAAATTGCAACTCTGTGTTGTGGTCTGTCTATATATGCTTGCCAATTGATTCTTCATGAGATGCACCTTTGAGCAATTTAGACAACTGGTTGATTGTTGGTTGAACTAACACTTTACATTCCTTCATGAGTGAGGGTTAATTTCACCTGCACGATTCAGCAATTTACGTTTTTGTACAAAAGGTCTAATAGAAATGTGTAAAACTATGCTTGACAGTTTATGACAAATAGTTCAACAATTTTGCATGTAATGGCTTATGCAAGGAACTAATGCCTAGATGTTTTGAGGGGTAAGACTATTCAACAGAGACCCATCTACTATATTTTGATCAACATGACATGAGCAATTGAAAATGTGGAAAAAAGCTGACACTTGTACATTATCAATTGCAATATGTACAAAAGCAATTGCAATTTGTTCAAAGGAATAAGAAATTGCTTTAATGATGTGCACAAGTGACTAGATGATTTGGAATTTGTACAAGTAGTATCAAGAATTGCACTTTTGATCTAAGAAATGCACCAAAGCGACTGAGAAAAACTGTAATACAGTTTATGAAATTTGAAGAGATGCAATGAAATGGCATTTGGATATTTTTAAGACAGAGGGACAGAAAAAAAAGCAAAAAAACTCAGACGGATCACTAATGTGTTTTCCAGTGTAAAATACTTTATTTTCAATGCTAAATTTCCTCTGCTAAGCTTAGGGGACTGTGTTATACATCATTAAGCATGCTGGGGAGGAAAGTTACTTACAGTACTGAGCAGAGAGAGAGAGAAAGAGCTAGAGAGAGCGATAGATAGATAGATAGATAGATAGATAGAGAGAGAGAGAGAGAGAGAGAGAGAGAGAGAGAGAGAGAGAGAGAGAGAGAGAGAGAGAGAGAGAGAGAGAGAGAGAGAGAGAGAGAGAGAGAGAGAGAGAGAGAGAGAGAGAGAGAGAGAGAGAGAGAGAGAGAGAGAGAGAGAGAGAGAGAGAGAGAGAGAGAGAGAGAGAGAGAGAGAGAGAGAGAGAGAGAGAGAGAGAGAGAGAGAGAGAGAGAGAGAGAGAGAGAGAGAGAGAGAGAGAGAGAGAGAGAGAGAGAGAGAGATAGACAGACAGACAGACAGACAGACAGACAGACAGACAGACAGACAGACAGACAGACAGACAGACAGACAGACAGACAGACAGACAGACAGACAGACAGACAGACAGACAGACAGACAGACAGACAGATAGATAGATAGATAGATAGATAGATAGATAGATAGAGAGATAGAGAGAGAGAGAGAGAGAGAGAGAGAGAGAGAGAGAGAGAGAGAGAGAGAGAGAGAGAGAGAGAGAGAGAGAGAGAGAGAGAGAGAGACAAGCATGCTCTGACAGAGAGAGAAAATCCTACAAAACCATTATACTACTTGTGGGTGTACATGTTTTTAGAGCTTTTCAATGGCAGAGAAAATACCCTTTGAAATATGGTTGCAATAATACAAGAGGCAGTCTTGAATTTTACACTGCCGTGAATTAGACCGAATGTAACATTACAGAAAGAGATAGGAAATATTGTTCTAACACATTCTATGTCACACCAATCCATAGATCATAAGCAGGTTGTACATAATACAGCCAGGCCTCAATGTCTTGCTTAGTGTTGCCCCACAGCACAGACGTCAATTCAACATCTATTCCACGTTGGGTCAACGTAATTTAATTGAAATGACGTGGAAACAACGTTGATTCAACCAGTGTGTGCCCAGTGGGGCACTACTGAGGACTGGCCACCCGTCAGGGCTTGGTTCATCTCTAAGTTTCTTTCTGCCTTTCTAGGGAGTTTTTCCTAGCCACTGTGCTTCTACATCTGCATTGCTTGCTCTTTGGGGGTTTAGGCTGCATTTCTGTATAAGCACTTTGTGAAATCTGCTGATGTAAAAAGGGCTTTATAAATACATTTGATTGATTAATTGACTACTGACAGGCTCTGGTGTCGTAATGTTTCCAGGGGTCAGGCAGGTATACATCAGCAGACTGTTAGTATGAACCCAGTCAGACTGAAACAATGCAGCCGCCTGTGTGTGTTTCCTTTAACCGCTCAGAATAACAATAATTTAAACACGCAATAGTGGTATAATGTAACGTGGCCTGCCTTTCTTTTGTAATTAAGCTCTTTAAAATCCCAAAATACATTTTGGATTTGTGTTGAAACAACTCACTCTGCACTGGTACATTAATAAGGGCAAACAGAAAGAGACTGATTAAAAGGGTGGTATGCAAGGCGTTTAGACACGCACACGCACACATGCACAAACAGGCATACGTACACACACACAAACACACTCACACAGCTATCCAGGTTTTGTCGTGGCTTGAACTACAAAAAAGATTCTGCTTAACAACTTTTGCAAATTGGTCATTACTCTTTCGGAACACCCAATGTTCAGTCCAGCTACCAATTATGGCTAGTGTTGAACCACATACACTGCAACAGCAGATCAAGCTAAAGTACACCATTAAATGAACATGGGAAAAAATATTTGGCTGCAATGGCAGAACCACTTCATAATTTATATCGCAGTTGTTGTTGAAAAAAGTTTCTCGTGAAAATCTTGTTCTGAAAATAATGTGATTGAATTAGAAAAAAAAAGCCAAGAACATTTTCCCAAACATTGCATTACAGTGTTCTCTACAACATGACATTAAACGCAGTTTTAATCTAAGCTTAAAATCTTTACATTAATGTCACATAAATATAAACATGACTAGTTAGGAAAAAGCTTTTGAAAATGAAAATAATAAAAAGTATTATTCTGAATGAAACACTCACTGTCCCTATTCTCAGTCAATTATGGATTATGACAAAATAACCGTAATAATGTAGACTGGACTATTTCTAAGTTAATAAATGTTCTTCTCAATGAAGCAATAGTGCTTTCCATTGAAATATCCCCCATAAAACAGTGTTGCTCTAGACAACTGTGGCCCTGTTCCTTGGGCCTAAAACATGTCACTGCCGCATTCTGCTCTCATGTCCAGGGACAACTCTTAGCAACAGTTACCCAAGATACAGCCTTTTGACTTGCTCTGTAATGGCATCTAGGGTCTACAAGGGAAGTGGCACTTCGCACACACTGAGTTGTTTGCTTTGCTGAATTCCCATGACGGTTAGAAAGTGGAGTCATGTTTCGGACGAGAATAAAACTAGCTTTGTTTCTGCTCCGTTGGTCAAAGGCTTTGAAAATAGTTACAGCTTTTCAACGTTTATTACCAATGTTTTCACACATCACTAAAACAAAGTAGAGTGATGGGGCTCCAAGCCTTTTTCATCAAGGCTGATGAAGTATTTTGTCTCAAAACACCAACTAAAAATGTAAAAAATTACTTTATGTGCAACTACAGTATACTGAAAATCTAAAGGAATTATATAAATAAAAATGTAAAGTAAGTCTATGAAGGTGTGAGGAGAATGCTTGGAGGAAATGATCATGAGCAAAGATATTAATGAAAATACTTGCATGGGCCAATGAACATACAGTACCTTGACCACTAGGTATGGAAAGGACAAGTGCTTGTGAGCAAAGAAGTGAACGAAAACATCAGGGGCCAACAAACATACCTTGACCACTCCGTTCTCGTGCATGGTGATGCAGTTGATGGGGTTCTTGGAGAGCTGGAACAGGGCTTGAGCTGTGGCCTGGTGGACCGAGGAGTCCTTGGACTTCAGGTAACGAACGAGGGGGGCCACGGCCCCGCCCTCCCCAAACGACACCCTGTTACTGCCCCACATGCAGCAGCGGGCGATGGCCTCAGCCAGGTAACGACGCAGCTTATCATCAGTCTGTAATAAAGAGAGAACAAGACATCAGACATCTATGGGTGCGTCTCAAATGGTACCCTATTCCCTATATAGTGCACTACTTTTGACCAGGGCCTAAACTATGAATACTACTCAATAGAGCTTCCTTCAAACATTACAGGGATCTGAGAACTATTAAGTTAATTTATGATGATATAATGGATAGTCAATTTATAACAGGACTGAATATTCCCAGTAAACACACAGGCTAATTGAGAAGGATTATAGGTATTTTATGTCCTCCTACATTGAGATGTACTTACTGTGTTTGTCAGCTTGGCCAGCATTGGGACAACCCCATGGTCGGTGATGACTGCCAGATTCTCTTCGTCTTCGGCTATTTTGGCTATGGCGGCGCACACGCTCGCCAGTACCTCTTTGTTTGTTGATTTCAGCAAATTAACAATCAGTTCCAATCCACCGACAAAGGAGCGCACCATTTCCCCTGCATCCTAAAAGTCAAAAGCCTGTTATTAGCTTGGTGCTATCAATCTGTGAAATAAAGGGAGCAGAATACTGTGTAATGGGCAGGGAGGCAAGCCGGGGCATTTGAGCAGAGCAGAGAAAATGAAAGATACACACATGCTAAGGAAAAATAAAAAGCCTTTTCATCAGCCTTAGCAACAATCAAAACCCCATCAGTGCCAGTCAGCCCAATCGGAGGTAATGTGAGTAGCCATGGTTCTGTCCTGCTTCCGCTCTATGGAAAGGGCCATTGTCAATACGGATAGGCTGTGTGGTGTGCCAGTAGCTATTCCACATCAAGCACGCCAAATAGGTGAGATAGGTTCTGTTTGTTATAAAAAGCCATTTACAGAAATCAACAGGGTAAGTTTTTGGGGATTTCTTGCCAAGTAATACGAGGGCCAAGGGAAACTAATACTTCTACAGCAGACCTATCTAATGTCAGCCTATCCATTTGGATGAGGAGTTATTTGGACTCCCTTTTCTACCCCTCAATGTAGGTTAGGCCAACACTGTTCACAACACTAATACTCAACAGAATGCCTACAGAAGTTCTATCTTCATTTGATTACTCTGTTGTTGCAGAGAATTTTCAGCAGGAAATGCTAATTGCAGTGTATTCAAGGTTTAAACAGGCTTCTAAAGTTTGTAATTTCCACTTTAAAATGTCAGATTTGATTTATCCTACCAAAAAATTTATCAACCCCTACAAAAATGTCCATTAATTATAATCCACATAATAGTTCACATTTCCTGTTGCTGCAGGATTATTTTCCTGCTGTGAGAAACTGGTCAAATTAAGATAGTACATCTGTATCTAATGACCTTTCCATGTAGCCTACACTGTTCAGAGGAACAAGGGACCGGAGTCAGTCACGGAGGAACTGAAGGAGTCAGTGTGTTTCCCTGATCGTTCAGGCCAAGCTGGCACCATAGACCCTGGTTTGAGTTCATGGGCACCAGTGGGCTAGCTGATACCACAGAACTCTCAGACACTTATGGGGCTACGCTGCTGGTGAGCCTCTCTCAGAACCACCTCGGAAGAGAGCGGGCACATACGCGGCCTTCATTGAGGCTTGGCAGATCAGGACGCTTTTGAAATCATACCTCAACATAATCGCCACCAAAGGGGGAAATATACAGTATCAACAGTGGTGTAAAGTACTTAAGTAAAAATACTTTAAAGTACTACTTAAGTCATATTTTTGGGTATCTGTACTTTACTATTTATATTTTTGACTACTTTTACTTTTACTTCATTACATTCCTTAAGAGAATATTGTACTTTTTACTCCATACATTTTCTTTGACACCCAAACGTACTCGTTACATTTTGAATGCTTAGCAGGACAGGAAACTAGTCCAATTCACGCACTTATCAACCGAACATCCCTGGTCATCCCTACTGCCTCTGATCTGTCGGACTCACTAAACTCACATGCTTCGTTTGTAAATTATGTCTGAGTGTTGGAGGGTGCCCCTGGCATTCCGTAAATAAAAAAACAAGAAAATGGTGCCATCTGGTTTGCTTAATATAAGGAATTTGAAATGATTTATACTTTCACTTTTGATACTTAAGTATATTTTAGCAATTACATTTACTTTTGATACTTAAGTATATTTTAAACCAAATACTTTTAGACTTTTATTCAAGTAGAATTTTACTGGGTGAATTTTACTTTTACTTGAGTCATTTTCTATTAAGGTATCTTTACTTTTTCCACCACTGAGTATGAAGGTAGCATACATAGCTACTGCCAGCCTGTAATGTCTCCAGTAATATGAAAATAGTAAACCAAGATTATGGAAAGTGTATAATTAGAGATGGCAGAATGCAAATCGTCACAAAGCATGCTCCATCTACATCTCCATCAACATTATCTCTCCATCTACGACATTGAGGATTTAATATAGCATGTCTCTTAGATTTCTGTCCGTAGACATTATTGTCTGGGTGATTAATCATAACCCCCTCCCTTTGAAGGTTGTGTGGGGTTGTACCAAGCCAAGGGCTCACTTTTAAAAGAGATTTGCATCTCAATGGGACTCAACTCGTTAAATAAAGGATAAATAAAGCAATGAGCACACTGGTTAACCACAATCACACGAGCCTCAATGTGAGTGGCCTATTTAACAAGGGACAGGAGTGCAGGCAGGGAGGAGTATTGAATGGAGCCTTCTAGCTCTGACAGACCAGGACTCAAGAGAGCTGGACAGGACATGGTGGTGTTTCTCTCTCTGCTCCCCTCAGATGTGGTGCCAGAGGATGAACAGTGTGTGCCGGGCCAGAGCCAGAGCCAGGAGCTGACCCCCTGCTCCGCTCTGCCCCAACACACAGCACAGGAAGCATTTCCTAAGGAATACTGATGATGCCACGACTCACCAGCGACAGAGGAAGTGCTTCTCAAGCCACCAGCTGTGACAGACTAGTGAGGATCCCTTTCATGGCCTGGACAGAACCCCAGATCCCTGAAAACCGCAGCATTATGAAGCTACACACGTAAGGCCCCTGCTATCCTGCTGTCCCTTTTCCCCAAAGATTAAATTAAATAGAAAACACATTATCTGGTCGGTGTGCGTGATGTACAGTGCCTTGCAAAAGTATTCATCCCCCTTGGCGTTTTTCCTATTTTGTTGCATTACAACCTGTAATTGAAATGGATTTTTATTTGGATTTCATGTAATGGACATACAAAATAGTCCAAATTGGTGAAGTAAAATGAAAAAAAGAACTTTTTCAAAATAAAAAATAAAAAGAATAACAAAAAAGTGGTGCGTGCATATGTATTCACCCCCTTTGCTATGAAGCCCCTAAATAAGATCTGGTCCAACCAATTACCTTCAGAAGTCACATAATTAGTTAAATAAAGTCCACCTGTGTGCAATCTAAGTGTCACATGATCTCAGTATATATACACCTGTTCTGAAAGGCCCCAGAGTCTGCAACACCACTAAGCAAGGGGCACCACCAAGCAAGCGGCACCATGAAGACCAAGGAGCTCTCCAAACAGGTCAGGGACAAAGTTGTGGAGAAGTACAGATCAGGGTTGGGTTATAAAAAAATATCTGAAATGTTTAACATCCCATGGAGCACCATTAAATCCATTATTAAAAAATTGAAAGAATATGGCACCACAACACACCTGCCATGAGAGGGCCGCCCACGAAAACTCATGGACCAGGCAAGGAGGCATTAATCAGAGAGGCAACAAAGAGACCAAAGATAACCCTGAAGGAACTGCAAAGCTCCACAGCGGGGATTGGAGTATTACATTTACATTTACATTTTAGTCATTTAGCAGACGCTCTTATCCAGAGCGACTTACAGTTAGTGAGTGCATACATTTTTCATACTATATCTGTCCATAGGACCACTTTAGGCCGTACACTCCACAGAGCTGGGCTTTACAGAAGAGTGGCCAGAAAAAAGCCATTGCTTAAAGAAAAAAATAAGCAAACATGTTTGGTGTTCGCCAAAAGGCATGTGGGAGACTCCCCAAACATATGGAAGAAGGTACTCTGGTCAGATGAGACTAAAATTGAGCTTTTTAGCCATCAAGGAAAACGCTATGTCTGGCGCAAACCCAACACCTCTCATCTCCCCGAGAACACCATCCCCACAGTGAAGCATGTTGGTGGCAGCATCTTGCTGTGGGGATGTTTTTCATCGGCAGGGACTGGGAAACTGATCAGAATTGAAGAAATGATGGATGGCGCTAAACACAGGGAAATTCTTGAGGGAAACCTGTTTCAGTCTTCCAGAGATTTGAGACTGGGACGGAGGCTCACCTTCCAGCAGGACAATGACCCTAAGCATACTGCTAAAGCAACACTCAAGTGGTTTAAAGGGAAACATTTAAATGTCTTGGAATGGTCTAGTCAAAGCCCAGACCTCAATCCAATTGAGAATCTGTGGTATGACTTAAAGATTGCTGTACACCAGCGGAACCCATCCAACTTGAAGGAGCTGGAGAAGTTTTGCCTTGAAGAATGGGCAAAAATCCCAGTGGCTAGATGTGCCAAGCTTATAGAGACATACCCCAAGAGACTTGCAGCTGTAATTGCTGCAAAAGATAGCTCTACAAAGTATTGACTTTGGGGGGGTGAATAATTATGCACGCTCAAGTTTTCAGTTTTATTTGTCTTATTTCTTGTTTGTGTCACAAGACAAAATATTTTGCATCTTCAAAGTGGTAGGCATGTTGTGTAAATCAAATGATACAAATCCCCCCCCCAAAATCAATTTTAATTCCAGGTTGTAAGGCAACAAAATAGGAAAAATGCTAAGGGGGGTGAATACTTTCGCAAGCCACTGTAGCCTAGACCGAGGGAGAGGGAAGGAAGCCGGCCCAAGTGGCGCAGCAGGCTAGTTTGCCCTGACCCTCTCCAGCAAGCAATCAGGCTCCTACTTTCATATGCTGCTATACGGTAGGCTACGATGTAAAATAAAAAATACATCACTCATCGCAAGTTGTCCATGTCCTGGCAAATTAATGATGCACTTCATTATATGAACAGCAGGGCAGGTTACATCCTTGATTGAGGGAACAAAGCTAATTTACTGATTCACTGCAAAGCCCCTGCTGACTGCCTGCATGCAATAATGACTGGGGCTTTACTCACAGCACAGAGCTGGCCAGGCAAGCCAGGCAGGCCGGTAGTGGGGCGTACTGTTTCTGAATTCTCTATGTGTCTAAGTGTGTCTGAGGACGAGTAGAGGTATGGACTGGACTGGAGCATCCAGCAGCTGCATTTACACCATGATTCTCTCAAAAATCCACTGTGGAGCTGCTAACTAAAACCACATGGGGGTTTTATCTAAATAACTACTACTACACCAAGCAGTATCGAATTCCCCTCGCTCTCCTCGACGGGCAAAACCCTGCACTGTTTAGCTCTTGTCATTGACCCTGTCTCAGAAATCAACCAAATAGCATGTTCATGTATTCCTACAAAAATTGGCACTGTAGAGTCCAGACAAACATTGTCAAACTTTGTTAGCGTTCAAATAGTGAGTTGAGCTGCGGCCGGACCATATGGTTGCCATATATCATTTTTGCAACACTTCTGGACCAGAAAAGTTCCTTCTAGCAAGTGAAAAGCTCCCTCACCCTAACTGAGACTGAGACACCTGCCTGAGCTGGACCCAATGTATCTGTTTAAACTTAAACCGATTGACAAGCTGTTTATGTTAATCATGTCGATAATCTAATAGAACAATGTTCCATTTGTATTTTGGAAAAAATATACAACGGCCCGGGGAATCAAACCCACTGACAGATATACTTCAGCAGTTCTATATGAATGCAATAGACTGTTGTGCATCCCATATGGCACCCTATTCCCTATATAGTGCACTACTTTTGACCAGAGCCCTATGGGCCCTCCGGTCAAAAGTAGTGCACTGTTTAGGGAACATGGTGCAATTTGGAATGCACAAACAGTCTATTGCATTCATATAGAACTGCTGAAATATATCTGTCAGTGGGTTTGATTCCCCGGGCCGTTGTATATTTTTTCCAAAATACAAATGGAACATTGTTCTATTAGATTATCGACATGATTAACATAAACAGCTTGTCAATCGGTTGCCACTAGAGATCCTGGTTCGAATCCAGGCTCTGTCGTAGCCGGCCGCGACCGGGAGACCCATGGGGCGGCGCACAATTGGCCCAGCGTCGTCCAGGGTAGGGGAGGGAATGGCCGGCAGGGATGTAGCTCAGTTGGTAGAGCATGGCGTTTGCAACGCCAGGGTTGTGGGTTCGTTTCCCACGGGGGGCCAGTATGAAAAATATGAAATAATGTATGCACTAACTGTAAGTCGCTCTGGATAAGAGCGTCTACTAAAATGTAAATGTAAACAGTATATGCATGCTATACAGTCGGCCCTAATGTCGTGAGGACTGTACAGTAGAAGTATGTTCAGCAGCCTAGGCTGAATATGCAGCATGGGGTCACAGGAGACACGGCCTGTCTGTCTGGCACCCTGCTTGTTGTGTAAGAAGAAACTGCTGCTGGTTGTGTGACACTGTAACTCAGAGCATGTTGATGGAGGATTTTCAACAGAGGAATCAGAACTTATGCCACAGGATATTACTCTTCCAAGTCTCTCCCTGCCTGCCTGCCTGCTGCCTGTTTCCCAGTTCACCAACAAAGAGCAGCGTGTTCTGCTTTATATTAGTGGAGGGTTCATGTAAGCGCTGCCCCTGCTGCAACCTCCCAACACCAGATTGTCTTTAAAGCTGCAATATGTAACTTCATTCTCATTGAAAGTAAGTCTAAGAAGCGGTAGATCTGTTCTATCTGTGATATTTCTATGCTTCCCGTTTTTAAGTTTCGTTTTTGCGTCTTTTACTTTCGGTTTTGTACACCAGCTTCATGCAGCTGAAAATACAATATTTTTGGTTATGGAAAATATATTTCACAGCGGTTTAGATGGTACAATTATACTCTACACTATACTTGCTTGTTTTATCACATAAACTGAAATTAGGCAAACTAGAATTTTTGCAACCGGGAAATGGCAAAGAGATTTCTGCATAGTGCATCTTTTAGGAGAGAGAGTCTTGTGGAGGCTGACATGATGATATAACAGTGGCAGAGAGAGGGATTCAAACACGATAAACATATTACAGCAATGATCAACATACAAATATAAACCTGCAATAGAACAACAATGACAACTTTTATGGCAAACTTGAGACTTATGTAGTGTTATAACAGTGTAATATTTGTTAAATTTGTTGTTATGCAGAATTGTCATTATAATTAAATAATTAAAACAAATGTATTGCAACTGTGAGTGGAGAAAAAAAGTTACGTACTGTACCTTTGCATTTTCAATGCATGGACAAATGCCCCATGCAGCACTGGCCTGGACATCTGGATTTGGGTTTTTCAACAAGGACCAAAGCAGGCGCACTCCATCCAGACGGTCAATGATCCTGTTGAGGAAGAGAAAAGAGAAGAGAGAGAGAAAATAGAGAGAGAGAGGGAAGAGAGACACAGAGAGAGGAAGAGAAAGAGAAAGTGAGAGAGGGAGAGAGAGAAGAGAAAGAGGGCGAGAGAGACAAAGTCAGAGAAAGAGAGAGAGAAGAGAAAGGGAGAGAGGGAGAGAAGAGAGAGGAGGAAGAGAAAAGAGAGAAAGTGATATTACAGTGGGCCCAGTCAGTGTGATCTACACCATACTTTCACAGTTAAGAGGAGCATTTGAGAGCTTCTCTTTCTCAGAGCTGGCTCGGCTGGGCTGGGCCATACAGTATCAGTTTGCCCATGTCCAGACCCTGAATACCCATCACAGGGCAGGATCAAAGGGATCAGACATTTAGCTGAATGAGTTTTCAATCACAAACCAACCTTCAACAGTCCAATTCTGTTTCCACCACAGCTCTAAAAACCCACTCGCTGTCTCGTCTGGTAAAGTGAATCTTCATGAGAAATCACTGACCGCCTACGTGATGGTAGGCCAAAGGTTAACTTGTGTAAATTCATGTATAGTGAGTGAAGTCCATAGATATATATTTATATATAGAACCAAAACAACATTATACTGTATGGTGGGTAGTCCAGGGGTACTTCTTTCCAAATCAAACAGAGCCAGTAGACAGATCTCTCTATATTTCATTGCGTCTGAGTTGAAGTTTACTTAAGCATAAGCCGTATTTCATGCTGCGTACATGACTGTAGTCAAGGCTGTAGTCAGGGTCTGGGAACCCAAAGAATTACGCCACAGTGCGCCCGTTGTCTGGTATAAATAACATGTAACGTGTTTCCCATGTGTGCTTCCACCAACAAGGCCGACATTGAATGCTGTCATAATGACTTAAACACTCCCTAATCACGGTATCTCCGTGACTGGCAACGAGCGAGCACTCATCAGGAGAAGTCCCCTGCGCCATCTGTCTTCCGTTTGCACATAAATCAGTCTGGGGGATCATAACATAAGATTCCAGTCTACGGGGCCTCCTAAATCAAGCCCAACAACAAACTAAACTTCATATCAAGTGCCAGAAAAGTGCTGTCCTCACAAGAGCAGGTATGAAACACGTTAGCATGAAGGAGACAACTGACAGTTTGGATGAGGGATGGAAACGGGGAGACCACAAAGACTCAAGGCATTTGCAGTACGTATGTTCTTTCTTGTAAGTTACATAAAAGTACTAGGAGGGATTGTAATGTGATACTTTCTATGATGTCATTAACCATACAGTGCAATAGCTTAGAATAAAAATAAGCTAATTAAAAAAAAAAGTTTTTTAAAAGTTAGTTTTGAATAGCAACCGTTCCAATAAAGAAAACATTAAAAAATCATGTGAAAAGAACATGAAAAAACAAAAATTTGGGAAAACAAATTGATTTTTTATATGTGAAATGTACACGAGCCAGACACATGTGAGGTTTCACAGGTGAACAAATCACAGACGTGTAAGTCAGACACGTGGTTTTCGGACACGTATGAAGTTTCACATATATTACATTTTCACATGACTCATGTGCACATGTGGTTTCCCAACATTTCACAGGTGATATTATACATTTCACATGTGTGCTTTTGTAACTGCCGGGATTAGAACCTGGCCAACATCTTGACCATTCAACCAAGAGGACCAAAAAACATGTGACCAACCATCACCGACTCATGTCCGCTACACTTTCACATGTGCATTTTCACACTTTAATGTCAACTAGGGCTGTCAAACAGTTTTTCACATGTGAAACTGCATATCCGATTTTCGAAACTGCAATTCACGTGAGGTGAAAACACGCTTTATTTCTCACGTGAAAAGGTGGTGTTAACATGTGAACTCTAAATCTAATAATCTAAAACATGTGAAAACAGCTATTTCACAATGTGAAAACTCGATTTTAAAGTTAAACTGCAAATTTGACGTATTTATTTTTTTGTAAGGGAACAACTACGGCCAGGAGTTTTTCCTGGCCATGTGACCCTGCACCAGGAATACAAAGCCAAGATAACTGACATGGATTTTGCACCTGAATTTGAATGCAACAGACAAACAGACATCACCCTGTAGTCCAGTAAGTCAGTGAGACAATGGTCCTTCATCTGAGAACCAGCTCTGACCATATGTGGTCTGGAGCAGGAAACAATCAAATGTGAGCTATGTTAATTGCTCAGCGAACTACTGTACAAACAGGTCCACAAAATAAGTCACTGCCACAAGACATACAAAAAGCACTTGTGGAAATAACGACTTTCTGTCCACAACTAAATGTAAATGCAAAATGACAAGGCCTAAATATACATTCCATGAGAAAACATGGCCTTGAATGAATGTGTTCTGATATAATATTCTGCCTGGGCTGTGTGTGTTGAATGTCTTCCAGAAGCTAGGCTAGCTAGCCTAATTGCTGAAATGGCCTTATTTCTTCACAACAACGTTCTGCACTTTTTATTGCACCACTGTAGTTCTGCTTATCTTAACCATATAACTTTTTCCTGACAATGGTGTTAATGGCTTGCCTAACAAAACGTACTCGGACGTAAGTTATTTATTTGTGTCCAGTGTTAATTGAGTAAGGGTCTTGTAGTCTGTAACAGCCTTGTAAAAGCAATGAAATTCAGATGGGACTGTATACTGTACTGTATGCAGCGTTTGGTAGCATTGAAACCAAATGAGCACATACTGTAGTCTAGAAGCAGGACTGGACTGTATGTGTTCAGTGTTTATATTTTTACAGCCCTGAGGGCTTGGATGGCTGAAGGTATGCTACCCTGACCAGCCCAGCAACATGAATGACCACAGAAGTACAGTAAAACTGTGGGACGCGCCACCACAACCATATTTATTACAGCAGGGTCAATAAACAAGGCTTTTAAAACTGTCACTCAGCTGAAGAAGAACATGAAACCTACCTCGTAAAGATGAATGATTAAGATCATAGCCTGACATTATCATTAGGACACATGCCAAGTTGTGTCATAACACTGTCTGTCAACAACATTATTAGGACCAATTATGATGCTGAATGGCCGCTAATAACAGAGGTTATGACACATTTTGAAGAGCTTGCAAAGACATGTCTGGTCGTAAGTGAGACTTCAAACAAAGCGCTTACCACCACAGTTGATCATCTGAACTGGGTGGGTGATTTATGCCACATAATTAAATATATGATACATCTCTATGACATATGCCATGTTCTCTTGCTCTGTGGCGCAGGCCCCCACAGCCTTGGTGACGTTGACCAGCAGAGCCTGGTTGGTTCCGGTCAGCAGGTTGACCAGGGGCTGGATGCCTCCACACTTCCTGATGGTGGCCCTGTTGGCAGGTTTCTGGGCCCTCACCACGTTCACTAGTACCTCCTCAGGCTGGTCCGTTAGCAGACCCACCACTAAGGCCTTGTACTCCTGGAACCTGAGGGAAGGCATAGCACCAGTGTCAATCAATCACTTTATTCAACCAATCACTTTAATCTTTATATAGTTGCCGTATAGCCTTATACAGTATGTTATATGCTGCTTTGGACATAAGTGTATGGGCTTGAAGAATAGGACAGTGATAGACATTTTAAATATTTTACTCACATAATTCTGAATCATAATCAATATCCTGTAGATGTTATCAATTTTGTTGAGCAAGGTGAAATGCCCTAGATTGGCCAGGTGACAGTCTGATAACATAGAGAATATTGAAATGGGTGTATTTTCTTCAGTACAATTCACTTGTTCCAGTGGAAACAGGGCAGTTTCCTCACGACTGCTCAAAGGCCTCCCCACGCATGTACTTTGAATGACCGAGGTTCGCTGTGCCTTGGACTAGTTCACTCCCTGTTTTACTTTGATTTCACTTTGTTTGCCAGAATTATAGAGTGGGTGGACTACAGTAAACATTTAAGAGGGATATAATGTGGTTGCAGAAAGCCTCAACAAACCTCTGATGTACGGTTAAGTTCTACAACTGTTTTTATTCACAGTTACGGTTGCTGGCAACACAGTCCGTAGGCTATTGTAGAAAGTGTCCAAGGTCATTTGGTTTTGGTCACGATCCATCAAAATATATTCTGTGCAAGTAAAACAGTAATGAACGGAGCGGCTGCCAAAGCTAACTTTTACTGATTTAACGTAGAAAAACAATGTTATTCAAATGGCCACCACTGAAGTGTTATCTGCAGGGCACTCCTACAGTAGAATTACCTTGTAATTGCACACATAACTTTTGATAAATGGACTGCGAGTCATGTCTATTTTTGTTAAACCAATCCCAGCTCGCGTAATTACGATGGCAGAAGAAACATAACACAAAGCTTCCCGAATCAGCTCCTCGTACAAACAGTGGGCTCCACACAAGTGGAAGCATTATTAAAGCCTGTCAAAAGACACAGGAACCACAGAGAGGCTTCTGTGTAGCAGCTTTATGATTGATTGTGTTGCTCCATCTCTTTTTGTAAAGAGTTCTGTTACAGTAACACATTCATTCAAATTCGTGGTGCAAAGAACTTGAATGCTGCCTGCCTGCCCTTTTATACCACAGCCAGTTAGTTTTTAAGAAGGGTCTCTGTATGAAAGAGTCATTTCAAGGACCACGGGAAAGGAAGAGACCCTCCAAGACACTCAATGGGATCATAAAGGGACTGGGAGACTTTCAGATGGATACATTCTACTGCCTAATGTAGAACAGAAACATTTACTCACTTCAAAATGAAGGAGAGTGAACTGCTGCCTGAATAGGCCTTGGGCTCCGGTGAGCAAAGTTCTGTAGATAGAAATGTGAGGCAAGAAAGAAGTATCATTACGATACATAATTATGGTCTGTTCATCATAGACTCTGGAACAGAGGTAAGAGAAGTAGGACTGGATGGATAGTCAGTAATTGTAACTGAACCACACAAACATTATTGTGTTGGCAAATACAGTCTGAGTTTTGGCAAGGACCACTTTCCATTGCAAAGTTATTCCCTCACTCTTTTGTTACAGGGCTTAGTTTTTACACAGCGTTTGTGTGTGTCCATAACACCTAAGTATATATGGTTCAAGGGGCCACATATCAATGCACCTATAAATCAGCTTTTAAATCTGCACGAAACAACGGTCCAAAACTTTCCTAGTGCGAGACGGGAAGATTGAAAGGCCTTTTTTATGAAGGCCTTTCATACATATAGGCTATAGGTCTAGTCTCCCTCCATATTCCAGGCCTTATGAAAATGTTACATCTCTGGACATTTAGACGATGTAAAGCTTTAAAACAAACACACTTAAGTTATGAAGGTAATTATATTTTTAACCATCAATCATCTCTCATTTTGATGCACCATTAATCAGGCAAATAGCTTACAGATGCTGATTCTTCTGGACTTTAGCGGAGGTCTCCCTACTCACATCTCAGGCCTGCATCCAAAATGGCACCCTATTCCCTATATCCATTACTTTTGACTAGAGCACTATGGGCCCTGGTCAAAAGTAGTGCACTACATAGGGAATATGGTGCCATTTGGGATGTAACCTTAGGGCCTGCCTGTACCACACAGTCAGGCCATGTTAAAGATAACTCACAAAAAAGTATGCTGCCTGCTATTGGCCACAAGGGCTTGTTTAAGTTGTTCATGTACTACTTGTGAATACAAAAAAACTATATTCCGAAAAGATTTTTGTCTCGAAACACCACTCGACCCATGATTGATTCTGAAATGAACACATGCCCTGAACAACTCTCCCTGAAACACTCTATTACCGTTCGCAGCCTTTCCTGGTGCAGTAATGGCTTGGTCATTTCATTCCAAACCTGCGTCTGACCTTGACATTTTTGTATGTTATTCAAATAACCCTGAGAGAATAAAAAAAAACTCTGATCCACTTGCAAATGTAAGTGTGTATTAAAACACTCAGTGCTCTACTCTGCATCACGCTGGTTTCCTCTCCTGCCTGCCTGCCTGCCTGGAAAACCCACAGCCACATTTCTACCTTCGTTCACACCCAACCCCCCGAGCCGTCCAAAAAACTAAACAAAACACAAACGCTACACAGGAAAGTAACCATTAAATGGGAACATTGTAGCGGGTGTTACAATCCTTTGGGTCTCTCTCTCTCTCTCTCACTGACTGGATTCCTTACTTATTTATCACATCCCCACTTAATGAGTGTGAGGGCACCCTTCTGAGGGGTTTGATGTTTGCTAATGAAGTGTCACCCAATTGCAGTTTTGTATGCGATTATCAGTATCATTGCTAATCATTGCTATTATTATTATGGCCTTTTTGCATAGCAACAGTGTTATGAGTAATTACGCTGCGGCAAGCGGCCTGTAATGGGAGCAAGTGAACGGAGGTGCCACATTACTCATTGCCAGTGCAGTTAACTTGTTTTATCGCCTTGCCAGGCTGCACTCTGAAGGGCTCCCAATCTCTGCCATTTTTTATGCAGCAGAACTGGACTGAATATGAAGGCTTGTTTAGTAGCCAGAGGACTGACAGGCAGTCTGAAAGGTTCACTTTGTTCCCTGAAAACCCGTACTGTATAAATTCTTTAGTCTTTACAGCTAAATATGTTGTCAGCCAACACTTCTCTTTCTATGCAAACAGAACATGCACTTTTGTTTATGACAACAACCACTGGTCTGGTTGTCCATTATGAACTTGGCACCAGAGACAGTAATCTACACATGCTCTTTCCATGACATAGACTGACTAGGTGAATCCAGGTGAAAGCTATGATCCCTTATTGATGTCACCTGTTAAATACACTTCAATCAGTGTAGATGAAGGGGAGGAGACAGTTTAATGAAGGATTTTTAAGCCTTGAGACATGGATTGTGTATGTGTGCCATTCAGAGGGTGAACGGGCAAGACAACATTTTTAAGTGCCTTTGAACAGGGTATGGTAGTATGTGCCAGGCGCACCAGTTTGAGTGTGTCAAGAACTGCAATGCTATTAGGTTTTTCATGATCAACAGTTTCCCGTGTGTATCAAGAATGGTCCACCACCCAAAATACATCCAGCCAATTTGACACAACTGTGTGACGCATGGGCCAGCATCCCTGTGAGCGCTTTCGACAGCTTGTAGAGTCCATGCCCGACGAATTGAGGCTGTTCTGATGGCAAAAGGGGGTGCAACTCAATATTAGGAAGCTGTTCCTAATGTTTTGTACACTCAGTGTATATCCACCTATTTTAAAGAGAGGGTTATTGGCATACTTCTGTAATGGGATCTTTGTTTAATTTCATGTGGCAACAGGCACTTGCTTCCAGTTGGGAAGACTTAACTTAGACTCTAAATGTAGGATATCATTCTATCAGTTATGAAATATGAGTTGGAGAGAGACCGGTGTGACTACTGGGCCCTCTGCAATTTTAAATCCTACAGGGTTTTTGAGTCAAAGGCTAGACATTTCCACATATCTTAATTCATAATATAAAACCATATTTAATTGTTTTTTAAACACTCATTGTAAAAATATATAAAAAGACACAGCCTTATCAGTTTGTTGGCATCGTTTCTGAAAATAAGCCTTGAATTTATTAAGAGGTTACCGTGGTATAAATGAATGCATATGGCTTGTATTGTATGTCCCCAGAGCAGCCCAGAGTAAGAAAATAAATACAGCTAAATCATTTTTTCATGGGAGTACCTTTTAGCAACCGTCAACAGCTGTCAGGGCACGATTTCTAGGCATTATTTATTTTTAGGGGAAATTACTGACATAAAAATCATCCGACGCAAAATAAAGCCAGCCAGGAAAGATTCCAGAAAGTGTCACTGTTGAAGGGAACTAAATGACAATTAAGTAAACGTGGGCATGCCGTAACATGACAAATGATTTAAGAGTCTGTCAGGGCCGTGTAGAAATGGTGTGGTGTGGAATCAAGTGCAGAAGCAGAAGGAGAGTCCAAAATACTTTACTGGAAAATGCAATGCAATAATCCAAAATAGCCAGAGGCAAAACGCACACAGGCGTGAAACACAAGCGCCCAAAACAGGCGCGCAAAACTCCTCTAAATCGAGAAGTAGGCAATACAGAGGTGGCGAACCAAACCACAGGTACGAAACGACACCAACACGAAACACTCATAACAGGGAAACTAAATAGGGAGCTTAATTAGACATAACACAAGACAGGTGTGGCTAATCAGACAAAACTAGTCAAACAGAAAACATGGAGCGGTGGCAGCTAGTACTCCGGAGACGACGAACGGCGAAACCTGCCCGAACAAGGAGGAGGAGCTGCCTCGGCCGAAACCGTGACAGTACCCCCCCCTTGACGCGCGGCTCCAGCCGTGCGCCGACTCCGGCCTCGGGGACGCCCGGAGGGCGCGGCGCCGAGCGCGTAGGATGACCACGATGGAATTCGGTCATCAGGGACGGATCCAGAATATCCCTCCTCGGCACCCAGCACCGTTCCTCCGGACCGTACCCCTCCCACTCCACGAGATATTGGAGACCCCCATCCGGCGTCTGGAATCCAGGATGGTCCGAACAGTGTGCGCCGGAGCCCCTCGATCTCCAACGGGGGCGGAGGAGTCTCCTCAATCTCGAAGTCCTGGAGTGGACCAGCTACCACCGGCCTGAGGAGAGACACATGGAATGAGGGGTTAATATTCTTGTAATCAATAGGTAGTTCTAACCTGTAACACACCTCATTCAATCTCCTCAGGACTTTAAAAGGCCCCACAAACCGCCGACCCAGCTTCCGGCAGGGCAGGCGGAGGGGCAGGTTCCTGGTTGAGAGCCAGACTCGATCTCCAGGTGCGTACACTGGCCCCTCACTGCGGCGTAGGTCGGCGCTCGTCTTTTGTCGACGTATGGCACGCTGCAGATGGACATGAGCAGCGTTCCACGTCTCCTCCGAGCGCCTTACCCACTCATCCACAGCGGGGGCCTCGATCTGGCTCTCATGCCACGGTGCCAGAACCGGCTGATACCCTAAGACACACTGAAAAGGGGTTAGTCTAGTGGAGGAGTGGCGGAGAGAGTTCTGTGCCGTCTCGGCCCAGGGCACATATCTCGCCCACTCCTCCGGCCGGTCCTGACAGTATGACCTCAGAAACCTACCCACATCCTGGTTGACTCTTTCGACCTGCCCATTGCTCTCCGGGTGGTAACCCGAGGTAAGACTCACCGAGACCCCCAAACGTTCCATAAATGCTCTCCAGACTCTGGAGGTAAACTGGGGGCCTCGATCAGACACTATATCCTCGGGTACCCCGTAATGCCGGAAGACGTGAGTAAATAGAGCCTCAGCGGTCTGTAGGGCAGTAGGAAGACCCGGCATGGGAAGGAGACGACAGGCCTTAGAGAACCGATCCACAACGACCAGGATGGTGGTATTCCCCTGGGAGGAGGGAAGATCGGTAACAAAATCCACCGATAGATGTGACCAGGGTCGCTGTGGAACGGGCAGGGGCTGTAATTTACCCCTGGGCAAATGACTGGGTGCCTTACACTGGGCACATATTGAGCAGGAGGAGACATAAACCCTCACATCCCTGGCTAATGTTGGCCACCAGTACTTCATGCTAAGGCAGTGCACCGTCCGGCCAATACCCGGATGTCCAGAGGAGGGAGACGTGTGAGCCCAATAAATCAACCGATCCCGGACCTCGAGCGGGACGTACGTCCGACCCACCGGACACTGTGGAGGACTAGGGTCGGTACGCAACGCCCGCTCGATCTCCGCATCGACCTCCCACACCACCGGTGCCACCAGACACGACTCCGGTAGTATGGGAATGGGCTCCACGCACCTCTCCTCCGCGTCATACCGGCGGGACAGAGCATCTGCCTTCCCGTTCTGGGACCCAGGGATGTAAGTGATCTTAAACACAAACCGGGCGAGAAACATAGTCCATCGAGCCTGGCGAGGATTTAGTCTCCTAGCTGCCCGAATATATTCCAGGTTACGGTGATCGGTCAGAATAAGGAAAGGGTGCTGAGCCCCCTCAAGCCAATGCCTCCACACCTTTAGGGCCTGGACTACGGCTAACAGCTCCCTGTCCCCTACGTCATAATTCCGCTCCGCCGGACTGAGCTTTTAGAATAAAAAGCACAGGGGCGGAGCTTAGGTGGTGTACCCGAGCGCTGAGATAGAACGGCCCCTATACCAGCCTCGGACGCGTCTACCTCAACTTGAAACGGTAAAGTGGGATCCGGGTGCGCCAACACCGAGCCGAGGTAAACAGGTCCTTCAGCTTACCAAAAGCCCTGTCCGCCTCAGCCGACCACTGCAAGCGCACCGGACCCCCCTTCAGAAGAGACGTGATGGGAGCTGCCACCTGACCAAAACCCCCGGATAAACCTCCGGTAGTAATTCGCAAACCCCAAAAACCGCTGCACCTCTTTAACTGTCGTTGGGGTTTGCCAATTACGCACGGCGGACACTCGGTCCACCTCTATTCTCACCCCTGACGCAGACAACTGGTAACCCAAAAAGGAAACTGACTCCTGAAAGAACAGACATTTCTCAGCCTTGACATACAGGTCATGCTCCAACAGTCTCCTCAATACTCTGCGCACCAGGGCTACATGCTCGGCCCGGGTAGGGCTGTACACCAGAATATCATCAATGTACACCACCACCCCCTGCGCCTGCATGTCCCGGAAAATTTCATCTACAAATGATTGGAAGACTGATGGAGCATTCATTAACCCATATGGCATGACCAGATACTCGTAATGGCCGGATGTAGTACTAAATGCTGTCTTCCACTCATCGCCCTCCCTAATGCGCACCAAATTATATGCGCTCCTGAGGTCCAATTTTGTGAAGAACCGTGCCCCGTGTAATGACTCCGTCATAGTCCCAATCAGCGGGAGTGGATAACTGTATTTAACAGTCACCTGATTGAGACCGCGGTAATCAATACACGGACGCAGACCTCCATCCTTCTTCTTCACAAAAAAGAAGCTCGAGGACGCGGGAGAAGTAGAGGTCCGTATGTATCCCTGTCTCAGAGACTCGGCAATGTACGTCTCCATTGCTTTTTTCTCCTCCTGTGACAAAGGATACACATGGCTCAGCGAGGAGCGCTGCTCCTATCTGGAGGTCTATCGCACAATCCCCCTGTCTATGAGGTGGCAACCTTGCCGCTCGGGTCTTACTAAACACAAGTGCCAAATCCTCATACTCAGGAGGAATGTGCAGTGCTGACATCTGGTTCGGACTCTCCACCGAGGTCGCCCCTACGGAAACACCCAGACAAAACCCCTCACACTGAGCAGACCACCCTTGAAGAGCCTTCTCTCGCCACGAAATAGTAGGATCATGTGTGGTTAACCAGGAAGCCCCAGTACCACCGGATACGCAGGAGAGTCAATCAGATAGAGTTGAATCGTCTCCTCATGACCCCCCTGCGTCATCATCCTAAGTGGCGCTGTGAGCTCCCCAATCCACCCAGATCCTAACGGACTGACTATCTAAAGCATGTACGGGGAAAGGTTTATCGACTGGAAGGAGGGGAATCCCTAACTTAACACAAAATTTGCGATCTATAAAATTCCCAGCTGCGCCTGAATCGACTAGCGCCTTATGCTGGGAACGAGGTGCAACCTGTGGAAAACAAACAGGCAATGTAAAGTGGACGACAGAAAGCTCTGGGTAAGTAGGGCGCCTACTCACCTGGGTGGACTCCCCACTGTATGGCCTGCCATCTCCCTCCTCAGGGAACCCTCCCCAGCACCTAGCCGCGGTGTGTCCTCCGCGGCCACACTTGGTGCAGGAGACTGCTCCCCTCGGGTTCCTTCCTCTTTTAGTTCTAGCGCCAGCCCCTCCCAGCTCCATCGGACTAGGCTCGGAGGTGCTGGAGGGTGGAATGGGAGGCCCCCATCTGGGACGTCCGCGGGTCGTGAGTAGGTTGTCCAGACGAATAGCCATGTCCACAAGCTGGTCAAAAGTTAACGTAGCGTCCCTACACGCTAACTCCCTGCGGACGTCCTCCCTAAGGCTACACCTAAAATGGTCTATGAGGGCCCTCTCATTCCACCCCGCGTCAGCCGCTAGAGTCCGGAACTCCAGTGCGAATTCTTGAGCGCTCCTCATCCCCTGTCGAAGGTGGAATAGACGTTCCCCCGCCGCTCTTCCCTCTGGTGGATGGTCAAAGACCGTACGAAAGCGGCGGGAGAACTCCGCATAGGTGACTGTGGCGGAGTCTATTCCCCTCCATTCGGCGTTGGCCCACTCCAACGCCTTGCCGGTGAGACAGGAGATGAGGGCGGAAACGCTCTCGTATCCCGAGGGCGCCGGGTGTATAGTGGCTAGGTAGAGCTCCACTTGCAGAAGGAAGCCCTGACACCCGGCAGCGGAGCCGTCGTACGCCCTCGGGAGCGAGAGCCGAATCCCACTGGGTTCCGGTGGATGAGTAGGCAGGTTCTCTGGTGGTGATGGAGCGATCGGTGGGGCTGTGGGAACACCGCTGATCTCCCAGCGCCGAAGAGTGTCCATGACGCCCTCCAACGCGTGCCCGATCCGATTAATGCGATGTTCCTGTCCCTGGAGACGTCCCTCCACGCTGTCGACTTGTGCTCCTGCTGATTCCATCGAAGTGGTGTGTAATTCTGTCAGGGCCGTGTAGAAATGGTGTGGTGTGGAATCAAGTGCAGAAGCAGAAGGAGAGTCCAAAATACTTTACTGGAAAATGCAATGCAATAATCCAAAATAGCCAGAGGCAAAACGCACACAGGCGTGAAACACAAGCGCCCAAAACAGGCGCGCAAAACTCCTCTAAATCGAGAAGTAGGCAATACAGAGGTGGCGAACCAAACCACAGGTACGAAACGACACCAACACGAAACAATTACACACAACACAACACTCATAACAGGGAAACTAAATAGGGAGCGTAATTAGACATAACACAAGACAGGTGTGGCTAATCAGACAAAACTAGTCAAACAGAAAACATGGAGCGGTGGCAGCTAGTACTCCGGAGACGACGAACGGCGAAACCTGCCCGAACAAGGAGGAGGAGCTGCCTCGGCCGAAACCGTGACAGAGTCTGTCAGCTTACATTTCTGACATTATGAAGTAGTAATTATTTTAGGCAGCTTTCTCTCTGTCTGCTTGCCCATGTTCAATAATAATGGGAGGAGAGCTGCTTTAGACTAACACATTATTGGGTGTCTATAAAATCAACACTTTTCTTCATCTTTTGTTAACAGTGGAAAATAGCACATTCCTCCTGCAAACAGTCACGTAAAAGATCAGAGATAATAGAATCCGTGGCAGAACTCTACATTTTGTCCAAATAATCACTTCGACCAGACACAACGTAAAGGACGAGATGTGACTACACTTGGGAGTTAAACATTTGAGACTCCCATATGAACAAATGAGAGGTCTTGTAAAAACACCACATGTGATTGCAGTCCTTCGACCCTCATCCCAACTGCTATCACTATGCTTTCCATTGGAACGTAATGTAGACCCATCTGCCCATACTATCAACTTAGCTCTCTAAAACACGAAAGACTCTTGCTCACTAAACTAGCAATTATATTTTCTAAGTATAACAAGCACCTATGGCTACCCATTCAATAAATGCTAAATGGACATCAGTCAAATATCTATGTACTTCTGCATGGGTGATTTGTCAAAGTCAGGGCTAGTCCCCACTACAGTAAATAATATATAATATATGGGATCACACACAACCTGCAAACACACAGTTTAACTCTGGTTCTGGTTAGGCTCCAGTCTGAGTGGGGCTGTAGTGATAATGAGGGGTAATAATAATGGGAGGGAGGAAAAGGGCGCGTAACGTTACTTAGCCACGTTCTCCATGCTGATGGAGCACTTCCAGATGGCCCCGGTGGTGGCGGCCAGGAGCTGCTTGTTGTCTGCCTGGCTCAGCAGAGTCACCAGGGGCTGCAGGCCCTCGTACTGACGTACCAGGTCACGGGTACGCTTGTCTTCCGCACACTGACATAGACAGGGAAAGACAGGCAAGAGATATAGCTTTGGGGCTATTAGTACACATCTAAAAACTATGATAGACATATTTTTGGAAGTTCTTTGCCCTAATGCTTATGCATTGTTCACATTCCCAGCATCAATGTACATTTTTGCTTGTTAATGGGTTCCTTTTAAATGAGAATAGGTATGGACCTAAGACAGGAATTTAACTGGGGGGGGATGAGGCACAGGATCACCTTGAAGATGGCAATGGCACAGTGCATCTGTAGCTCGTGGTTGTCACAGTTGAGGTTTTTCACCAAGTCCTCGATCATGCCCTCAGTCTGGATGGCAATTCTGTAACTTCTCTGTAAATTAAAGTGTAGGGAAAACACATAGGCAATCAGAGACAGTGTTTTGAGTTCCAATGATGAATCACACAGTGGTCCTCTTCAGGGTGGCACTCCATACCTTAATCTGCTGAACATGCTTCCCACACCATGCATGCGCCCGAAATGGCACCCTATTCCCTATGTATTGTACTTCCTTTGACCAGAGCCTCACAGTGAGCCCCTCACCTCTGAGGCACACTCTTGCAGGGTTCCCACCACAGGTATTAGCATGTTCTCATGGGGAGACTTGATCAGGCGGGCCAGAAGAGGGATTCCCCCGGCCTTGCGGATTGATTGCCTCCTTGTTCCTGGTTCTCTTACTGCAGCTCCAGAGGGCCAGGGCCCCGCAGCGAGCCACCTCCACGTCTTTCTCCTGCTCCTCTGTCAGGGCCGCCGAGTCAGGCACGCAGTCTAGTAAATCCACCTGGGAACACATACACAGAGACAGACATGCACACATACACACACACACATACACACACACACACACACATACCCACACAGACACACACACACATACATAGACACACACACATACACACACACACACAGAACATGCACACACGCAGAGCACAACACACAAATCAAATCACACTCGATGATCCAGTGTGTATCAAATACAATTTATATCAGACATTACAAAAGTAATGTCGGATTTGTTCAGTGAATGTGAAATCCACAGGAGATGCTGTAATGATAGCTGTGGTTTCCATTTGCGCAATGTATTAAACGAGAATAGCAAAGTTGTTGGCCATGATTAGGTGCATAATTAAATTATATTACCGTGGGGTCTGATATAATTTAAAAAAGAGATTCAGAATGTGGAAAAACAGCAGGTCTGCGTGTTGATGTTACGATGTTGAAATCCCAGAGGTACCCTTTATGACCGTCAGTCTGTGTGTCAGGGCTGTGTTAATCCATAGTTCCTGTACGGCCACTGACACAGAGCAGGCAAAGCTATTACACATGTTATGCAGTTCAAAGGTGGTCTCAGTCTGTAGTTTAGCGTGAAATTAATCACTCCTCTGCAATGACTGCAATGAGCACATCCGATTTGGTACTTCACAATAAATATACAAGGCCCACAGGCTTTAATCACATGCCGCTCTGTCAATAAACATAAACTCAGGTCCGAGGATGTCAAAGGACATTCTATCTGTTTCCCCCTGACTGACTTTGATGTTTGTCACATGAGACCAAGGAAAGGGGGAATGGGGGGTGAGGACTATCAGAGAACTTAGTGTATGGAAACTCAAGGTAGCTAGAAGAGCCAGTACTGTGAGGAGGTGTGTGTTGCTGTGCTGTGTTTTGAAACAGAGCCGAGTTGGGTTGGGCTGTGCTGTGTGTTGGTGTGTAGTGGGGGAGTTATTCTGTGTAGTGCTGTGCCGGGTCGGCCTATGTTGTGCAAGTTTGTGCTTTGCTGTGCTACAGTACAGTATGTGATTCCAAATTGGCTCTGTAATGGGTTAGTTAGAGCATGCTACTGGCAACAGCAGCAGAGCTGTGGGTTCAATTCCCGCACCGGTCACACATACACATATATTTATGTGTCACTGTCAATGCCGACAGTTGTGTAAGTGTCTTTGGATAAAAGCGTCTGTCTAAATGACATTATTATTATGTTCCCTTTTGCAAGGCTATGCTTTACTGTGCTACAGTATAGTACAGTATGTATCTTCCAACCATACTCACCAGTCTCTTGATTCCTCCGTGCTGTCTGACTGTCCTCCTGGCCCATCGGAACTTGGCCACGTTGGCGATGGTCTCTGTGGCCAGATATTTCAGATCCTTGTCTGGGGAGTCCAAGATCTTCACCATGATCTGCAGACCCCCTAAGTCAGCAATAGCCCGGCGGATCTGACTGTTACAACGGATCTCCTTCAGAATCTTCAGAGAGCCAATCTAAATCAAACACACAGATGATAAGTCAACAAAGTATATCTCCTTAAATCAAGAAAACATTTTTGGGGCCTATATTAAGAAAAACTGTGAAGCCAATGCCAACAACATGAGGTACACATCTGTCAACTGGAGCACAAATAAAGAGCATTATGTAAACCCCCAAAACGTGCCCCTGTAAAAATAGACAGCAGTTACTAAAGAGTTTCAATATAAAGGCATGCGGTATAAAAAGCACCCACACATCTCATTAGGTCTATTGGAGTCTAATTGATACACTGTGTCCTTAAAGGCAGCGGGCCTGCCTTCCCAGGCCTACAGTCAGTATACTCTTTGTATCTGAAACACTAGGCTGGCACACACAGCACAGCTCTGTTCCCCCCGCGGGCAACCAGGTCCGATTGGCAGGGAGCAGGGACTGAGACTGGGAGGGCTACTCACTTTGAATTTGATTTCTTATGTATCCAGCAAGTTAATGAGTACTTCAAGGCCACCTACATCCCGGATGGCCAGTTGGCACGTCTCCTGGGCTAAATTAAAGTCCCTAATGGAGCACAGAGCAATCACAGTGGCCGTCTGGTTGCCTCCCTGAAATAATAATGAAAACAAGGCACCAATGAATGAATGAATGAAACCGCAGACAGAGAAAAGAGAATTAAAGAGACATTTAGAAAAGGGAAAACACAGCGTCTCCCCTCCTGCTGTACTTTTCTCCCCGTCTTTTTTTTCTCTCTCTCTCCTTGGCTTTAATAAAATAAAATAAAATAAAATTGTATCATGCCTGTTGTGGTTATTTTGTTTACCACAGTTTGGTAAGTGTTTAGCTTTGTGACGGTAAACACTGGTAGAGATAAACTATTGGATACAGAATGGCACTCTGACTACTAAGCTGCCTGCAGCCAGAAAACCATAGACAATGACTTAAGTTAGAGATTAAAGAGAAAAATGAGCATTGAAATGATGAACATAATAATGAGTAAGCACTTCAAAAGACTCTGTTTTGACAGTTGCTATACACACACACAATAACTCAAGGCTTGTTTCTACCCAATTAGCTACTTAGTAACTACTACTAAGCAAACAAGTGGTTTGGGAGTAGAAAATCTGTTCTTTGATTTCACTACAAGTGCCTCAATATATGGGAACAGGATATTGAGCAGATTTAGGTTTATTGCTTCTTAAGTGCAACATACAAAACAATGTCAAATGTAAAACAGGTGACTTGGGGCCATTCTCTGACCTATCTGATGAGCAACAATTGCCATTCTCAGATACTTTTTAGTCTGTATTGTGTTTTTTTTGTTGCAGTGTATTGAGTTTTAATGTCACGTGCACAAGTACAGTGATTTTTTTTCTTGCAAGCCCTAAACCCAACAATGCAATAATCAATCAATAAACACACGAGAAATAAAAATAAGAAATAAGAAGAACACAAGAAAAGAAGAAGTTATATACAGGGTAATTTCCAATATTTCCAATATTTGTAGGGGGGGACAAGGTGTCTAGGCAACAGGGTGTATGATAAACAGAGTAGCAGCAGCGTAAATGATGGTTGAATGTGAGTGTGTGTAGAATGACTAGAGTCAGTATAAATGTGTGCATGTTATGCGTGTGTGTTGCAGTGTCCGTGTGCGTCAATTTGTAGAGTCCTTAGAGTGTACATAGAGACAGTGCAAAAATAAAAATGAAGAGTCAACTCAGTCTGTGTATCCATTTTGTTAGCTATTTAGTAGTCTTATAGCTTGGGGATAGAAGCTGTTAAGGAGCTGTTGGTGTCAGACTTGATGCACCGGTACTGCTTCCCATGCGGCAGCAGAGAGAACAGCCCATGGCTTGGGTGGCTGGAGTCTTTGACGATTTTCCAGGCCTTCCTTTCACACCACCTGGTATAGAGGTCCTGGATGGCAGGGAACATAGCCCCAGTGATGTACTGGGCTGTCCGCTCCACCCTCTGTAGCGCCATGCGATCGAGGGCAGTGCTGTTGCCATACCACGCAGTGATGCAGCCAGTTAAGATGCTCTCAATGGTGCAGCTGTATAACTTTTTGAGGGCCCATGCCAAACCTTTTCAACCTCCTGAGGGGGAAGAGGCGCTGTCACGCCTTCTTCGCGACTGTGGGCACGTGTGTGGACCATTTTAAGTTCTTAGTGATTTGGAAACCGAGGAACTTGAAGTTGCAGTGTATCTTTTGTTAATGTCAAATGGTTCAGACCATGATGGAATAAAACCATCTGATGGCAGATGGAAACAGAAGTTCCACACATTAGGTAGAAAATACAGAAGTAAGCTGGTGTAATACTAGATGTGTTACATGACTTTGAAATGTGACATGGCATCCTGAAGTCAAAATCTCCTGGCAAGTGAACAATCAAAATGTTATTGTTTAATTATTTCTCATTTTTTTCTGCTTTTTTTCTTTCAGTTCTGGTTTTAAATGAACCACAGATAGACCTGGAAAAAAATCTAGTTGCTTTTATTAGTTGCACACTTCATAAACATCTCAGCCTCAGGACCATCCCAAACAGATTACTCTACCCACGCAGAGGAGACTCGAACCTCTTATGTAATGAACGTATCAATGTGAGAGAGAGTTCTTTAAAGTGAAAATATAGAACATGTTTAACTATAAATAACACAGTATGGTCTACGCAGTTCATGTTTTGGGGGTACAGTTATATCAGAATGTACTGTATCAGGGTGTACCGTGATATGAAGCAGTTGTTTGATCAAATCGTTCACCCCCCAAAAAGAGGTAGCCTGACACACTTTTGGGAGTGGGATAACGGGCACATGTGTTCCCCATATTATGACGTTGGCCTAAATGTGAACCATTCATCTAGTAACAGCAGTGGATCTACTGCTTCTTTTTTCTCTCCACCACCACTTCTTCCTCTTCAAAGGATTCAGTGGGGCTAGGATCATACCTTTTAAAAACAAAACGCTATGTTTATAACTGATACCAGAGAGAAAAGATCATATGCTTCCATTTTTGTTAGCTTTGGTCTAGAAGTATTGTAGACATTCTTTAAAACATTGACAACATCTGACAATCTTTTATGATGGACTCTCCTCCAGATAGCATGATAGGGGCAGAAGACTCAAACACTATCTGTCTGAGTGCATCCCAAATCGCACCCTATTCCCTATATAGGACACTACTTTTGGCCAGAGCCCTATTTGGGGATTTGGGAAGCAACCTCTGTCTACATCTAAAGACTACAGCTTATGAAAGACACATGAAAAAAACTGTAAACACAACTAATGACTGGGGTTTACATAACATGATGAGACAACATTTTTCTACAGTATTTATGTGACTTTGGGGCATTTGTGATTCGCCACAGACAACAATACTGCATAGATTTACACTTAGGGGGATACAGAGAAGACTGCAGGGGTTAGGCTGCTATGTGTTTTGTTTTGAGTAGTTAAACCGAGGTGAACACCTCTTTCTTATGACCCGGGGGGAGGGACCCACTGCTCAAGACATTTTGCAATAACAATAGCAATTTCTAAATGTCCTCATAAATTACATCCAGAGGAAAAATATCTTTAAATATCGCACATTACAAAGTAGGGAAAGAATGAAGGAGATTCATAAACTCTCATGATCTGATAAATGTATTACCAATATATAAAACAAGCATTTATTATGGTCCTTTAATCCAGACACCTACATTACAAAAAGAGCAAGTGCAACAGGCACTAAGCACAAATATATATATATGTATATGTTTTATTGTCACATACACCGGATAGGTGCTGTGAAATGTGTTGTTTTACAGGGTCAGCCATAGCAGTACCCCGCCCCTGGAGTAAATTAGGCTTCCTCAAGGGCACACTAAGCACTAAGAAGTGCCCTGGGAAGCAGACATCACATAAAGGGAATTTACGTGTTAATGTCGCTCTGGAATTCACACCAGACACGCAGGGCGGATGATCATCATTAATCAGCAACTCAGCTAAATTAAAAAGACCATTGTATAAAAGATGTATCTACCTATCCAATAAGATTATGGAATCAACAACTGATTTACGCAATAAAACACTATAAGGGATCACATTTCATTAAAGGGGTTAACCTGATATCACCCATTAAAAAAAATATTTAAAAAACGTTTGTCTCCCTGTGTAATTGTTCACCACCAAAAAAACTGAAATCTGGCTGAAACTTTCACTGCTTGATACAACTCTTCCAAACAGCAAGGTAATAACCTGGGCATGTGTGTGTGTGTGTGTGTGTGTGTGTGTGTGTGTGTGTGTGTGTGTGTGTGTGTGTGTGTGTGTGTGTGTGTGTGTGTGTGTGTGTGTGTGTGTGTGTGCGTGCATGCCCCCACAGAGCTGGATCTATGACAGGTGGAATGAAGCCACTGTCTGTGTTTCTCCTGTCTGTGTTCCTCGACCTCAGTCGGTGTAAGAAAGAAGCAACCAGCTTGGCAGGGGCCGCATCCTGGAGGGTGCATGTGGTTTTTACTCTTCTGCCGTTTCTGGAGCAGACTAGCCATGTAGGGTACAGATGAAGAAAAAAAAAAAGACTGAGCCTACTGCCAAGTACATTATGGGTAACGAATAGGGAAAGAATGATTGGTGGTTCTCTCTTACTTCATATTGGACATAGGATCTTCTATAAAATAAAATGTTGAGCATATGACTGGCCCTGCTGTCTTGTAGCGGCTAGTGAAATAATACAGTTTGTGTCAGGCGTCCAAATGTTTTGTGGTATTTTGTGTCACTAAAAAGTTGCTTAATTTAAAAAGTATGGAAATATGTACAGACGTTCTGTAAAACATTCTCTAGACATAAGTTACAGTATTCATAGTGAACATTACTTTGTCTGGTGGATGAGTAGGCTATTTAATTTCTCTGAGTTTCCAAAATAATTGTTCAAACTGATGTGTGTTGTATTTATATTTAGCCTTTTAGTCTAAGGCTTCCAATCAACAGTTAGATTTTTTCTGGTACTTAAGAATCTATTTCTGAAAAAGGTCTTTATAACATGTTAACAGAGCTGAATAGTCAGTTCAAAGCTGTGAAACACCTAATTCATTGGAAATAATGTTTCACTTTATTAAGTTAATGTGAGGGTAGTGACTGACCCTGGCTCTTTCGCACGGCAGGAGAACATGAGGTAATTAGGAAAAGTGTTCTCCTGAGAGAACATGGGGCCTGTATTTCCACTACTGACCAGCTGAGGGTGGACAACGTCAACAAGGGTTAAACAAAGTGTCATCATGGATGGACGTGGGACCCCTCTCATTACCCGGGTGTGGCAATCATGACACCTACTTATATTACCTTGCTCTATGCAACATCTTACATTTTACTTGGAAATTAATTAACACATAACAATTATATTGTTTTATTATAAAAAATGATTGACTGTATGTATACCACATCTATCAGTCACTTTATATTGAAAGGGACTATCAGTTACTTTACCTCAGGACATAAAACAAAATATAATCTCATTAATATATGCTTCTATAAACTAAGGACATATCCTCATGCTTAAATATACAAATCTATTAGGCAGAAATAAGGGATAATCTAATGTGTTATTATGTGATAGTTAAATTATGAAGCCACCTATGCAATAAAAATGACCACATTCTAGGTAAACACTTACACAGTACACAACCTTTGAGTGTGGTTTGGTAAGTAATAAAGTTGTTAACAATGTTGGCACCTAAATATACATAGTTTTTTCACATAAGCCACTTACAATCACCAGCAACACTTTATCAAAAACAGCAGAGCACAAAGTAGGGTAATTGGTAGCAGCTACGCTGAAAGCATACTGAATGTATCACTGTTAAGTTGCCATATATATCTAATTCTAGATAATGAAGCAGTGGCTTCAGCTTGTAAAACAAATACCCTGTGGTTACCTACAGTGCATATTGATGGCAATTACGTGGTATGTAGCATACAGTGAGGGAAAAAAGTATTTGATCCCCTGCTGATTTTGTACGTTTACCCACTGACAAAGACATGATCAGTCTATAATTTTAATGGTAGGTTTATTTGAACAGTGAGAGACAGAATAACAACAAAAAAATCCAGATAAACGCATGTCAAAAATTGTATGAATTGATTTGCATTTTAATGAGGGAAATACATATTTGACCCCTCTGCAAAACATGACTTAGTACTTGGTGGCAAAACCCTTGTTGGTAATCACAGAGGTCAGACGTTTCTTGTAGTTGGTCACCAGGTTTGCACACATCTCAGGAGGGATTTTGTTCCACTCCTCTTTGCAGATATTCTCCAAGTCATTAAGGTTTCGAGTCTGACGTTTGGCAACTCGAACCTTCAGCTCCCTCCACAGATTTTCTATGGGATTAAGGTCTGGAGACTGGCTAGGCCACTCCAGGACCTTAATGTGCTTCTTCTTGAGCCACTCCTTTGTTGCCTTGGCCGTGTGTTTTGGGTCATTGTCATGCTGGAAAACCTATCCACGACCCATTTTCAATGCCCTGGCTGACGGAAGGAGGTTCTCACCCAAGATTTGATGGTACATGGCCCCGTCCATCGTCCCTTTGATGCAGTGAAGTTGTCCTGTCCCCTTAGTAGAAAAACACCCCCAAAGCATAATGTTTCCACCTCCATGTCTGACGGTGGGGATGGTGTTCTTGGGGTCATAGGCAGCATTCCTCCTCCTCCAAACACGGCGAGTTGAGTTGATGCCAAATAGCTCGATTTTGGTCACATCTGACCACAACACTTTCACCCAGTTCTCCTCTGAATCATTCAGATGTTCATTGGCAAACATCAGACGGGCCTGTATATGTGCTTTATTGAGCAGGGGGACCTTGCGGGCGCTGCAGGATTTCAGTCCTTCACGGCGTAGTGTGTTACCAATTGTTTTCTTGGTGACTATGGTCCCAGCTGCCTTGAGAGCATTGACAAGATCCTCCCGTGTAGTTCTGGGCTGATTCCTCACCGTTCTCATAATCATTGCAACTCCACGAGGTGAGATCTTGCATGGAGCCCCAGGCCGACGGAGATTGACAGTTATTTTGTGTTTCTTCCATTTGCGAATAATCGCACCAACTGTTGTCACCTTCTCACCAAGCTGCTTGGCGATGGTCTTGTAGCCCATTCCAGCCTTGTGTAGGTCTACAATCTTGTCCCTGACATCCTTGGAGAGCTCTTTGGTCTTGGCCATGGTGGAGAGTTTGGAATCTGATTGATTGATTGCTTCTGTGGACAGGTGTATTTTATACAGGTAACAAGCTGAGATTAGGAGCACTCCCTTTAAGAGTGTGCTACTAATCTCAGCTCGTTACCTGTATAAAAGACACCTGGGAGCCAGAAATCTTTCTGATTGAGAGGGGGTCAAATACTTATTTCCCTCATTAAAATGCAAATCAATTTAAAACATTTTTGACCTGCGTTTTTCTGGATTTTTTTGTTGTTATTCTGTCTCTCACTGTTCAAATAAACCTACCATTAAAATTATAGACTGATCATTTCTTTGTCAGTGGGCAAACGTACAAAATCAGCAGGGGATCAAATACTTTTTTCCCTCACTGTATATGTAAACTATACAGTGTGTTCTTCAATCTGCACAAAGAGAGAATACCGACCGTATAGGCTTGTTTCTAAATATACTGTATTGCCGGCATGCCTTGTTTCTTGCCACAAAAACAACTGTTTACATACACACAAGCCTCATCTAAAGTGTTTAAGTCATTGCGGCAAGCAACATGTTAACATCATTATAACATCATTTCAGCAAGCAAAATCATAACTCATTAGATGGCATATTGTATGTGTATTCACAGGCACACATATTAGTATGTTAAAGGGGCAATCTGCGATTGCTAAATACATTTTAGGACTTTTACATTCATGATATATAGCCATTGATTCTTAACACGTATACTTTATAAATGCCCCATGAGCTTAGTTCAACTGTCTAACCCCATCAGAACCCAAAATATAAGCTTGTTTTACTTCTTTGTTTGTAAACAATGTAATTGTAAACTATCACTGTATAGCCTCAAAACATGGTTAAAACTATCATAGATGGTCAGTCCTGCATCTATAGCTCTGTCAATTAATTTGAGAGTGCTTACATTTTTTCAGCCCCATCTCTCAATAGTGGTGGGATGTATACTTTGTTATTGCAGATTGCCCCTTTAAGACATACTTATTTAAACACATGCAGTGTAGGCACACATATTAGCACCCTGGGTAAATATCCTTAGATAAATAACCCATTAAACACAACACAGATCATTCATGTGTAGCTTTATGAAAGTCTCAATCTTCCTCAAGTACAAATGTTTGTCTATACGGCTGAGAAGAAGTAGAAAAAAACTTTTCTTACTTCTAAAATAAAACAGATATTTAACTTGGCTCAGGGTTAGTTTTAGCTTCTGATGGTAATGATATTATAAAATGACTACTGGACAAACCCCATCAATAACTCCACTGTGTGGTTTCCAGACAGATAGAATGCTGCCTAGGAAGTACAGGTTTACAAATGCATCTTGTTGAAAGCACAAACTCTCACTACGAATTCACTCCAATCCCCACTGAAAAGTATAACATATACAAACATAACGAAATTTGAAAGTTCCCTTATCAGACATTGGCCCAGCTTCTTTTTATATATAATTTACATTTTAAATCTGTTTTGGAAAGGAGAGTAACTGCTCTTTCCTAAGAAGGAATTTTCATTCATTATCTCATGTTTTGTTAAGCTAAAAATATCTACCTGGAACTGAACTTTGCATGAATGTTTTCTTTAAAAGATTTACCACCAGTTGCCCTATGAATGATCGTATTAGGGGGGCCCAATTGCAGTACAGTATGTAAAAACATGGACAGAGCCAAATACTGTATCTCAGCTTACAAAGCTTCTGCTAATATTTAATAGTCATAGATCATAGAGATACGAAATAATGTAATTCATATTTCATTACTATACCGTAAATCGATTTAATTAGTACCAAAACAATACACACATTTGAATGTCAGTTAATTTTGTAAATTACTATACTGTATATCGAGACTCAAAGTGGAGAGATTAGGTTATGATTATCATTAAGGTATATGGGCCAGATTTGCAATATATGACTAACCATAATATCATATGATTGCAGTTACACCATGTCATGGCCCTAAACGGTATCTATGCACAAGTCCAAATAAACTGACCGGTAACCACAGAGCAAGAGAGAGAGGGGAGAATTCCTCTCAAATCAGGCTGTGGAAGGAGGTATTCCCAGTCAGTCTGGGTCACTGGCGCTTTGGTCCTCTCTCTCTTTTCCTTTTGTGTTTTGACACATTAATATTCACTATATGCACTGTCAGACCTTTCAGAGCAGCGTTTAATTTATGCTCTGTGGTGTGTGTAAACAGTGTGCCCAGCTGCTGTTTTTAGACAGCTCTGCTCTCTTCTCTCATATGGGTTGGCTCACACGTGCACCCAAACAGGCCTAGTGTGTGTCAGAAACCAGGAATCCACAAACCCAGGCCAACCACTTCTATAAACATCCTACTACAAAGCAGACGCTTTAAAACAGGAGCACATTATATATACTTTTTTATCTAACGTCAGTTTGTTATATTGATCGACAACTTGATGTCATAAAATGTACGCAAACAGGCAGGTGGAATTATGTTAAGGAGATTACATATTGTTCCCTCTCAGGAGACATTAGGACTATTGTGACTATCACAATTCTACAGATACAGAGCCATACCTTAAAGGCATTACTTTTTTTTGACAATTTCAAGAAGTTTGAATATTGACTCAAGTCTGCATCAAAATTACTATATGGATCACAGGAAAATGACCTGGATTTTACTGTTTCCTGTCCATTGTGAACTGCCTGGCCTGCTAGAATAGTATGTTTTCAACAGAACAGAACAACTTATTTTCAGTGAAATTCCCAAAGCAGAGGGCTGGGCTTCTACAGGCTTTACTGTACTGTACCTTGAGGTACTTGACCAGTTTCTGAATCTGCCAGTACTCAGAGGGCAGGTCTGTGTTGCTCTCCGGACGGCGCTCTGGCTGCTCCTCATCCTCCTCACTCTCAGATGAACTCTCGCTGAAGTCATGGGCGCCTCCTCCTGGGGTCTTACTGAAGAACACAGACACTGCAGGAGATAAGAATCAACAGCAAGTTTTGTGTAACAACTACACAAGTACATATCCATACACAGGATGGGTTTAAACTTTAAATATTATATCAGTATATGATACACATAACAAAATATGAGGTTTTCCTTTTGTCATTTAAAATAACTGCGAGATTATTCTATACAACAAGCACCATTAACAATCTAAAGTTAACCGGAATTGTCAGGTTTGAACTTTCTCAAAATCTAAGCAGCAGCAGCCAGGCATAGAGAGGGACTAAAGTAATGGGGAAACTGGCATCGTCATCATACTACACAGAGCAGGTCTCTCTTTCTCTACCGTAGTCTTCATTCCATACACGCAAACAGAAATGCAGATGGATTTTAAAGTCAGTTGCGCCACTCAAATAACTCAAAAATAAAAACTGCGCAGCGCGGAGCAATGCAATTTGGTATATGTTCAAATGGGGCCGCGGGGAGACGGTTCCTATGTACACAGATAGCATTTCCAGCGGAGGCCATTATCAGAGGAAATCAGCCGATATGATCGTTTCCCAGGCAATGCAGACGGGCCATGATAAACACTGAACCAAGCCTTAATTAAGCAGTGACGCGCTGTTCCGATGTGTCTCCTATGACTACTGGCCTGGAGTAACATTAGTAGGCTCCCAATGGTCCCCTTCTGTACATGTACCAAATTTCACTGGTGCAAGGCGGGGAGAAGCTATCAGCAGAACAGTGGCTAGAGTCGACCCAGTAACTTTACTAGCGGACCTGTATACACTGGCAGTCACAATTATGGGGACAGCTAGAAACCTTGCTGCCAGGCGCCATAGGAAAGGCATGGAAAGTGTACATTAGACCCATACATTGGCTTATATAAAAACACATCAGTTTCCACAGAAACTATAACCACGGGTCAAAGAGTTGTGCCAATCTTTTTCTGTGACTTCAGCAATCTCCTTCCTGTAAGCTGCTTGCTCTTCTGTAGAACTCGAATGGTTCCTCATTCATGAAGTGTGAGGAGAAAACCCCACCAGGTGACTTACGTTTTATGAGAGTACTGCCGACCAGGTGAGGAGGACACAGAGAAATCTGCCTTCTTCTGCATCTTCTCCTCCGTCTCGGCAAACTTCTCATTTGCTGCACTTCTTTTGGATTTCTTCTCATTTGCTTCCCTAGAAAAATGAAATAAAATAAGAGGGCGACATCATTATCCGTTTTTCTATTTTGGAAATAGTTATTTATCGTAACATATCATCATCATTTATGCATTGAGGGAGAGAAGAGGGATGCAGGGATTTGAGGCTTTTTTTGTTGCCGTTTTACAGCTTTTATCTGGAGCCAGTTGCCTCTCAAAATGGGGACACTTATCACAAGTTACAGCTTAAACCCCTGCTAGATCTATTTATCAATCAAATAACATATGTGATAGATACTTTTTGTGAATGTTACTCCCACGGCCAAGTTTTCTGTCTGTAATTGTGCAGAGGGGTTCCAAGCAGTGAACACATCGATTAACTGGGATCGTCCATATAATCAGGAATTTTTGTGCTTGCCCTAAAATGTATAAGCCATATGAACCATCTCTTTATAATGTGTGACTGCTGGCATGTGGAGAAGACACACTAAGACACATGCAGCCAGTGGAGTGCGCGACTCCAGCATCACTCCCTTCTTAAAATCTCATATATTGGAGCAGAAAGTTCCCGCCACACACTGAACCTGGTAGCGTTGCAAATATTTCAAAGACTTCTAATATATGGAGTGAAATTATCACATACTCATATGGAGATTCAAGACCGAGGTTCTTCCATTTCAAAGATGGGTCTAATAGTTTTTTTTACGCCTGGCTTGTTCTGCACAAGCTGTTGTCTCGCCTTCTCATGCACATTATTTTCCTGATGCTCGTAAGACCTCTGGGGTTGGCCTTGTTCCTCTGTATCAACCGATTCCACATGTTGGATCTTTTGTGTTGATGGAGGTTCTTCTTTAACGGCAAAATCCTGTTGAGGAAAAAAAGAAGTGAGGAAAAAGGACCTCTCAATTTGCACCGAAATGCTAGCACTGAAATATACAATAAATTCGGGTCGTAAAATTATATGGACTTGGGTCGTTAAAAAAGTTATTCCTCTGAATGATTGTTCTTTTAACAAAGTATTCGGTCCTTTTGTGATTTTTTCAAGTTATAACGCATATTTTCCATTCTACATCTGACATGTTGCCTCCTTATTCCGTTATTTGATAGACACATCACACACTGGTGTCTGAAAGGGTGCAGTTCAATTATTCTCAGCCCAAGAAGAACCATATATAAACTAATCAGGGTTTGTATCAGTGACTGTTCATAATAAAACACAACTTTCTCAACATTCCCTACTGCAGCAGAATAACAATTCAGCCTTTATTATTGAGCGACAGGAATAAAATAACACATTCCCAGTGCTTTACTACACAGAAGAGGTTCCCCTCTATTAATTGGCTGAACAATATCAAACGTTTATTGTTTCTTTACATTCCTCGCGCTAAAACCTTGCAGCTTGGCTCAGAGAAAGGAGAGCCTTTGTGTCACTGTTATTCAGAGATGATTTTGACGTTTTTGAAGGTCTTTTTACACAACTTTACAACCTAACATAAGAATGCCAACAAGACACATATGAATGGTTTGCAGGCAGGGAACTTTTTTTTTAAATCACAGGCACCTGCTAGGCAGAAAATAGCTCGCCTCGGACTGCCATTGCTCTCAATAATCAAAATTGTTGGGGAAATTTTTTTTAAGTAAAAGGGGGGGGGGATAATTAACATGGAATACTATGGCTGTGTTCATCCGCTTCGGCCAAGCACGCTCCGTCACTTTCCAAACCGGCTTGTTTGTCATAAAACCCAAAGTGACCTGCTGTTGGAACAATGCAGGCCAATTCAGTCCACCATGGCTGCATTTCAGGTGTCCAACCTTTCCTCTTTTTTATGATACCTGAAATGGACAGAAGGAAACATGCCAAACTCTATAGCACGCTACAGCAGCACACATAAATAGCACAGCACAGGGACGGCTCTGTCAGAGCAGTTAGAGGGCCAGCAAACAAGTGCACAGACACTTTAAGCAGGTCTGACGCCTGCCTGCAACACATTTTTTTTTTTTTTACCACAGGCGACTTCCAAATCATTACATTGGCACTATTCATCTTTCTCCACTTGTGCCTTGTTCCAAGCCCTCACTGAGAGACCCGAGACTCCAAATATTTGCACATGTTTATTGGACTTGTATCCATTGTATCTAATTACTTTCTCCATACAGTGATGGAAAATAAGCTAAATAGTAGCTGTCAGTGGAATAGCTGTGCGAGGCTCCGTGTGGAGTGAACATGACAGCAGAGCTAGATTGATTTCAGGATTTGAATAACAACATTCTGAGGGTGCGTTTGCATTTTTGCGTGTGATCATGCATGCATAACACACAGATGACACCATGTCCAATTTATAATCATGTTGTAGTTTCAAAAACGAGTCAGTCCAACACTACACTGAGAAGTTGAGTATCGGACTGCGGTGTGTGTCCCTGGTGCTGCACTCTTCTCCTCTGGCTGCCTCTTGCTTATTTGATTGAGAATGTCTGATCTAATAAAACTGTGAAAAATAATCTGCTTCCTCGACGCTGGAAACGAGTAGATCTTGTTCAGAGATTGGTGTTGTTATCTTTGGCTATCAACCTGCCATGCTTCATGTTGACTTGGAACACCACCACTTTGGCCTCTTAGCGCTGCAATCAGAGAGCGGGTCCCCCAGCCGGAGCTATTTCAGATAGTGTTTCTGACCTGACACGGACTAGAGCCTATTCCTTTCATTGGCCACTGGGAAGGGATCTTCTCCTCAAGAGTGAGTGCAATTACTTTATTACTCTATGTCTGAAAAGGTTTATACAGTACTGTACTGGAGTGCCTGTTGCACCATAACAATTATATTGTCAATCAATAGAAAATGCCTTTATCTGCAATCAAATCAGCAGTCACTGCTGAGTCAAGCTGACCCTTTCACACATAAGAGGTGTACTTTAAGTAATGCAGAGGGAACATAGTTTGGTGGGGCGTAAAAAGGCCAGAAAAACATGGCCTGATTTGAGTGCAGAACACTCCCTTACATCACCATGCCATGTTTTGGACATTACTGTAGTAACTTCATAGGAGAAAGAAGTATGCAGAGAAAACCTGTGACTTGATTTGTATCTCAGCCAACTCATTCACAGTAGTGTTTTACGGCCTACTGTCCATCATCCTCAGAACGACCGACACTCAGCACAGACACAGGACTCATAAAACATTAAAGCCTGGATGGCCTTTTTACACAGTGAGCGCAGCAGCCTGGCACTGCTCATTGGGGTTTATACATCCCTCACTTAGCCGCCACTCAACTCAACCCGTCTCTGTGGCACTAAAAGTTATATCACCAGCTATAAATAAGTCACACTGACTGGTCAAGCACAATTCAATTGAAAGTAATGATGAGGTGGCTCTTTTTCATTAATAATGTCATTATTTAAAATTGGGTAGAACAATGGTTGTTATAGGCCACTGCAGTAATATAATGTAAATGTGTCTGTAACATCCATGGATTATACATTAAGATCGTACTTCAGACAACTCTTGTACGTCAAAGAAGACATTTCCTTTTTCTTGAGCTATTTTCCATAAAGCAAGCACTCACTTACCAGTTCCTGAAATTGTGGTGGAATAGACTAAATATATTATTGTTCGCCCCACTTTATACCTGCAAACTATATTATTGTGATAACATCTCTTAATTTATTTAAAAGAGAAAGACTTGCAGAAAGGGGTAAAAGGAAATCAGTCTTAATAATCACATTTCACATTTCTGTTTCAGTAACTCAAGTACAGAATTATCGTGATCATAAAGCAGCCCAGGATAAATCATCAGGAGCAACATTGATAATAGTCTTTGCTAACAGAAATGAACGATGTAAAGTGGAAAAATACTATTAATAGTTTCGGTACACTATTTGTTGTAACTAGCTTATCCATAAGCCTTTCCAAATAGACAAAAGGAAACTAATAAATAGAACAAATATAGATATCAATATAATTATATCAATTATATGAAACATTTGGAGTCATTTCCTAGAGTATAAATACTGTGTACAAAGTGTATCTGTATAGCTAGCTTGCCTGTAAATTATACAACATTTTCCAACAATACATTATTGAGTCACTCAAGACAAAAAATATGTCCACATATTCAGATGATAAACACATTTTTTCCCACCAAAGCTTGAAGCCATTATTTGTTAATTCATCAAATCACTTAAGCAGGAAACAGCACTACTGAATGAATCACTGGCATTTCAGAGCAACACATGATTCTGTCTGTGTGAGTAACTGGACTGTTTCTTTTGTTTTTTTAAATTATTTTCAACTGGGGTGATTTGGAAAGTAAGGTTAGGTAGCGAGGCTACAGCTTCAGAGAGTTTTCGTTTCAATGTGACAACCAGACACTAGCTCACAAGTGAGGACGAGTGCAGACACTGATTCACAATCTTAAACTCACTATACTACGTATAACAGAATATCATCTATAATCAGTCAAATGCATACTGCTTCATAGGGTTACCGACAGAGCAAATATTACTCAGAGAAAACAGCAACCTGTTGTTTGAGATGCTGCTCCTCCATGTCAAAACCTACCTGTTTATTTATGTTCTCAGCAAAATGGGGAGACTTGCTTTTCAGCAGTGTTACCAGGTCTTTGTAAACATCGCTTGTTCTGTCACAGGCATTTTCCTCACTCTTCTGGCTTATGCCCTGTCAAGACAAAGATGACATTTGATGTATCAAATCAATATTACAGTATTACCATCTGTCAGAACAACTGAGGTTAGAGTGCCAAGGTATCAAAACGCAGCTTCACAGGCTGGAATTCAAAACCAGTGTGCACCGCATCTAACCACTACACACATTATGTTAAACTCTGTAATCTTTGAGGTTTCATTTGTGTTAATATACCATCAATGTCAAACATGTTGGAACACGGGTTTCAGTGTCCTGAACTGAACCATTTCTAGGTGAGGAAAGGGAGACGGGAAACGTACTAACTCGGGCAGGCAGGCAGTGATGGAGGGAGTGAAAGACACTGAGCCATGTAAAATGTTCTCTTTATTAATTGCACACACGTTAAGGTCAATGGGGTTGTTTTAAACGTTTAACACCACAGGGCAAACTTGGAATCTGACCATACAATGAACGTTACATCAGTACATAAATCACTAAACTTTTCAGTGACACTTACCTAATGTTTTGGAAACTTTATGGGACATCATTAAGGAGACATTGTATAGCTTTCCGTGCTTGTTCATAACAATTGCCAAATAAACATATGTGCTGAAATATGTAGATTATTACATCCATTGATGCCTAAAGCATTTATGACAAAACACATCCTGTAGACCAGAAAGAAAATCTAATGCTGAGTATAGAACACGGCTGACTAAAATTAATTTAATGAAAACTGACATTCAGTGATACTAATCTATCTCTAGCTATCTTACCCCATTGAGAAAGACTCAAGCTGTGCTACAGGTGATGTGCAGGCGTTGAGTGTCACACGGCTTTATCACCAGGTAGCAGATCTCACCATGTACCTGCCTCCAAGGAGGAGTGCGACAGCCATTGGTGAATTCATAATCTACATAAAAATAAGAAGAAGAAGAAGAAGAAGATACCAGAGCACGTCAGTTCAGTGTACAATGTACTTTAATCAAAATAGTATACAATAGTGCTCGATAGGGAATTAGGTCACATTGTGATTTTTCCCTTAAAGGAAAATTCCACCTAAAAACTATATTTTGGTATACAGCCGGTATGATGCATATTGCATCATATAATGCAAAATGCAGCATCATATAATGCAAAATGGATCATACCAGCTGTATTTCTGTATTTTGAAAGTTCTATATCTTGGAAACTTGATTGGTGGCATGCAAAACATTTTGGGACTATATCAACAATGGACTAACGAAACAAATGAAACATGGACTAATTGGGTGGAGTTTTCCTTTAAGGTACACTACCGTTCAAAAGATTGGGGTCACTTAGAAATGTCCTTGTTTTCGAAAGAAAAGCAATTTTTTTGTCCATTAAAATAACATCAAATTGATCAGAAATACAGTGTAGACATTGTTAATGTTATAAATGGCTATTGTAGCTGGAAATGGCTAATTTATAATGGAATATCTACATAGGCGTACAGAGGCCCATTATCAGCAACCATCAGTCCTGTGTTCCAATGGCACGTTGTGTTTGCTAATCCAAGTTTATCATTTTAAAAGGCTAATTGATCATTAGAAAACCCTTTTGCAATTATGTTAGCACAGCTGAAAACTGTTGTGCTGATTCAAAGAAGCAATAAAACTGGCCTTCTTGAGACTAGTTGAGTATCTGGAGCATCAGCAATTGTGGGTTCGATTACAGGCTGAAAATGGCAAAAACAAATAACTTTCTTCGGAAACTCATCAGTCTATTCTTGTTCTAAGAAATGAAGGCTATTCCATGCGAGAAATTGCCAAGAAACTGAAGATGTCATACATCAGAGTGGAAAGAGGAGTGGGAGGCCCCGGTGCACAACTGAGCAAGAGGAGATATACATTAGAGTGTCTAGTTTGAGAAACAGGCGCCTCATAGGTCCTCAACTGGCAGCTTCATTAAATAGTACCCGCAAAACACCAGTCTCAACGTCAACAGTGAAGAGGCGACTCCGGGATGCTGACCTTCTAGGCAGAGTTGCAAAGAAAAAGCCATATCTCAGACTGCCCATCTTAATCTTTAATTTGTATTGGCCAGTCTGAGATATGGCTTTTTCTTTGCAACTCTGCCTAGAAGGTCAGCATCCCGGAGTCGCCTCTTCACTGTTGACCCCAAACTTCTGCACGGTAGTGTAAGTAGGAGGAGAGGATTAGGGGGAAAATAAAGTTCCAATACAGGTTCAAAGAGTGCAGCATCACAGGAAGATAAATCATGTCCCCTGTAGCTCAGTTGGTAGAGCATGGCGCTTGCAACGCCAGGGTTGTGGGTTTGTTTCCCACGGGGGGCCAGTATGAAAAATGTATGCACTCACTAACTGTAAATCGCTCTGGATAAGAGCGTCTGCTAAAATGACAAAAAATTAATAAAAAAATAGAGGGTGCCTGAGCTGCCAGCGTGGATGACGGATCACTCCACCATAGAGAGAGCACAAGTCTGCATCCCAAATGGCACCGTATTCCCTATTGAGTGCACTACTTTTGACCAGGACCCATAGGGCTCTGGCCAAAGTATTGTATAATATAGGGAATAGGTTGCCATTTGGGACATAGCCCAGGTCTGAAGACAGCAGCCCAGGTTACTTAGAGCTCGCTGTGATTTCACTCCCTGATAAATAATCCTTTGAAAACAGCTAGGCCGCAGAGCATCGTGACACACAAACCACCATATTTTAATGTGCCCAGTATCACAGGTTGGAGGCTACTTGCATAGAAGGTTTACATTTTCCTCTGCGTAAGTGGACACATTTTCAAAAGACTGAATTTATCACTGTGGTACTGTGGTATGTATGGGGAGGTGTGTTTTCCGCCGAAAGTTGAATTGTTATGGCATTGCAAATCTGCCACACCGACTAAGGCAAGTAAAAAAAATTGATTCATGTCTCAGTAAACTGAAATCTGACATATATAATGACTTCCATGTTTTTGAGGGTTGAACACAGACATTTAATATTTTTTGAATATCCCAGTATTACCCCCTAATAGCAATCGTTTTCATTCACACCCCAAAAAAATTGTGAAATGTGAAGATAACTCAAACCTGATGTGTATTGAACAGACTTCAACACCCTTTTCTCCCCTTCACTGCAGAAGTGTTTCAACAGCTCGACATCATTCTTCACTGCGGCAGGAATGAGCCTAACCTCCCTGTACAAAAAACTACAAAAACAAATACAGATAATTAATCTTGGGCCCATGTGTGGTTCTTCTATCTAGTAAGAAACTGTTTCTAATCAGAGTCAACCCCATGTCTTTGGACTTGTCTGAAGTCAAGTGGGAGTCAGTGTGTATTAAGATGGATTGATTATTGATAGATAGAGAAGCAGACAGAGTGAGGAGGAGGAAAGGAAGCCACTGGGAGATCTGCTTGAGGGAGTTGCTGAGGAGTTGAGTCCCCAGCTGCTGTAATAGGATGAGCAGTTCCTCCTTGGCCTGGTCCCCCTCCTTTACCTTCCCCAGGAGACGCATCACAGAGCTGTCCTCCCCCTCCACTGTTGCAAAACTAGGCCCCAGCATCTTCGCAACAGGGTCTCTGTTGGCTACAAATTGCTGTAAAAATTGTTTAGTCCTTTTTTCATATATATTTTTTATTTATTTTAGCTTTATTTTACCAGATTGTCCCATTGAGGTCAAAAGACGTGGGCCTTATTTAAAAGATAATCCTGGCCTGGGGTAATATAGACACACAGTAGATGCATGTTTCCTTTCTCAAACTAACATCGCTATTAGCTAGTACCACATTATGGCTTTGGGGTACAGTAAATATAACTGTGAAGAATTGCAAACATAATCTGATGCCAGTTCCTATTTGGATAAAAGTAGAAGATAACATTTGCCCATAGGATCCCATTAAAATTTAGAAATATATATAAAATACCTTAGAACCACACATATCCACATCCTAATACACTGAAATTACCTGTAAAAATATATATTTTTATGCTTACAGTGCCTTCACAATTCACACCCCTTTACTTTTTCCACATTTTGTTGTGTTACAAAGTGGGATTAAAATTGATTTAATTGTCATTTTGTGTCAACAATCTACACAAAATACTCTGTAATGTCAAAGTGGAAGAAAAATGTGAACATTTGTAAAACATTTATGAAAAATGTAAACACTAATATAATGTATCTTGATTTTTAAAAGAATAAACCCCTGAGTCAATACAGAATCACCTTTGGCAGCGATTACAGCTGCAAGTCTTTCTGGGTAAGTCTCTAAGAGCATTCCACACCTGGATTCTGCAACATTTGCCCATTATTCTCTTCAGAATTCTTCAAGCTCTGCCAAATTGGTTGTTGAACCATTTTCAGGTCTTGCCATAGATTTTCAAGCAGATTTAAGTCGGCCACTCAGGAACATTCACAGTCTTCTTGGTAAGCAACTCCAGCGTAGATTTGGCCTTGTGTATTAGGCTATTGTCCTGCTGAAAGGTGAATTCATCTCCCAGTGTCTGGTGGAAAGCAGACTGAACCAGGTTTTCCTCTAGGATTTTTGCAGTGCTAAGCTCCATTCCGTTTCTTTTTTATTCTGAAAAACTCCCCAGTCCTTAACAATAATTACAAGTATACCCATACCATAATGCAGCCACCACTATGCTTGAACATATGGAGAGTGGTACTTATGTAGTTATGTCCTTGAGCTGTTGTCTATTAATGTTCTGTATTATGTCATGTTTCATGTTTTGTGCAGACCCCAGGAAGAGTAGCTGCTGCTTTTGCAACAGCTAATCGGGATCCTAATAAAATACCTACCTACCAAATACCAGTAATGTGTTGTATTAGATTTGCCCTAAACATAACACTTTGTATTCAGTGCCTTTCTGCAAACAGGATGCATGTTTTGGGATATTTCTATTCTGTACAGGCTTCCTTCATTTCACTCTGTCAATTAGATTAGCATTGTGGAGTAACTACAATGTTGTTGATCCATCCTCAGCTTTCTCCTATCACAGCCATTAAACCATGTAACTGTTTTAAAGTTACCATCGGCCCCATGGTGAAATCCCTCAGTGGTTTCCTTCCTCTCCAGCAACTAAGTTAGGAAGGACGCCTGTATCTTTGTAGTGACTGGTTGTATTGATACACCATCCAAAGTGCAACTTATTATGCAACTTGTTAAGCACATTTTTACTCCTGAACTTATTTAGGCTTGCCATAACAAGGGGGTTGAATACTTATTGACTGAAGACATTTCAGACAGACAGTATGAAAATGTCTGCACTCACTAACTGTAAGTCGCTCTGGATAAGAGCGTCCGCTAAATGACTAAAATTTAAAACATTTCAGCTTTTCATTTGTAAACATTTTGAAAAACATAATTCCACTTTGACATTATGAAGTATTGTGTGTAGGCCAGTGACCAAAAAAATCTAAATTTAGTCCACTTTAAATTCAAGCTGTAACACAACAAAACCTGGAAAAAGTCAAGGGGTGTGAATACTTTCTGAAGGCACTGTAAGTCCACTTTTGAATTTATGAAAATACATGTACGTAATTACAGTACTTACTGTATACTTATGCTAAAATAATGGGTATTTTAGTCAATTGCATTAAGATCAGTGATTTTAGTATTATGCAAGTCATTTGGGATTAACAAATGACACAGTTTGATGATGTACTGGGTTACTGAATCTCTAATAGAGCTCAGTACAGTTTTTCAATGGCAAACTATGCAACACTCATTAGCAAAACATGCATTCTAATATCCAAAACCTGCTTATCATTATCGTAATACACCAATATTAGGAAAAGTAAAATGGATACTTTAGTAATTTTGGCTTAATCTGATAGTGTGCCTTCAGTTCTTTATCCAAATATATAAAATTAACATGTATACACAAGTAATTATGCCGAAAAACAATATTCAGAAAAGGTTGTGTTGCGGTAATAAGATAAATTACAAAAAACATTTTAATAATTACATTTTAAATACATATTTTTTCAGTAAAATTTTTAACTCAGGCCTTTTCATTAGGTGAGCAATGTTACAAAATATTAGAAATAGACTTGTTTTTTACTTTTTTGGACTTTGAAAACTGATGAGGTAATGAGCATTTTTGCATTGGTAGTTATGGAAATTGTGTTAAAATGTATAATATATGATCAATAAAAACATAACTATAATTATGAAATAGATAAATACAGATCCTAATCATAGTGATCCAAGAGGAATTATGGAAAATGTGTTTATTTTTGTCAAGTGCCAGTTTCGTGATAATCACCCATCTAATCACATGCAGACAGCCAAGGAAAAATGACAAAATACTGTAGTTTATGTTTTCTGTCCTAGCTACTGAAGTTGAACAGAAAACACCTTAATTCAAGAACATATTGTACATATGAGTCCTGCTGCAAGGCTCAAAATATGTTTTAACTCCATAAAAACATCCCCAGTCAGTAACATTAACGTTACACAAACAGCCTGCCTCATGATTACCTGATGTCATACTCTGTTTTGAAATCAGAAGCCTCCAAAGAGGTAGTCCACTGCAGCGGCTCATTGAACACATGTTTAGCCTCCTGAGGGTGTCTGGAGCTGAACTGTTCCACAAACTGTAGGATCTCTTTCAGCAGAGACTCGTTGACTGGGGTGATCTCCAGTTTGCCCGTCCCAGAACTTGCTGTGGTCCATTGCGCTGCTCTGGTCAGTGCTACCCCCATAGTAGCAGCTGAGGCACTGGCAACGTCCTGAAACTGTTTTGGTGGAATTGGTGACAATAACAATTCTAGCAAGACATGTTAACAAACTGTTAATTTGCTAGCTAGAGTTAAAGTAGACTGGCAGTCAGATAAGACGGTAGATGGCTAGCTAAGTTTACAGCATGTTGTTGACTGTGAAAAGGAACAACTGGCTACAGTAGCCGGCTGACCCCGCTGCTAACTTAACATCATCATTCCATCAAAAACCTGAAACTTCAAGACATTGTTGAAGCGTTTGTCCAAACGAACAAACTAATCTGCAAATGTTCTAAGAGTACAGTGAACATTTATATTTAAACATTTATATTTTCCATATAGTTTTTATATCTTGCAAACTTACCAACTATTTGAAGTATTTTGTTCAAGGACCACTAGCTAGCTACCAGCTACTAGCTACCAGCTAGCTAGCAATCAAGGTTAGCGGTTAGTCGTTTCCTTGGAAACAGCCACTGCAAAGCCTCCTCCGGTAGCTAGGATACCACTCAACAACGTAGTGGGAGACAGGTCAAAAGGAATGAGATTCGAAAAGCAAAACTCTATTCCTCTCTCACTGCCTGCAGCATGCTGGTGTGCTATTTACGTTAGTACAGTGTGATGCCTTCATGACGACTTAAAGTTCATTTTCTAAAGTAGAGTGTCCACAGAACCAAAAAGGTAGTGTCTCTTTAGAAACTTCCTCTAGGATGGATGTCTGATTTGGCTTTGGCTGTGTTTTACAGACAAACATTCTGGGCAAACTGAAAACAGTCTATTTGAAGGAGATTTTACATTTAGGCTCTGCAAATAAAGTAATTCAGACTTGATTCATTCAATAATTGAGAGCACTTCACCATTCACCTACTGTATCAAAAGTGTTAATTTTCAAGACACAACCCATCTCATCTGGCTATAATTTCAAAAGTTGATGATGGAAGTGATTTCATTATTTCAGGTTGGCATATATATTTTTTGAATATTTCCAGGAGAGTGAAATATAGGTATTGGTATGTTTTGAGATTGGTAAACTATACACAAATCAGGCCTAGTTGATTAACCAGATCCAATTGCATATTTTCCTTTTCAGGTAGATGCAAAAGGAAAATATCCAGATAACTTCCAAAGCTTTGATTGTGCGTGGAACCTTCCCTTCCTTTAGCCACTCAGCCCCATCAGAAGTGAGCTCAGAGTCAGACAGTTAATGGGGCGATCCACCCTCCACAGAAAGGTAGCTAGTCTGTCTCTGCCTTTGTCTCAAATGGCAGCCTATTCCGAACAGAGTGCACTACTTTTGACCAGAGCCCTATGGGCCCTAGTCAAAAGTAGTGCACTATATAGGGAAAGGGTGCCATTTAGGATGCAGTCTCTGTATATCATGGACTCCTCTCCTTGTATTGGCTAAGCATGTGCCCCAGACCATGATTTATAACTGTGGAGCAGACATGTTTACATTCGATTTGAATAACCCCCTCCTCCTTCATCCTCACTACGCTGAATGAACAGCCACAATTTGTGCAAATCAGCGCTGTGTGTCTTATTGTCTGGCAGCTGCCTGCCCTGCCCACCCGGCCCAGGCTGTGGTGTCACATGACTCATTGGGAATGACCACACACACAGAGTATCCCATGGCCCCATGGCCCCATGGCCCCATGGCCAATAAAACCACTTACAGTGCCTTGCAAAAGTATTCATACCATGGATTTCTTCACATTTGATTGTGTTACACACTGGGATTCAAATTGATTTAATAGTATTTTTTTGTAACAATCTACACAAAATACTCTGTAATGTCAAAGTGGAAGATTATAATTTTTTGTTTAGATTAATAGAAATTAGATAACTAAAATATAATTGTTGCATAAGTATTCAGCTCCCTGAGTCAATACATGTTTAAAAAAAACACTGTTAGCAGCGATTACAGCTGTGAGTCTTCTTGGGTAAGTCTCTGTGAGCTTTACACACCTGGTTGTGCAATATAGCTCTTTATTCTTTTCATAATTATTCAATCTCTGTCAAGATGTTGTTGCACATGGCTACACAGCAATTTTCAAATCTTGCCATAGATTTTCAAGCAGATTTAAGTAACTGTAACTTGGCCACTCAGGAACATTCACTGTCTTCTTGGTAAGCAACTCCAGCGTAGTTTTGGCCTTGTCTTGTAGGTTATTGTCCTGCTGAAAAGTGAATTCCTCTCCAGTGTCTGGTGTAAAGCAGACTGAAGCAGGTTTTCCTCTAGGATTTTGCCTGTGCTTATCCTGTTTCTTTTTATCCTGAAAAACTCCCCAGTATTTGCCGATGTCAAGCATACCCATTACATGATGCAGCCACCACCATACTTGAAAATATACTCAGTGATGTGTTGTGTTAGATTTGCCCCAAACATAAGGCTTTGCATTTAGGCCAAAAAAGTGTATTCCTTTGCAGTGTTTTTTTTGCAGTATTACTTTAGTGCCTTACTGCATACAAAATGAATGTTTTGGAATATTCTGTTTATTTGTATTCTTCTTTTCACTCTGTCATTTAAGTAATTATTGTGGAGTCACTGCAATGTTGTTGATCCAGCCTCAGTTTTATCCAATCATAGCCATTGAACTCTGTGACTGTTTTAAAATCACCAATGGCCTCATGGTAACATCCCTGAGCAGTTTATTCCTGTCCTGCAGCTCAGTTCAGACGGACGACTGTATCTTTGATGTGTCTGGGTGGTTTAATACATAATCCAAAGCATAGGTATTCACTTGATCATGCTTAAAGAGATATTCAATGTCTGATTTGTTATTGTTACCCATTAACCAGTCACTGCCCTTCTTTTTGAGGCTTTCGAAAAAGCTCCCTGGTCTTTGTAGTTAAATCTGTGCTTGAAATTCAATACTTGACTGAGGGACATTTTACCTTACATATGTTATATTTATGGGGGACAGAGGAAGGGTTAGTCATTAAAAAAGAATGCAAAACCTATTATTTCACACAGAGTAAGTAAGTCCATGCAATGTATTATGTGATTTCTTAAGACAAATGTTAATCCTCAACTTATTGAGGCTTGCCTGAACAAAGGGGCTGAATACTAATGCAACGACTACATTTTTGTTATCTAATTTGCATTAATCGAAGAAAAAAAAAACTTCCGGCCTCCCGAGTGGGGCAGCGGTCTAAGGCACTGCATCGCAGTGCTTGAGGCGTCACTACAGACCGGGGTTCGATCCCAGGCTGTGACCGGGAGATCCATGAGACGGCGCACAATTGGCCCAGCGTCGTCCGGGTTAGGGGAGGGTTTGGCCGGCCGGGGTTTCCTTGTCCCATCGCGCTCTAGCGACTCCTTGTGACGGGCTGGCCGCCTGCAAGCTGACTCGGTCGCCAGCTGGACGGTGTTTCCTCCGACACATTGGTGCGGCTGGCTTCTGGGTTAAGCAGTGTGTCAAGAAGCAGTGCGGCTTGGCAGGGTTGTGTTTTCGGAGGACGAATGACTCACACAAGTCCATAGGGGAGTTGCAGCGATTGGACAAGACTGTAACTACCAATTGGATATCACGAAAAAGGGGTAAATAATAATAATCTTCCACATTGACAGTATTTTGAGTAGATTGTTGACAAAATGTGAAGAAATCTAAGGGGTCTGTATACTTTTGCAAGGCACTGTATTTCCTCCATCGCTTGCGGTCTGCCCTTGCATCTCTCTCTCTCTCTCTCTCTCTCTCTCTCTCTCTCTCTCTCTCTCTCTCTCTCTCTCTCTCTCTCTCTCTCTCTCTCTCTCTCTCTCTCTCTCTCTCTCTCTCTCTCTCTCTCTCTCTCTCTCTCTCTCTCTCTCTCTCTCTCTCTCTCTCTCTCTCTCTCTCTCTCTCTCTCTCTCTCTCTCTCTCTCTCTCTCTCTCTCTCAAATGTTGGTTCAGGAAAGTTATTTCAGATACTCTTTGAAGAGGTAGGGTTTCAGGTGCTTTCGCAAGATAGGCAGGGACTCTGCTGTCCTAGCTTCAGGGGGAAGCTGGTTCCACCATTGGGATGCCAGGACAGAGAAGAGCTTGGACTGGGATGAGCGGAAGCTGCCCTCCCGTAGGGGTGGGAGGGCCAAGAGACCAGAGGTGGCAAAACGGAGTGCTCGGGTTGGGGTGTAGGGTTTGAGCATAGCCTGAAGGTAGTGAGGGGCAGTTCCTCTTGCTGCTCAGTAGGCAAGCACCATGGTCCTGTAGTGGATGCGAGCTTTGACTGGAAGCCAGTGGAGTGTGCGGAGGAGCGGGGTGACATGGGAGAACTTGGGATGGTTGAAAACATGGCGGGCTGCAGCGTTCTGGATAAATTGTAGGGGTTTGATGGCACAAGCGGGGAGCCCAGCCAACAGCAAGTTGCAATAGTCCAGATGACAAGTTCCTGGATTAGGACCTGCGCCGCTTCCTGTGTGAGGTAGGGTTGTACTCTACGGATGTTTTAGAGCATGAAATTGCAGGAGCGAGTCACTGCTTTGATGTTTGCAGGTCATGCCAAGGTTCTTTGCACTCTGGGAAGGCGACACTGTGGAGTTGTCAACCGTGATGGAGAGATCTTTGAGCGGGCAGGCCTTCCCCGGGAGGAAGAGCAGCTCCATCTTGTTGAGGTTGAGCTTGTGGTGGTGGGCCAACATCCAAGCTGAGATATCTGCCAGGCACGCTGAGAGGAGTGTCGCCACCTGGGTGTCAGAAGGGGGGAAGGAGAAAAGTAGTTGAGTGTCATCTGCATAGCAATGATAGGAGAGACAATGTGAGGATATGACGGAGCTGAGTGACTTGGTGTGAAGAGAGAAGAGGAGAGGGCCTAGAACCGAGCCTTGGGGGACACCAGTAGTGAGAGTACGTGGTGCAGACACAGATCCTCTCCACATCACCTGGTAGGAGTGGCCTGCTGGGTAGGATGCAATCCAAGAGTGTGCAGAGCCTGAGACAACCAGCCCTGAGAGGGTGGATAGGAGGATCTGATGGTTCATGATGTCGACGGCAGCGGATAGATCTAGGAGGATGAGAACAGAGGAGTAGAGTCAACTTTGGCAGTGCGGAGAGCCTTCATGACACAGAGAAGAGCAGTCTTGGTTGAGTGACCCGTCTTGAAGCCTGACTGGCTAGGGTCAAGAATATTGTTCTGAGAGAGATAACGAGAGAGTTGATCAGAGACAGCACGCTCAAGTGTTTTGGAAAGAAAAGAAAGAAGGGATACAGGTCTATAGTTTTTGACGTCAGATGAGTCTTGTGTTGGTTTCTTGAGGAGGGGAGCGACTCAGGCCAGTTTGAAGTCAGAGGGGACGCAGCCAGTGGTCAGGGATGAGTTGATGAGGGAAGTAAGGAGTCGGAGAAGGTCTCCAGAAATGGTCTGGAGAAGGGAGGAGGGGATATGGTCGAGCGGGCAGGTTGTCGGGTGGCCAGACCTCACTAGTCACAGGATTTCATCTGGAGAGAGAGGGAAGAAAGAGGTTAAGGTGTAGGGTAGTTCTGTGTGAGTGAGACCAGTGGACTCAATCGGCTAAGTGAATGAGGAGCGGATGTTGTCAACCTTCTTTTCAAAGTGGTTGACAAACTCGTCCGCAGAGAGGGAGGAGGGAGGGGGAGGGGGTGGAGAATTAAGGAGGGAGGAGAAGGTGGAAAAGGGTTTCCTATGGTTAGAGGCAGAAGCTTGAAATTTAGAGTGATAGAAAGTGGCTTTAGCAGCAGATACAGAGGAAGAGACGGTGGAGAGGAGGGAGTGAAAGGATGATAGGTCCTCCAGAGGTTTAGTTTTCCTCAATTTTCGCTCAGCTGCCCGCAGCCCTGTTCTGTAAGCTCGCAATGAGTCACTCAGCCACGGAGCGGAGGGGAGGGCCGAGCCGGCCGGGAGGAGAGGAGACAATGCAAGTCATAGGATGCAGAAATGGAGGAGAGTAGGGTCGAAGAGGTAGAACCAGGAGACAAGAGGGAGAAGGATTTAGCAGACGGGAAAGATGACAGGATAGAATAGGAGAGAGCAGTGGGAGAGAGAGAGCGAAGATTGCGACGGCGCATGACCATCTGGGTAGGGGCTGAGTGGCTAGGGTTGGAGGAAAGGGAGACAGAAAAAGAAACAAAGTAGTGATCAGAGACCTGGAGGGGGGTTGCAGTGAGATTAGTAGGCGAACAGCCTCTAGTAAAAATGAGGTCAAGCGTAATGCCTGCCTTGTGAGTTCGAGGGGATTGGGAAAGGGTGAGGTCAAAAGAGGCAAGGAGGGGAAAGAGAGAGTTGGAAAGAAATGAATCGAAGGCAGACGTCGGGAGATTGAAGTCGCCAAGTATGAAGAGCGGTGAGCCATCATCAGGAAATGAGCTTATCAAGGTGTCAAGCTCATTGAGGAACTCTCCAAGAGCACCTGGTGGGTGATAGATGACAACATTGTTAAGCTTGAGTGGACAAGTGACAGTGACAGCATGGAATTCAAATGAGCAGATGGACAGGTAAATCTCCTGTTAAAGTAGGCAGCAGGCCTACAGAGCTGTGTGTAATCCAGTCATCTGGGTTTGAGATATCCCCGGGGAGAAGCAGTAGCTCATACCTGAAAGAAAAGAAAATCAAGAAAAATGTGTTGTTGTTGTTACAAGGAAGGATTTATGAGTTCCCCGTTTCAGGTATTTCATTTGGAACAAGAGAGTCTGTGTAAATTAAGAAGCATGGAAAATAATCCACGTAGCCAGAACGGGGTGCCGGCGCAGGCCAGTGGTTTCGGGTACAGGAGTCCAGACAGGCTTGTGTAGGAGTTTAGATAGAAGAAGGGTGGAGAGAAAAGTGGAGAGAATATGATAAACAAAAAGAAAAGGAGAAATCCACGTATGTACAACAGGGTGCCTGGTCAGGCCAAAAGGAGAAAGGGTGTATGTGTTCAGACTCAGGGTATTGAGGTCCAGACAGTCAGGTTTGTGTCTAAGGCACTGCATCGCAGTGCTAGCTGTGCCATTAGAGATCCTGGTTCGAGTCCAGGCTCTGTCGCAGCCGGCCGCGACCGGGAGACCCATGGGGCGTCGCACAATTCGTCCAGGTTAGGGGAGGGTTTGGCCGGCAGGGATGTTCTTGTCCCATCGCGCGCAGTGCATGCTGACATGGCCACCAGGTGTACAGTGTTTCCTCTGACACATTGGTGCGGCTGGCTTCTGGGTTAAGCAGGCATTGTGTCAAGAAGCAGTGTGGCTCGGTTGGGTTGTGTTTTAGAGGACGCACGGCTCTCGACCTTTGCCTCTCCCATGTCCGTACGGGAGTTGCAGCGATGGGACAAGACTGTAACTACCAATTGAATACCACGAAAAAGGGGTAAAAATAATGAGAGGAGGATGAATGACTGCCTTAATATATATAGTCGAAGGTCTCATTAGCAACTCTAATTGCTGTTCGTTAAAACTGCAAAATGGAACAGTCTGGAGCTTCCAGAACCTTTTCAAAACTGAAACAAATATGGCTCTGCGGTCTAGGGCACCTGCTGAGTCTTAGATGCACTTAGCGTTTAACTTAATACACCCAAATAAATAAAACCAGTCTCCATGCTTCTGATCCAATGCTTGACTGGAGCTGTTGATTGAATTGCATGGAAACATGCTGAGGACTTGTAGAGAGAAAAGTACTGTGCCCTGTGCAACCCTTTGCGACTCTGTGCTTTTAAAACATTGCCATCGTGATTGCATCCGTCCACAGTGTACTCAATACTCAAACCATTTCCATTAACACTGAAATTAAACTTACACAAATAATGTGTGTGAGTACAGGAGTGATGAAGTGTATGGACTACTGTTCCTCCTGTTATGAAGGTAGCATAATACTGTATCTCCTGATGTATTTTTCCTCCCAGGCACACTCACACAGGCCACAGAGACCTATTAGTATTACAGACTTTACGTCAAGTGCAGTTCAGGGCCGTGGTTAAGTTAACTAGGGATATGTCCCAAATGGCACCATATTCCCTATATAATGCACTACTTTTGACCAGGGCCCATAGGACTCTGGTCAAAAGTAATGCACTAGGGAATAGGGTGCCATTTGGGATGCAGGACATAGAACAATCCAGGCAAGGACTGGGGTGACACTGGTCACAGTAATGAGCACCTGCAAGATCTGTCACACACATTTCAGATATATGAATTTTCCAAAATAGAAAATAGTAAAAACGTTTATAACAAGAAGAGAATATTATATTACCATACTCCTGTTTTAAAGCTGTAGTCATTTTCCTATAATCTGCTGTGTCTTGTAGGGACAGGGAGTTAGAGGGGGGGCAAACGTTGCTCTGAGAGAGATTCAGACTGAGTGACTTATGATGAAGAAGACTTGATGACCTGTCATATAACTTTTTCCAGGGAACAATTTACTGCACACGTGCTATTTTGTAGAGTGGCCCCACAGTACAGTATCTCAGGGCACAGCTATTAGGGTTATCTTGTTTTTTTTACCTCACATAGCAGCTCTATTTTATCATTAGATATAAACGGGGTATAAACAGGATTTGGGTCATTATAAATAATCGGCCAGTTTATTGACTGTTTGGACAGGCAGTATCACAGGTGAGTAACGGAAATGGAAAACACAGAAGTGCTTTTGGATCTTGGTTCTGTGAGGATGAACTGATAGGTGAGACAGACAGGGGTGCCAAAGAAAAATGCACTTCACAATCATTCACTGACAAACCCAGGCTGACGAGCATCTCATAGTGTGTGTGTGTGTGTGTGTATTGTATTGCGATTCATGGCTGCTGCTTATTCAGATGGTTTCAAATGGTTTGTTATGAGGGTAATATAGATGGATATACAAACGTTGTGTCAATGTCAGTGAATTGGTAATACCTCAATATCTATAACCTTTCTTTTTTCATCAATCTCTAGAATAAGACCCACTCAGACACTGTCCATAAATGAAAACATCGTTAACAAATTGTGATGAAGGGTACTCAAGGGCCACTATAAAATATATGCAATAAAGTCCATTATATCTACACTAAACTAGTCTTACTGTAAGAAAAACAAAACCTGATTATGTTGAAACTGTTTACTCTGTAACAATGAATATCATTGCTAGGGCTTCTTATGGATGTAAACCTGTAATTTTGGTTTTCAAGAGTTGTGTATATATTTCAAGTTGTTGGTGCCAATGCTTTCTTTGGAGCAGGCGGTTGCTTGTCAAACATAGAAGTAAAAGAACAGTTATGAATACATAGATTTATGGAATGAAAGATTTTGAATCTGTATGTATTAAAACACATTTTTGTTTATTTTGCTATTTGGTGGCACTGGCAAAACCCCACCAATACCTCTTGCTAAATCATGTATAACTTTTAAAAGTGGGTTTGGATTTGGAAAAGAAGCTGAACTAGCATTGTTAAACCTCAAAACATATCTTTTAGAAAATCATTTCATCATGAAGTTGAATATTTCCAGCCGTTGCTAATGATTGATGTCCACACTGTCATCTACAGAACTATATTTGAAGTCCACAAGCTGTCATTTAATGTGAAAAGAGAAAGACAAATCTAACCCTGATTTTATCATACCAGGTTTTACATGAAATCAGCAGATTTGTCAACCTGGATATATACATGTCCATGCAGTGTAGGGCAAAAAAAGACAGTATGATTATATCAGATTGATTTGTTCATCATACAACATACTACAAGCAACATTGTGTTTTCATGTTTGGGCTATCAGGGGTAAATATTTATGCCACAAATTATAAAGTATAATGTTAGAAATATGTTAGAAATATGCTACTGTGAACGGATCCAATAATTTAGTCATTGTGTTTGCCATTTAGTTTTTTTGAAGCTAGGATGACACTTGTAGCTACAAAGTGATATTGGACAGATGCCCCCAGCTGTTGGACTGTTGTTGTGACCATTGGCAGGGTCTGTCCCCTATCGGGTCTGCCCCCTATCCTGTGTCCTGATTGGTTCATCTGAGGTCAAGTTGGCTCTAACCCCACCTATTTACCAGATCAGTCCTTCTAGTATCCCTGAACTTACTGAGCTAACCAAGCACCACTCTGCCAGACCAGTCCTTTTGCCTCTCACCATACCTCCTTACCCCCCTTAACCACCCCTCTCTCTCTCCCCCCCTCCCTCGCTCTCTCTTTCTCTCTCTCTCTCCTCGCCTGGAGATACCAGCCGGTTCTATTATTTTCAAAGTCATTCAGCATGCTTAAATAAAAACACAGATCTTCACTCACTTTTCACCTTTCTCTCCCTCCCTCCATCTCTCCCTCCCTATTCCCAATGTAGTGCACTATCAGGCCCTGGTCAAAAGTAGTGCACTACATAGGGAATAGTTTGCCATTTGGGACTCATCCTGTGTAAAGTCCAAAGGGGAGGTTCACTAGACAAGTCATGTTAAGGGAGAATCCATCGGTGCACTCACTGACTTTGAAGTGAGGAACTTGGAAATATGATTTGTTACAGAGTACAGTGCGTAGCTAAATGCTGAAGGCCTATGAACACGGAGAGCATTCCAATGCTAACAATGTAGCTGGTCTAATCACAGAACACAGAGGACCAATCAGTCTGTCTGCAGGCTGCGTGTGAGCCGCTCCGCTCCAGAGAGAGAGGGGGCTGGACCTGGACTCGGCATCACACCTGCCGGCCAGCTCTGGGGACCCTTGATGAGGGTACACTCTAAAAATTAGGGGTTCAACAAGGGTTCTTCTAAGATCTCTAAGAAAATTGCACCCAAAAGGTTCTTCCAAGAACCACATAGGAGGTGAGGTTCATCGAGGAACCTCCTTAGTTGGTGGGGGTTCTTGCAGGAACCTAACTGCCCAACTGAAACATTTGGATTTGAATTTGAAAGGACAGCATGTGCAGGCACTTAACTGAAAAATGTAAAGATCTCCTCAATTTAAGGTAAGTTTTGTCCCTTGTATGATCTAAATTGATATTGTTTTCTGATGACACTATCCATCTTTTCATATTTGTGCAAATCTTTCTAAAACAGAAAATTGACACAATTCAATGGATATCAATCAACAAAGAGGTAAGAATATGTACTGTAGGCTATAAGAATATGTTGAAGGCTAGCTGTATTGGGTGCAGATGACTGAACTGCTCACTTTGGTGTCTGTGTCTGCAGGTATACAGATGAGGCATACAAAGGTACAGTATGTCAATTGGTATTGGTATGTTATGCAGATCAGATTTACCATCCTCCTCTCTTACCGCTACAATTAATATCCCATAGGCCTCTACATTATGGACAAGGTACAGTGGGGGAAAAAAGTATTTAGTCAGCCACCAATTGTGCAAGTTCTCCCACTTAAAAAGATGAGAGAGGCCTGTAATTTTCATCATAGGTACACGTCAACTATGACAGACAAAATGAGGAAAAAAAATCCAGAAAATCACATTGTAGGATTTTTCATGAATTTATTTGCAAATTATGGTGGAAAATAAGTATTTGGTCACCTACAAACAAGCAAGATTTCTGGCTCTCACAGACCTGTAACTTCTTCTTTAAGAGGCTCCTCTGTCCTCCACTCGTTACCTGTATTAATGGCACCTGTTTGAACTTGTTATCAGTATAAAAGACACCTGTCCACAACCTCAAACAGTCACACTCCAAACTCCACTATGGCCAAGACCAAAGAGCTGTCAAAGGACACCAGAAACAAAATTGTAGACCTGCACCAGGCTGGGAAGACTGAATCTGCAATAGGTAAGCAGCTTGGTTTGAAGAAATCAACTGTGGGAGCAATTATTAGGAAATGGAAGACATACAAGACCACTGATAATCTCCCTCGATCTGGGGCTCCACGCAAGATCTCACCCCGTGGGGTCAAAATGATCACAAAAAAAAAAAAAAAAAATCCCAGAACCACACGGGGGGACCTAATGAATGACCTGCAGAGAGCTGGGACCGAAGTAACAAAGCCTACCATCAGTAACACACTACGCAGCCAGGGACTCAAATCCAGTACATGTCCAGGCCCGTCTGAAGTTTGCTAGAGTGCATTTGGATGATCCAGAAGAGGATTGGGAGAATGTCATATGGTCAGATGAAACCAAAATATAACTTTTTGGTAAAAACTCAACTCGTCGTGTTTGGAGGACAAAGAATGCTGAGTTGCATCCAAAGAACACCATACCTTCTGTGAAGCATGGGGGTGGAAACATCATGCTTTGGGGCTGTTTTTCTGCAAAGGGACCAGGACGACTGATCCGTGTAAAGGAAAGAATGAATGGGGCCATGTATTGTGAGATTTTGAGTGAAAACCTCCTTCCATTAGCAAGGGCATTGTAGATGAAACGTGGCTGGGTCTTTCAGCATGACAATGATCCCAAACACACCGCCCGGGCAACGAAGGAGTGGCTCCGTAAGAAGCATTTCAAGGTCCTGGAGTGACCTAGCCAGTCTCCAGATCTCAACCCCATAGAAAATCTTTGGAGGGAGTTGAAAGTCCGTGTTGCCCAGCGACAGCCCCAAAACATCACTGCTCTAGAGGAGATCTGCATGGAGGAATGGGCCAAAATACCAGCAACAGTGTGTGAAAACCTTGTGAAGACTTACAGAAAACGTTTGACCTGTGTCATTGCCAACAAAGGGTATATAACAAAGTATTGCGAAACTTTTGTTATTGACCAAATACTTATTTTCCACCATAATTTGCAAATAAATTCATAAAAAATCCTACAATGTGATTTTCTGGATTTTTCTCATTTTGTCTGTCATAGTTGACGTGTACCTATGATGAAAATTACAGGCCTCTCTCATCTTTTTAAGTGGGAGAACTTGCACAATTGGTGGCTGACTAAATACATTTTTTCCCCACTGTATGTGTATGAATACCATTATTAAAACAGATTTTTTCATTCACATTTACCACAAAAACCAAGGTATGAATACTGTCGTGTGAATGTTTTGTTAATCATCTGTATAACTACTATTTTTTGGATTCACAGACTTCACCCTCCCTACACCTCTGATGAATATAACAGGAAACCTGCTCGATCACCATGCACTGCAAAATCATTCTGGCTATAGATATGGAGAACATCAACACATTAACATCAACATGCCAGAGGATATACCCATTGGACTTGGGGCTCTGCTGGGATATTTAGATTTTTTTATTCTGCTTTGCCACTAAAATCATAATAAACACTGACAACTACAATATTGTGTTATTGTTGTTATTGTTAAGTGTATTCTTAAGGGGGGGTAGTTAAAAAATTAACCTCTATAGGTTATATAGGTTATTTGAGGATCCATTAAAAGGGGTTATTTGAAGAACCCTTTTAAAGAGTTCTTCGAAGAACTTATAGAGGTTCCCCCACAGTTTCAATTTGAAGAACCCCTAAAGGATTCTCCAGGAACCTTTACTTTTTAGAGAGCCAGGCCATTGGGCCTCTGCTGGAGTTGTGGGCATTTCCCATTTCCTGTTCCAAGCGGCGGGGTTCAAAGGGTGGCGGTGGGGTGTGGGTGCTCCCAGTCTTCTGGGGCCTGTCAGCCCTGGCCAACCCGGCCACGGTAGGATCACTCATTAGGGGATGTTAGAAGCCCCCTGTTCTCCTCAGACCTCAGACAAACCCCACCACCACTCCCTTTAAGGACCCTCCACTCACGCACACCTTCCCAACACAACCCTGGTTGTGTCCCAACTAGCATCCTATTACCTATATAGTGCACTACATTTGACCAGAGCCCTATGACATATAGGCCAAACCTGGTCAAAAGTAGTGTACTATATAGGGAATAAGGTGCCATTTGGGAGACATCCCTTGTCCCCTCCAACTAGGTCTGGCTGTTTACCTGCCCGGCGGCCTCACGGTTTCAGGACCCAGTTATTTGTCTGCTCAATGCATACGGCCACAGCCCCGCACTGCACCGATGACTCTTTATTGGTGATTACATCATCTTGTAAAGGGACACGACACATTACAATATCATACTGCTCCTTTGTATTATTAACCAGCAAACCAGACAGACAAGGCCTATGGGCCTTGGTAAAAGTAGTGCAATAAATAGGGAATAGGGTGCCGTTTGGGATGCATACCTCTGTGTTACAGCAACAGCCCCAACGTAACCCGACGTGCCAACATTTCTCTGAGAACACAACCGGCACCGCCATTATGACGCTACACGTCTCTTACAAGGCCAGATTGGCCAATTGCATACAGGCAGAAATCTGTGTCCCAGGAAATGTATGGGTTTTATCAACATGCCATGTTTCATGGGAATGTTTTGTTGGTTCCTGGTTCAGAACACACCAGGCAAAGCGTTTTCTTGAATTCGAGGCAACGTCAGAATCAGATGCTGAGCATAGACAGTAGGAGCAACTTGAGATCCTGTATGTCTATCGTCTAAAATGTAATTGAGTTAGTGCATAGCCATGGAGTTAAATCCGATTTCATTGAGTGTGGTTTTAATCTGATTTCAATGAGTGTGTGGCGTGTGCAGTGTACCATCATTGAAACCATCTACAATCACTTTCTCTACTGCAAAACACTCTGAGATCTCTCATATATTCATTATATTCATATGGCCTTAGACATTATCTTTATTATTGGTAAGTACAGTGGTGAACTTTGATATGACAACAGGATGTTTTTGTACACTGACTTATAACACATGAACATGGAAATAAAATATTCCATAAACACACCATACCATGGTAAAAACATAGGAACATCAAACAATAGGTACTTTTCAGGAGCCACCATTGCAGAGTGCTGACAGCTCATCGGAGGTAGCTAGACCTATAGAGAAACGTAAACTAGAGGTTCACAGGTATCGCAGAGCAGAGCAGAAATCCACGTCCGGTCCCAGTGGTGTGTGTGTGTGTGTGTGTGTGTGTGTGCGTACGTGTGTGTGTGTCTGTGTGTCAGCATGCTGATGAGACATGGTGGTAACTCTAGAACCCTCTATATTAGAACAGCTATTAGCTATTAATGACTGATGATCAGGCCTCACTGTAATCCGCTTAACATCAAGACGGACTATACAGGGTCAGTGTGACTGCCAGCCTACTGGCCTACTGCTACTGCTCTCTGCTCTGTTCTCACGTCCCAGCTGGGCTGAGCCCACCAACACACTGCTCTGTGCATGCATATATATGGGCTGCCCTAACAAAATATGTTAATTATTTTCTTTATTTTTACATTTGGTCAGACTAACCAAGTAGTTCAAACCAGAACACTGTTGTAAGGCTATTATAAAGTGTACCCATTAGGGCTCTGAAACACCAAAACAAAGAAAAGTGACAGTAAAAATATAAAATGTTAATATGCACCTATACAAATATACCTATACACATATAGTCTTTTCCCCCCTCACATTTCCGTCACAACACCACAGAGAGCTAATTTCACTAAGGCAGTCTCGACCTCCATACCTCTAACTTTAAACATGACAGTTTCTGGCTGAATAATTAAGAACTGGGTACAGAGAGGTCGACAAGTGTCTGGGGAACGGCACAGCGAAAGTTTAGGAAAATACAGGTGGACAGCTTCGCGGCGCCATAACATAGTCAATGCATTCACACAGCCTCGGTCCCTCTACCCTGTTTTACCTCCACACATGTCAGAGGAATTTTCACTACAACTAACGATGGACCCCTACGCCTGAACTTTCCCCCCCTGCTCTCATTTTCACATCACACTGAGTCCCTCTCTCCAACCTTAACCTGCACAGCCCTAACAGGCAATGTATACAGCGGCCGTGTCCAAAATGGAACCCTATTCCCAAATAGTGCACTACTTTTGACCAGGGCCCATAGGACTCTGGTAAAAAGTAGTGCACTATGTAGGGAATAGGGTGCCATTTGAGATGCAGACCTAATGTATACATACACCACCCAGCATTAATGACCTGGTGACTGGTCCATGCTATGGATATTAGAGCGAACCTCAGTTCAGTATGTTGTTATGATTCTCATCAGGGATTAGTACACTGACTCTGATACATGGGCTTGCTTCCCAAATGGCAGCTGTGCACTACTTTTGATCAGGGCCCATAGGGCTGCGGTCAAAAGTAGAGCACTATGTAGGGAATAGGGTGCCATTTGGGAAGTTGCCATGAAGAGGTATGAAGGGCATCCCCTGTTCACTCCTCTCCTCTCCCCTTCGTTCCCCAGGCTCTGTGTGTAATTGAGTAATACAGCTCAAGGTAACAGGGCCTGAAGACCTTTGCCTACAGACATGAGGTAATGTGTAGTTAATTAGCAGAAGACATACAGGGTGGGCGGAAGCCCTAGCCAGCACTGGAGAAGACTGGGGATGTGTCCCAAATGAAACCCTATTCGCTATATAGTGCTCTACTTTTTCACTATATTACACTATATAGGGAATAGGGCTCCATTAAGGACAAAGCCTGGTTGGAACTCTCCCTCCGGTCAAGAGCATTTAGCAGGGATGAGGAAAACAGAGAAGCAAAGCCTGCGACGGCCAAGCGATGGTGATGGGCCGGATCACAACATGAAAGCAGGGACAGAGCAGGATTGAACGGGCTACTATTAAGAAACAGCAGAAAAGAGAGAGAGAGAGAGAGCGAGAGAGAGGAAGAGAGAGAGAAACAGAGGGGGAGACAGAGGGAGAGACATAGAGAGAGAGGGAGAGACAGAGGGAGAAAGAGGGAGAAAGAGAGAGAGAATGGTTCTTTTAAGAAGATAACCTTTATGAAAGACATCTGATCTCAGCAGGAGTCCAGGGCGCCCCCGCTACCTCCCCTCCTCCCCCCTTCCTCTTTCAGCCCTCTGATGCGCATGATGTACAATTTGTCATGAAGCGAACGTAAGGACTTATCACGTTGAGCAGGGTTCAGGATATTGGCCCTGACGTTGTAATTTAGAGCAGTAAATCAGACCAATTGGAGTGTATATCAAGACCGGGGAGGGTGAGTCACTTTGCTTTAATGGTTTCCGAAAAGAATCAGAGGGAACGCTGTAAGAACCTCTGTGACATGTCACTGTGCCTCGCTATTATGGCTGTCTGGCTTTTCCACAACATAATCTCCTGTTCGTCTGTTTGGCTCCTCCATTCCCTCTCTCTCTCTCTCTCTGCCCCGCTATAGCCTGGCTCTGGCCCTCTCCCTCCAAACAAAGGGCTCATTTAATATGGGAATTTATGGACATGAAAATAAATACATCAAAAGGCAGAAGGAGAGCGATTCATGAAAACGTACTAGAGAACCTGCGGATCCCAACATTAATCTTGTGGATCAGAGATAAAAGGTGAACATTTTATGCTATAAATCCAGTGGATTCCTTAAGCTGCTCTCTCTGCTCTGCTCGGCTAAACCATTAGAGAGAGAGGGAGGAGGAAACAAGGAAAAAAGTACAGCAGCTCTTTCATTCTGTGAGCTCTCAAAGTCACATTCATGTCATAACTGGAGAAACCATTGCTGCATGGCCTTGGGCTGGGCTGTACTTGGTTTCTCAAATGACTGCCTCGCCTGGTTCACCAACTACTTCTCAGATAGAGTTCAGTGTGTCAAATCGGAGGGCCTGTTGTCTGGACCTATGGCAGTCTCTATGGGGGTGCCACAGGGTTCAATTCTTGGGCCGACACTTTTCTCCGTGTATATCAATGATGTCGCTCTTGCTGCTGGTGACTCTCAGATCCACCTCTACGCAGACGACACCATTTTGTATACATCTGGCCCTTCATTGGACACTGTGTTAACAAACCTCCAAACGAGCTTCAATGCCATACAACACTCCTTCAGTAGCCTCCAACTGCTCTTAAACACTAGTAAAACTAAATGCATGCTTTTCAATCGAACGCTGCTGGCACCCGCCCACCCGACTAGAATCACCACTCTTGACGGGTCTGACCTAGAGTATGTGGACAACTACAAATACCTAGGTGTCTGGTTAGACTGGAAACTCTCCTTCCAGACTCACATAAAGAATATCCAATCCAAAGTTAAATCAAGAATCGGCTTCCTATTTCGCAACAAAGCCTCCTTCACTCATGCTGCCAAACATGCCCTCGTAAAACTGACTATCCTACCGATCCTTGACTTCGGCGATGTCATTTACAAAATAGCCTCCAACACTCTACTCAGCAAATTGGATGTAGTCTATCACAGTGCCATCCGTTTTGTCTCCAAAGCCCCATACGCTACCCACCACTGTGACCTGTACGCTCTTGTTGGCTGGTCCTCACTACATGTTCGTCGTCAACCCACTGGCTCCAGGCCATCTATAAATCACTGCTAGGCAAATCCCCGCCTTATCTTAGCTCATTGGTCACCATAGCAGCACCCACCCGTAGTCTGCGCTCCAGCAGGTATATCTCACTGGTCATTCCCAAAGCCAACACCTCCTTTGGCCGCCATTCCTTCCAGTTCTCTGCTGCCAATGACTGGAACGAATTGCAAAAATCTCTGAAGCTGGAGACTCTTATCTCCCTCACTAACTTTAAGCATCAGTTGTCAGAGCACCTTACCGATCACTGCACCTGTACACAGCCCATCTGAAATTAGCCCACCCAACTACCTTATCCCTATATTGTTATTTATTTTGCTCTTTTGCACCCCAGTATCTCTATTTGCACATAATCTCTTGCACATCTAGCATTCCAGTGTTAATACTATTGTAATTATTTTGCACTATAGCCTATTTATTGCCTTACCTCCATAACTTGCTACATTTGCACACACTGTATATATATTTTCTGTTGTATTTTTGACTTTGTTTTTTTACCCCATATGTAACTCTGTGTTGTTTTTATCGCACTGCTTTGCTTTATCTTGGCCAGGTCGCAGTTGTAAATGAGAACTTGTTCTCAACTGGCTTACCTGGTTAAATAAAGGTGAAATAAATAAAAAAATAAAAAATAATCACACAACTATAGCTGCTCTCCAAGGACCAGGTAGAGAGAGGAGGAAGAGGAAGGTTTGTTTTCTTTAATCAGTCAGGGACTAATACAGGCACACATTACTTTTATTGACCTTTAAAACACACAATTCACAATTAATTGATCACTGTGACATTGCCATCTGTCAAATCATCCCTGATTCATGTGATTGAGGGCAAGAGAGAGTGAGAGAAAGAGGGAGATCAGCTCCCTGATTGTCTGTGGCACTGTGAGAGAAACCTGTCTTTGTTTTCTGAGTGTGTGAAACACGATGGCTTCAAGCTGATGCAACGTTTTGGGCCTCGCACCGACAGACTAACGTCTGACAGAGAGTGGCACTCCTTCTTCCCCATAGGGAACAAGGCGTGAGAAGAGGGCTGACTACATCTACATGTCAGTGTGATGGGAGAGAAAATGGTGTGTCAGTCACAACCACCCATGAAAGAATGTACGGTAATGAATGTCAAATACTAGGTCGTTTTGTTGAGTAGAACTCTTGGAATTCACATGGAACCCATCATCCTCATGTATAATGTTTTGGGTGTTATCAAAACATACTCGAACGGGCAAGAGGTCAAAAACACTCAAACTTGGACATGGTCAAATAAACACATGGATGAAACACTATCTAATGGGTGAGGTAGTGGAGGTAAAAAAATACTGTACTGTAGATTGAAAGCGAGCTGAGGCTTTTGAAAGTGTCTGAAATGGCACCGTATTCCCAACGTAGTGCGTTGCTTTTGACCAGAGCCTTATGAGCCCTGGTCAAAAGTTGTGCAATATGGGCCCGATTCCGACTTATGAAATTACGCCTTTCTTAAGCACGCCTTTCCTACGCACTTCTCAGTAGTTGGTATTCAGACTTATGTTATGAAGGTGCGTAACGAGCTTTTCAGGCGTGGTTCCCTTGCGCTCGCTGAATAAATGTAATTCAACTGCTGAAAACCCTCCCACTTGCTGGCCAACAGATTTTCTCGTGGAGTTTTCATTCAATAGGGTTTTCAGCACATTTATCTTAAGCCATCCCTTTAAATACGGTGTACCTTCTAGTTAGAATTTTGTAGACAGACAATAGAATATGTCGAGAGAACGGGTTCAGAATATTAGAGACCAATTAAAGAAAACCATCACAATATATGCATATTCGTCTCTGTTTCATCTTGTAGATTATTTAGGGTTAGGAAAGTATTTATGAATAATAAAAAAAACTGGTTTGGAGAGCCTTTACACACGAAAGAAAGAAAACGGTGGTTTGATTCATTAAGACAATGTCACGACTTCCGCTGATGGCTGCCTCCCCTCCTTGTTCGGGCAGGCTTCGCGTTCGTCGTCACCAGCTTACTAGCCACTGCCGCTCCATTATTCATCATTCCATTTGCCTTGTCTTGTCAATCGCACACACCTGGTTCTTATCCCCTCATTAGTCCGTGTATAAGTGTTCCCTCTGCCCCCCTTGTCCTTGTGGGTGATTGTTTAATTGTGAGAGTAGTGTAGCTCGGTGGAGCTACTCGTACCTTGTTATTGCCGGGGTAGATATTTCCCCTGTGCCTGTTATTGTTGGAGCTATCGTTACCTTGTATTGCCAGGGTAGATTTTCCCCTCTGCCTGTTTCGTTTGTCGCTATCCAGCGCTATTTGTGTACGACGGAATAAACTCTGCATTCGGTGATTACAATCCTGCGCCTGACTCCTTCTAGCACACTCATCACAGACAATTGCCACATTCAGTTCTTTAACCCATGGTAATGTTGGAAGAATAGTGTACATAGACTTATACAGTAATAATGACAATACATTTACATTTACGTCATTTAGCAGACGCTCTTATCCAGAGTGACTTACAAATTGGTGCATTCACCTTATAGCCAGTGGGATAACCACTTTACAATATGTTTTTTTTTCTTTTTTTTTCTTTGGGTGGGGTAAGGGGGGGGTAGAAGGATTACTTTATCCTATCCCAGGTATTCCTTAAAGAGGTGGGGTTTCAAGTGTCTCCGGAAGGTGGTGAGTGACTCCGCTGTCCTGGCGTCGTGAGGGAGCTTGTTCCACCATTGGGGTGCCAGAGCAGCGAACAGTTTTGACTGGGCTGAGCGGGAACTGTGCTTCCGCAGAGGTAAGGGGGCCAGCAGGCCAGAGGTGGATGAATGCAATGCCCTCGTTTGGGTGTAGGGACTGATCAGAGCCTGAAGGGACGGAGGTGCCGTTCCCCTCACAGCTCCGTAGGCAAGCACCATGGTCTTGTAGCAGATGCGAGCTTCAACTGGAAGCCAGTGGAGTATGCGGAGGAGCGGGGTGACGTGAGAGAACTTGGGAAGGTTGAACACCAGATGGGCTGCGGCATTCTGGATGAGTTGTAGGGGTTTAATGGCACAGGCAGGGAGCCCAGCCAACAGCGAGTTGCAGTAATCCAGACGGGAGATGACAAGTGCCTGGATTAGGACCTGTGCCGCTTCCTGTGTAAGGCAGGGTCGTACTCTCCGAATGTTGTAGAGCATGAACCTACAGGATCGGGTCACCGCCTTGATGTTAGCGGAGAACGACAGGGTGTTGTCCAGGGTCACGCCAAGGCTCTTCGCACTCTGGGAGGAGGACACAACGGAGTTGTCAACCGTGATGGCGAGATCATGGAACGGGCAGTCCTTCCCCGGGAGGAAGAGCAGCTCCGTCTTGCCGAGGTTCAGCTTGAGGTGGTGATCCGTCATCCACACTGATATGTCTGCCAGACATGCAGAGATGCGATTCGCCACCTGGTTATCAGAAGGGGGAAAGGAGAAGATTAGTTGTGTGTCGTCTGCGTACCAATGATAGGAGAGGCCATGTGAGGTTATGACAGAGCCAAGTGACTTGGTGTATAGCGAGAATAGGAGAGGGCCTAGTACTGAGCCCTGGGGGACACCAGTGGTGAGAGCACGTGGTGTGGAGACAGATTCTCTCCATGCCACTTGGTAGGAGCGACCGGTCAGGTAGGACGCAATCCAAGAGTGAGCCGCGCCGGATATGCCCAACTCGGAGAGGGTGGAGAGGAGGATCTGATGGTTCACAGTATCAAAGGCAGCAGACAGGTCTAGAAGGACAAGAGCAGAGGAGAGAGAGTTAGCTTTAGCAGTGCGGAGAGCCTCCGTGACACAGAGAAGAGCAGTCTCAGTTGAATGACCAGTCTTGAAACCTGACTGGTTAGGATCAAGAAGGTCATTCTGAGAGAGATAGCAAGAGAGTTGGCTAAAGACGGCACGCTCAAGAGTTTTGGAGTGTACAATAGTAGGCTTTGACACAGCCAAGTATTGCCACATGCGTCGGGTTCAAACTGTTACGGCTTGGTCTGTTACGCTTTTTTTCTGTTTCTAATGATCAACAGCAACAACCACATGGCCGTGAAGGCGTTTACAGGGGAAGCAAATGAAGGTAAACGAAACAATGCAGAACTAATTCAATGGAATAGTAATGTAGGCTACATCAACTCAAGGGAACTAACAGTAAATTGGTGGCTTAACTGCAGGTGGATTGTATGTAATAAAATAAAATAAAATAATAAATAAAAATACATGTTCATTGGCAGTTGAATATGTGTTGTTATTAGGCCTACTGACGGCGACACTGATAATGGCTAATATTTAACATGATAAAAATAGGAAACAGAGAAAGTCGGGGTACCCTATAATTAAGACATTACAGAGTGCCAATCCCTGCAAGTTAAAAGGCCGTACAATTTAAATTCTGCATAATGGCACAGAATTTCATCAACTTTACTGTGGGAAAGTTGATATGTTGATATGCTTCAGTTTGCTGCCATATGACTGGTTTCACATTTGTCTCCAGCGATTATAAGGTAAAATAGATCTAAAACAAGTGTCATTTATACACTATATATACAAAAGTATGTGGACACCCCTTCAAATTAGTGGATTCGGCTAGTTCAGTCACACCCGTTGCTGACAGGTGTGTAAAATCGAGCACACAGCCATCCAATCTCCATAGACAAACATTGGCAGTAGAATGGCCTTACTGAAGAGCTCAGTGACTTTCAACGTGGCACCATCATAGGATGTCACCTTTCCAACAAGTCAGTTCGTCAAATTTCTGCCCTGCTAGAGCTGCCCCAGTCATCTGTAAGTGCTGTTATTGTGAAGTGGAAACGTCTAGGAGCAACAACGGCTCAGCTGCTAAGTGATAGGCCACACAAGCTCACAGAACAAAAAAAATCGTCTGTCCTCGGTTGCAACACTCACTACCGAGTTCCAAACTGCCTCTGGAAGCAACGTCAGCACAATAACTGTTCATCGGAAGCTTCATGAAATGGGTTTCCATGGCCGAGCAGCCACACACAAGCCTAAGATCACCATGCGCAATGCCAAGCGTCGGCTGGAGTGGTCTAAAGTTCGCCGCCATTGGACTCTGGAACAGTGGAAACGCGTTCTCTGGAGTGATGAATCATGCTTCACCATCTGGCAGTCTGACGGACGAATCTGGGTTTGGCGGATGCCAGGAGAACGCTACCTGCCCCAATGCATAGTGCCAACTGTAAAGTTTGGTGGAGGAGGAATCATAGTCTAGGGCTGTTTTCATTGTTCGGGCTAGGCCCCTTAGTTCCAGTGAAGGGAAATCTTAATGCTACAGCATACAATGACATTCTAGACGATTCTGTGCTTCCAACTTTGTGGCAACAGTTTGGGGAACGCCCTTTCCTGTTTCAGCGAGTTCCATACAGAAATGGTTTGTCGAGATCGGTGTGAAAGAACTTGACTAGACTGCACAGAGCTCTGACCTCAACCCCATCGAACACCTTTGGGATGAATTGGAACGGCGACTGCGAGCCAGGCCTTAGCGCCCAACATCAGTGCCCGACCTCACTAATGCTCTTGTGGCTGAATGGAAGCAAGTCCCCGCAGCAATGTTCCAACATGTAGTGGAAAGCCTTCCCAGAAGAGTGGAGGCTGTTATAGCAGCAAAGGGGGGACCAACTCCATGTTAGCGCCCATGATTTTGGAATGAGATGTTCGAGCAGGTGTCCACATACTTTTGGCAATGTAGTGTATTTAAAGTTCCCTTATCCAAACGGATTACTCATTTACCTAGCTCTTATCAATATCTCTTATGAAGTTGTAAATTAAAGTGCATGGACAATGGTGTTATTTCTATCTGAAAAAAGTTGATGCTTTTTCTACTTGGATCCGGTAGGTTCGCTAGAACTTATTCATGGTTTCCTCATGCGTAAAGGTGGTGGAATTATTAGGGAATTAAGTCAAAGTCAGAATAAAGCATATCTGTACACACCTTCGCCACACCTTCATTTATTCGATCTCCACCCAAAACGAATAGTGGGTGAATAGCACACTATTCTCAAGCTTAAGTTCAAGGTCATGATACGTATGGAGAGAAAAGTGCATAAAAAGGGAAATACATTCCATTTACATGCGCTTAACTCGGGTCAGAATCAGGCTCTATATTGGGACAAATCATTTGTGAGCTGTTCAGAGAAGAGCTAAACCAGAGAGGACAGGAGAGTGGAGATGGAAGTGGCTCCAGTCACTTTGGTTCATTGGAGGCTGGGAAGAGAGGGACACCTTTACCCAGACACTGTTTGCATCCCAAATGAGCCTTGGTCAAAAGTAGTGCACTATAAAGGGAATAGGGGGCTCTGGTCAAGGGCTCTGGTCAAAAGGGGGCTCTGGTCAAAAGTAGTGCACTATAAAGGGAATATATAGGATGCCATTTGGGATGCACCCCAGACAGCAGGCACCGTTAACATGGCTGTTTTGACGTGGAGGGAAATGGAGGTAAATTCAGAGCTCACTTAGAAGCTCTACAACCTTTTCTTACCTGTCACTCGGCCCGCGTTCCCACGGCTCTGGTTTCCCATGCCCGGGGGACGATGTGAGGCAGTATTTTTCTTGTGTTAAATATGGATCATTGAGCTTGATGGCTTTTGGAAGGTAAAACCCAAGTGGAGCTCTCGGTCTTCCTCCCTCTCTCTCTCTCTCTCTCTCTCTCTCTCTCTCTTACCTCTAAAAGCCTGGCATGACGGTCCAGCTCCAGTTCCTTCTCCTGTCCCCACTTACAGTGTCCAAAATTGCACCCTATTCCCTTTATAGTGCACCACTATACTACCCTATGGGCCATGGTCAAAAGTAGTGCACTATAAAGGGAATAGGGTGCCATTTGGGACACATCCAACTACTGTGGAGCACGGTGAGAAAGTGAGTGAGTCCCACATCACTCCTTAATCCCAATTAAGGGGAAGAGGAGAGTGAAGCCCTTCTCCTTGGCCTCCTCACAGAGTGCCATTACCTCTCCCTGACCTTTCCCCACTCTCCTCCCCGCTCCCTCCTCTCCTCTCCCCACCCCTCCCTCCCGGCCTGTTCCCAGCCACCTCTTTCCTGCTCCTCACCCTTCCCTCCATCTCCCTCTCCTCAACAGTCTTTTCCTGCCTCGACCTGTAAACTCCTGTCCTGCTCCACTCCTCACCCCCCACTCCTTTCCTCCTCATCCCTCCCTCCCTGGGCCTGTGAACTCCTGCCCCGCTTCACACGGCAGCCATCAAAGTGAGCTCTGTGGAACAGAGGGAATGTGAATGTTACTGAGGTAACCTGTTTTGGATGGAAGGGTGTGTTTTGGATTGTCATCAAGTATCGGCTTGGAGAGAAAATCCCCCGGAGTGCCACTCAGACAATCTGAGTCCTCGTCCCAAATGGCACCCTATACCCTATATAGTGCAATACTTTTGACCAGGGCTCTGGCCAAAAGTAGTCCACTATGTAGGGTATAGGGTGCCATTTTGGGATGCAACCTCAGGACTTCTCCAGATTCCTCTCTACTATACTAAAGCCATTGTGTTTGAAGGTCCAGGACCAGTCAGTGACACCTGAGTTCATCATTTGGCCCTTTAGACAACATACCATTGTTTAATTAGGCAACGCTGCAGGCCTCAAGTTTCAACAAATAGACAGCTATACAGACATGGGATTCAGTCCCCACCCCCTGGCCCTACTCAACTCAGAAATCTCATTCAGGGGATGATTGATTGATTGATATCAATGGTCTCTCTCAGGCTAGGATGTCAACACACCAGAGCTGTCTACGACAGCAATTGCTTAGAGGATAAATTAATGAGCAATGATCACTGCTCTCTGGTGAAGCCAGTCAAATGGCCCCTTATTCCCTACATAGTGCATTACTTATGGGCCCTGGTGAAAAGTAGCACACTATAAAGGGAAAAGGGTGCCATTTCAGACATAGCATCTGAGTTCTATTTACACAAGTGTGCACTCGAAGTGTCTCTGTGAAGGTGTTTTCTAAATGGCACTCAAGGGCTCAGAAACAAATTCTAGACACAGAAGATTCTAACAACCCCAAGCGTCCCATATCACTGTTATGAGAGGAAAATTCAATCATCGTTCACTTGCCATACTTATTATTAACATCTTAAAAAATACACATTTCGTTGAATATTTCAATATAAAATGTACAAATAAAACTCATACAACTTGCCTAATAGAGTATTTAATGTTCAGTCAGAAGAACAATATCCTCACAGACTGTGAACTTCTGATTCCAATCAATGATATGGATGGCTAGAGGGTAATTATGAACCTAACATAACATGAACATGTAATAAAATGATGGGGAAACTTTAGGGTTAAACCGGTAGTGTAGATAAACATGGTATTCTAGTGGCTTAACCTGAAACAAAAATATCCATTTAAATATACTTGATAATCAGAAAAAACAAAACAGGCGCATCTGTGATTTTTTATCAATAAAAATAAAGGGATAAAAGAAAAGAGGGATAGAGGGAACTGCTTTAAAAGAGAAAACAGACACCAGACAGAGAGAGAGATAGCTGTGGTGCCTCGTCATGACTCATGACCTTAGCTGGACACAGAGCTAACTAACTAACACCCATGGTTGGTGGTGTAAGTGTGAAAACTTGGAGGGAGAGAGAACATGAGGTCATTGCTCGTGAGGTCACTGCACCCAGCAGGGCCTAAACCCAGACTACAGGAGTAGGGTTGGAGAATTCCGGTAAGGATTCCAGGACTTCCTGGTAATTCCCTCCTGATTCCAGGAATATTTCAACCAGGAATCCTGCAAAACCAGGGAATAAAAAAGTATAAAAAATTGCGACCCTATACAGGAGGAACTGTATGAAATGTCGAAAGGAAGCCAAATTAACTTTCCATCTGTGTAGGGTCTTTGAACATCAGACATGATTAGAGTTGCAAAATTCTGTAACCCTAAACATCATAGAAACAGAAATAATCTCAACAAACAATCCAACATATACTTTATAGTCTAGCCACCTAACCCTGGGATACAGAAACTGAATAGCAGGAAAAGGGTAGAGCGATAGACAGACAGACAGACAGAAGGAGGGAATTAGAAAGAGAGGGGTGGGAGACTAGCAACTCTAACCTTTCTCTATATAACCAGAACCATGTTAAGTTAGAAGCAGCTACTTTGTGTTTCAGTCTGTTGTAAATCTACTAGCGCTATGGAGCCCTCTATAAGGTTCCTTGTTTTAGGCCTGTTTTATGATAATAAAATAATGCTAACTCCACTCCATCCTAATTATACTAGATTGAGAACATTTTACTTACAACTGATGAGCCAATGTCTGGTAGTTTAAATGGCATATTGTTATGCTGCCTGGTCACCGTCATGAGTAAGGTAGGGTGTTTAAATATCTATTTTTAAATAGTTCCTAAATCAAAAGTATAAAACACCTAGGCTTTGTCCTAAATGGCATCCTCTTCCCTATATAGGGAATAGGGTGCCATTTAGAATGCACTCTGTGTAAGTAGGGCACGGGGAACTTGAGGTACGACGACAAAATACTGTCTGACTGATGCCTTGAAAGAAGGCTTCCAACATCAAAGTAACGTCAGAAATCACCTCAGGTTGTACAGTGACAGTATCATGGTGCTTCTTTATAAACGATGCTATAGATATGTCATATATAAAAGGTATGTAAAACAGCAGAAAAATATTAAAATATATTCATTTCTCTTAAATAAAATTACACCTGTTGTTGCATTTGTTGAGTGTACTGTACCTGCCGACATTTTTGCTTTGCCATTTTGGGGTAACCGTCTATGGAAGCGTTAAAAAGGGCAAGGGCATAGTTTATCTGAGTTTGAGGGTCCGTCCGAAATGGCACCCTATCCCCGATATAGTGGACTACTTTTGACCAGATCGCTATGGGCCTTGGTCAAATGTAGTGCACTACATAGAGAATAGGGTGCAATTTCGGACCGAAGCTGAGTTTAAGACTTGAAGGCAAAATGTTTATTTTGATCTCTTTCCCCATTATTCTCTTCTTGAGGCTTTGCAGTAATATACAGAAATGTACATGTAAACCGTCCACTGTCAATCCAGAAACATAAAAATACAAATCCCTTCGGCTTCTATAAACTAATATTAAAAACACACTAAGGAAGGAGCCCGTAGTTACAGTACGTACTGGCACAGCACTGATTGGCAGTCACAGTCAAACCGATCTGATCTGAAGACAGAGCAGCCCCACCAGATCAGACCAGCCCCACCCTCAGATGTCCAGTGTGTTGACTGTTGACTGCGCTGGACAGGGCCCAGTGGAAGACCCAGAGAGAGATACAGTCTTCGTCCCAAATAGCACCATATTCCCTACATAGTGCACTTATTTTGACCAGAGCCCTGTGGGTAGTGCACTATATAAAGTCAGTCCACTGTTATCCAACAACGCCCACCACACACACGGCAGAAATAAGGGTTAAATAAAATAAAATAAAATATACAACCAACTTTGTTAAAAAGTCCTTCCCTTTTTTATCTTATTCTTTCTCAAAAATACTTTCTCTCTCCCTTTCTCTCTTTGTGGTTCTCAGGAGTGAGTCCAGCTGATGGGTATCCAGTGAGTGTCTGTCTCCACCTTCTTCAGAGCCACCTTCAGTTCGAGGAATGCCGCTGCCAGGTCGTCGTTGACGATCACCTTCTCAAACAGGTGGCCGTACTGGCTCTCCATCTGCTGGCCGGTGCTCACCATCTCCAGGAAGTCTTCCTCCTATTGGACAAGAATATAATGGAATAGAATAGATATTTTACTGTCTATTTTGAGAGAAACATAATTTTTTTCTGCTTATCTCAGGGACAAGCTGTTGTCGATGGCCTATGAAGAAAGAGTTACGGGCATGAGTTAGTGAGTATCTCAGGGACGACAGAGACAGAGACCTAAACACACACATAAACATAACTGCCATAAAACACAAATAAACAGTCAGAATGACCCAAACAGAGAGCTGCTTGACCCTGAAGGACACATGCCCACACATGTAGCCTAGACACACAGAGTCCAAAACCTCAAGGAATTTTCATAATTTCCTCAATTGGATACAAAATAAAATAAAAAAGCCTAAAAACAGAAAAAGACTAAACATATCCGTGATTGACAAAGAGACAGACAAACCAAGTAAAATATCCATAATTGATATATGCCACTTTGGTCTTATAGTGACAGGCCAATGACAGCTTGTGGACAAGGCATTCAAAATGGGAGGGCTTCAGAAATGGAAATGGCTTGGGCACATAAAGCTACTACTGTAGCTACACTATACTGTATATATATAAGTATGTGGACACCCCTTCAAATTAGTGGATTCGGCTATTTCAGCCACACCCATTGCTGACAGGTGTATGAAATTGAGGTGTAGTCGGAGTGAATGGTGTATAAAATGCAATCTCCGTAGACAAACACTAGCAGTAGAATGGCCTTACTGAAGCGCTCAGTGACTTTCAACGTGGCACCGTCATAGGATGCCACCTTTCCAACAAGTCAGTTCATGAAATTTCTGCCCTGCTAGAGCTGCCCTGGTCAACTGTAAGTGCTGTTATTGTGAAGTGGAAACATCTAGGAGCAACAATGGCTCAGCCGTGAAGTGGTAGGCCACACAAGCTCACAGAATGGGACCGCCGAGTGCTGAAGCGCGCAGCGCGTCAAAAAATAATCTGTCCTCGGTTGCAATACACACCACCGAGTTTCAAACTGCCTCTGGAAGCAACGTCAGCACAATAAATGTTTGTCGGGAGCTTCATAAAATGGGTTTCCATGGCCGAGTAGCCTCACACAAGCCTAAGATCACCATGGGCAATGCCAGGCGTCGGCTGGAGTGTTGTAAAGCTTGCCGCCATTGGACTCTGGAGCAGTGGAAACGTGTTCTCTGGAGTGATGAATCACGCTTCACCATCTGGCAGTCCGACGGACAAATCTGCGTTTGGCGGATGCCAGGAGAACGCTACCTGCCTGAATGCATAGTGCCAGCTTTTAAGTTTGGTGGAGGAGGAATAATAGTCTGGGGCTGTTTTTCATGGTTCGGGCTAGGCCCCTTAGTTCCATTGAAGGGAAATCTTAACGCTACTGCATACAATGACATTCTAGACGATTCTGTGCTTCCAACTTTGTGGCAACAGTTTGGGGAAGGCCCTTTCCTGTTTCAGCGAGGTCCATACAGAAATGGTTTGTCGAGATCGGTGTGGAAGAACTTGACTGGCCTGCACAGAGTCCTGACCTCAACCCCATCGACACCTTTGGGATGAATTGGAACGCAGACTGCGAGCCAGGCCTAATCACCCAACATCAGTGCCCGACCTCAGTAATGCTCTTGTGGTTGAATGGAAGCAAGTCCCCGCAGCAATGTTCCAACATGTAGTGGAAAGCCTTCCCAGAAGAGTGGAGGCTGTTATAGAAGCAAAGGGGGGACCAACTCCATATTAATGCCCATGATTTTGGAATGAGAGCAGGTGTCCACATACTTTTGGTCATGTAGTGTATATAATTCCTGACCCCACCGCTAGCCTGGTCCCTGATCTGTTTGTGCTATTTTGCAACTACTGTGGAGATTGGCAAGACAGCACAACTACAGTGGGGAGAACAAGTATTTGATACACTGCCTATTTTGCAGGGTTTCCTACTTACAAAGCATGTAGAGGTCTGTAATTTTTATCATAGGTACACTTCAACTGTGAGAGACGGAATCTAAAACAAAAATCCAGAAAATCACATTGTATGATTTTTAAGTAATTATTTTGCATTTTATTGCATGACATAAGTATTTGATACATCAGAAAAGCAGAACTTACTATTTGGTACAGAAACCTTTGCTTGCAATTACAGAGATCATACGTTTCCTGTAGGTCTTGACCAGGTTTGCAAACACTGCAGCAGGGATTTTGGCCAACTCCTCCATACAGACCTTCTCCAGATCCTTCAGGTTTCGGGGCTGTCGCTGGGCAATACGGACTTTCAGCTCCCTCCAAAGATTTTCTATTGGGTTCAGGTCTGGAGACTGGATAGGCCACTCCAGGACCTTGAGATGCTTCTTATGGAGCCACTCCTTAGTTGCCCTGGCTGTGTGTTTCGGGTCGTTGTCATGCTGGAAGACCCAGCCACGACCCATCTTCAATGCTCTTACTGAGGGAAGGAGGTTGTTGGCCAAGATCTCGCGATACATGGCCCCATCCATCCTCCCCTCAATACGGTGCAGTCGTCCTGTCCCCTTTGCAGAAAAGCATCCCCAAAGAATTATATTTCCACCTCCATGCTTCACGGTTGGGATGGTGTTCTTGGGGTTGTACTCATCCTTCTTCTTCCTCCAAACACGGCAAGTGGAGTTTAGACCAAAAAGCTCTATTTTCGTCTCATCAGACAACATGACCTTCTCCCATTCCTCCTCTGGATCATCCAGATGGTCATTGGCAAACTTCAGATGGGCCTGGACCTGCGCTGGCTTGAGCAGGGGGACCTTGCGTGCGCTGCAGGATTTTAATCCATGACGGTGTAGTGTGTTACTAATGGTTTTCTTTGAGACTGTGGTCCCAGCTCTCTTCAGGTCATTGACCAGGTCCTGCCGTGTAGTTCTGGGCTGATCCCTCACCTTCCTCATGATCATTGATGCCCCACGAGATGAGATCTTGCATGGAGCCCCAGACCGAGGGTGATTGACCCTCATTTTGAACTTCTTCCATTTTCTAATAATTGCGCCAACAGTTGTTTCCTTCTCACCAAGCTGCTTGCCTATTGTCCTGTAGCCCATCCACGCCTTGTGCAGGTCTACAATTTTATCCCGGATGTCCTTACAAAGCTCTCTGGTCTTGGCCATTGTGGAGAGGTTGGAGTCTGTTTGATTGAGTGTGTGGACAGGTGTCTTTTATACAGGTAACAAGTTCAAACAGGTGCAGTTAATACAGGTAATGAGTGGAGAACAGGAGGGCTTCTTAAAGAAAAACGAACAGGTCTGTGAGAGCCGGAATTCTTACTGGTTGGTAGGTGATCAAATACTTATGTCATGCAATAAAATGCAAATTAATTACTTAAAAATCATACAATGTGATTTTATGGATTTTTGTCTTAGATTCCGTCTCTCACGATAAAAATGACAGACCTCTACATGCTTTGTAAGTAGGAAAACCTGCTAAATCGGCAGTGTATCAAATACTTGTTCTCCCCACTGTAGATCTGGGATCAGGCTATGCTAATTCATCGTAGCTCCCTAGACAACTCATTTCCTGGTTAGCCTTTTAGGACGTATTTCTTGCCTCGTCATCCCTCCCTGCTGGTATTAGACTGCCCGGTGATATGTTTATATGGGCTGATCCATTCCAGCCTCAGACCCAGGAACATGGCAGGGTTAGAGCGGCTATAGCTCCATTTAGCTAGCTCCTTTTACTAAAGGAGCACTGGGCTTCAGATCTCCACTGATATACGGTCACACTCAGTGACTCTGCCAAACACACAAATATAAATACATATACCGTATACAGACACATTCATAGGCAGGAACACAAACAGAAACAAACACACTGACGCACAAACACACACTGACGACACACAGACACACACTTACACAGACAGACAGACAGACAGACAGACAGACAGACAGACAGACAGACAGACAGACAGACACACACACAAATACAATTTTAGAACGTCTCTCTTTCTAAAATGGTCTCCCTTGCTAGCGGTTATAACACCTCATAGTTGATTTGTCGAGCAACTAAAATTAAATGGTCACCATGACACGACTGCGTTTTCGAGCCAGTCCAGAAACATTTACAGTCATTTAGCAGACACTCTAATCCAGAGCGATTTACAGGAGCAATTAGGGTTAAGTGCCTTGCTCAAGGGCACAACGACAGACTTTTCACCCAGTCGGCTCGGGGATTCAAACCAGCAACCTTTCGGTTACTGGCTCAACGCTCTTAACCGTTAGGCTACCCTGCCTCTGAATGTCCGACACAGCCCTCCATTGTATTTGTATTTATTATGGATCCCCATTAGCTGCTGCCAAGGCAGCAGCTACTCTTCCTGGGGTCCAGCAAAATTAAGGCTTTTATATACAATTAAAAACATTACATGAAAGATTTCACAACAGGCCACTACTCTACTACCACATATCTACAACACAAAATCCATGTGTACGTGTGTGTATAGTGCGTATGTTATCATGTGTGTGTATGTGTTTGTCTGTGTGTGTGTGTGTGTGTGTGTGTGTGTGTGTGTGTGTGTGTGTGTGCGTGTGTGTGTGTGTGTGTGTGTGTGTGTGTCTCTTCACAGTCCACACTGTTTTTTAAATCTGATTTTACTGCTTGCATGAGTTACTTGATGTGGAATAGAGTTCAATGTGGTCATGGCTCTATGTCGTACTGTGCGCCTCCCATAATCTGTTCTGGACTTGGGGACTGTGAAGAGACCTCTGGTGGCATGTCTTGTGGGGTATGCATGGGTGTCTGAGCTATGTGCTAATAGTTTAAACAGACAGCTTGGTGCATCCAACATGTCAATACTTCTCACAATTACAAGTAGTGATGAAGTCACTCTCCTCTACTTTGAGCCAGGAGAGATTGACATGCATATTATTAACGTTAGCTCTCCGTGTACATTTAAGGGCCAGCCGTGCTGCCCTGTTCTGGGCCAATTGTAATTTTCCTAAGTCCCTCTTTGTGGCACCTGACCACACGACTGGACAATAGTCCAGGTGTGACAAAACTAGGTCCTGTAGGACCTGCCTTGTTTATAGTGTTGTTAAGGCGGCAGAGCAGCACTTTAGTATGGACAGACCTCTTCCCATCTTAGATATTGGTGCATCAAAATGTTTATTTATTTATTATTATTATATTTACCAATAAAAAGGGGTACATTTTACCACTTTTTCTCCCCAATTGGTAGTTACAGTTTTGTCCCATCACTGCAACTCCCGTACAGACTCGGGAGAGGGGAAGGTTGAGAGCCATGCGTCCTACGAAACACAATCCTGCCAAGGCGCACTGCTTCTTGACACACTGCTTGCTTAACCCGGAAGCCAGCCGCACCAATGTGTCAAAGGAAACACCGTACAGCTGGCGACTGAGGTAAGCATGCAGGTGCCCGGCTGCCACAAGGAGTCGCTAGAGTGCGATGGGACAAGGACATCCCAGCAGGACAAACCCTCCCCTAACCCGGACGACACTGGGCCAATTGTGGGCCACCTCATGGGTCTCCCGGTGGCGGCCGACTGTGACACTGCCCGGGACCGAACCCAGATCTGTAGCGACGCCTCTAGCACTGCGATGCAGTGCCTTAGACCGCTGCGCCACTCGGCAGGCACGCATCAATATGTTTTGACCATAACTCTTTCTTGGTCTATGTTTCTCTCTCTGTCGCTCTCTTTTACTTGGTATCTGTCTCTGGTTCTCTCTCTATCTCTCTTTCTCTGTCTTTCTCTCGCTCTTTCCCTCTCTGTCTTTCTGTCTCTCTTTCCCTCTCTGTCTTTCTGTCTCTCTCTTCCTTTCTCTTTCTGTCCATCTTGGACAGACTCCGACCTGTGTTCACAGTCTAGTGTATCTACTGTACCTACTGTACAAGGCAGTAAAAATCCGCCCACATTATCTCACGGTCTATTGTCTTTTGTGAGAAGACATGATGGTTTTATCATCCTCTGTCTCGGAGGAAGGGAAGAGGTTGAGGAGGTTTGTTGGTCTGGGCTGAGAGGAAGTTGAAGTGGCTCGGTCTGTCGGTCCGTCCACCATATATTCCCTCCAGTGATCTGAGGCTGCTGACCCTTGGTAGCCTTCCTCTGTGGTCAGCCCTCAGAAAGGCTAGAGCTGCTGGATGTGGACCCAGTGACCCAGGCTACATCCCAAATAGCTCCCTATTCCCTATATAGTGCACTTATTTTGACCAGAGCCAATAGAGCTCTGGTCAAAAGTAGTGCATGGAATAGGGTACCATTTGGGACACACACCCAGCTACTACTGCCAGCAGCTCTCCAACCCTTTGGACCTGAAACTGGCAGCCATAGAGATACATTAAATTATTTAATTCTATGTTGGCAGCAGGACGGTGGGGTGGACATGGACAGAACGAGCCCTAGAGACGCTGTGCATGCCGTTTCCATGTCAACCAGTCAGTTAGTGTCCATGCCATGGCATGTCTCCCTCTCTATGATCATAGCAGGCCAGGTAAGGGTGACCGTTTACATTATGGGGAGAGAGGGAGAGAAAGAAAGAGAACAAGAACAAGAGAGAGACAGACAGACCAAGATGGACAGAAAGAGAGAGGAAGAGAGAGATAGGGACAGAAAGACAGAAAGGGAAAGAGAGAGAGAAAGACACAAAGAGAGAGAGACATAGAGAGAAAATCAGAGACAGAAAGAGAAACAGACACCAAGAAAGAAACAGAGACCAAGAAAGAGACAGAGATCTCAGAGTCAGAGCCAGCATCAGGTCTCATCCCTCTCTTCAGTCTCCTCTCAGTTCTGGCCATCAGCAGAAGTCCTTGGCCATCCCCTTGGTCTGTAGTCAGGCCCTCAACGGAAAATCTGCTTTTATTCATACACATAAAATGCACATGCCCTATGTATTAAAATGACATAAAATATCAGAACCGATCTGGTTCGGCAAAGAGGTCCTCGATTTACTCTCTGAAAGAAGACAAAATGTCATTGCTTTGGCTAGAGGGAAAGGTAAGATACCCTTCTCATGATCCTTTTACTTATTATACTGCTATTACTAGGAATAGGAATATGGACATTGCATTACCATATTACAGTATATCTCTGATTATATCAGAATGTTTGGGGCTCATATTAAGTGTCAGACACATTTTAAAACATACATGAATGTATTACAGGTTAAACAATAGACAAGTATACGGCTCTGTTAAAACAATGAAAAGTCTGTTCTCCAGAAGTCTAGATGGGACAATGGATTATTCTAACAGACCAGAGCTGCTGCCTCTAGCATTCTCACTGAAAGAAATACAGCAGGACGAGAATAAAATACCGCTGTGACATTTTCACCAAACAAGGTTTTTCTTTCTTTTAATAGCTGGGATCTGATGATTTAAAGCTCTGCCTGTCAATCTCTATAAAGGTTTACAGAAAGGATTTTGGCAACTGGACATATTCCAAGCAGGTAACAAAGGGAAACGTTGAGGTTGTATTTGTGTTACCTGAGTGAACTATAGGTCTAATAGAGGTATTATAGGCCAGAGCAAGTGTCGAAGGTCTGCCGTGTTTGTACAACTAGCGCTTACTGTTCATAGGAGTCTCACTGAGAGCAGAGAGAGACTTTCACCCAAAAGTCATACAACGGTCGATAGCATGGGCTTTGACTTCTGAAGGCTCTCTGTCTGACCTCTCACCCCACAGGATGGTCATCATCATGTATGATGGCACTGCTTCCCTACAGCTTCGTCACTAACCTTTACACATTAATAACTGAGAGCCTGACAATAAAACATATTTTTCTTATTGAGTTGAAAAGAAAACCATATCAGAGATCTCAGTGATGTTGTCAGTAAATGACTGGGATGGGGTCAGACTGACTTGAATACAGTATGTCAGTATATCAGTGCGGTGAGTCATTGAAAGTGTGTAATCATTTCATGCTTTAAGGATGACTTTAAGAATAGCTGCTGAGCCTCTGACATAGTGACGGTACAACTCAGTGATGGCTCAGTGAAGGATGTTTTGAGTTAGAGCTGACCTGCTGTGTGCAACCCTGTCCTTTTCCAGAGCCCTGCTGTGCTTTGCTGCGCTGTGTGTTGCGTTAGGTCATGGTGAACACAGAGGTGTGTGTGGAGTAACACCTCAGAGTGGGTCTGAGGCTGTGTCCCAGATGGCTCCCTATTCCCTTTATAGTGCACTACTTTTAACCAGGGCCCATAGGGCTCTGGTCCAAAGTTGTGCACTATATAGGGAATAGGGTGCCATTTGGGACACATTCTGAGCTGAGTGGAACAGACACACTGAGGGAGAGATGGAGAAAGAGAGAGCAGACAAAAGGCAGAGAGCAGCCCGGAGCCCTGCGGGGCCGAGGCAGATGCCCCACTGAGCCACCCGCCGATCTGATCTGCACCTGCGGCCGCCCGGCCTACACACACATACCCTCCTCCTCTCCCCGCCCCTCTCACAGCCCTGTTTGACGGCGACCTTCAGCACCGGTGCGTGGAAAGCCTCCACACCTCCAACATCACAGCCAGACTCTCTCTCCTTCTTTCTCCCCCCTCTCTCTCTGTTTCCCCCTCTCCTCTCTTTCCTCTCTCATTCTCACTCTCTCCGCCCCCCTCTCTCTCCCTCTTCTCTGTCTCTCTATCCCCCCTCCCCTTCTCTCCTCATCGGCCCAGCTTGTGGTTGTGACCCGGGTTATGGCCCGTAGTGTGGCCCCACGGAGGGAGAGACGACCTGGCGGGGGCTGGGAAAGCCATCAGCCGTCGCACGCCGGCACCACTACGGCAACACGCTTCGACTAATTGGTTTCACGTGGGGCCCGGCAGTGAGCTGTGACTGGCTGGTGTGTAAAGGTGTGTAACACACACAAGCACGCACGTATCCAGACATGCACCCACAAGCAGACACACGCACGCACACGCACACACACACAAACACACACACACACACACACACACACTAGCAGCAGAAAGGTGTGTGTAGTAAAGATGACATCACCACCACCACCACAGCTAGCTCCCCCAGAGCCCCAGATAGTCTATGTTATTCCTTTAGGTGGGCTTCAGGGAGGAATAAACTGTTAGGGTCTCTGATAACCTCCCTCCTGTTAACCAGCAGCTAGGCCATTTGGTACTCTAACACTGCTGGATCACCTTTGATCCCACCTTATAACGTCACATTACACACACGTACGCACTCACTCACCACGTCACTTTTACAGAAGACGTCTGAGTGGGAAGTTAGCTTCCAATGCAATTAACCACCCATTAACCATTCTGTGGATTTTTTTCATTTTTTTAAAGTTAGAAAAAAAGTTGCTATTCTAAAACACTGCCTGTTTTACCGGAGCATTTTACTTTAAACTTAAAGTGTGTTTCAAGGCTTCTCTGTCACTGTGACATTTTTTACAAGGTGAAACATTTAAAGGTTTCTTCTCTTGGCAAAGGTTTATGTTGATGTGTCTTACCGAGAATGGCTTGGCGGATCCCTTGTCATCCTTGCCTGAGATGACCTTAGCATTCCTTCTGGTCTCCCGCAGGCGCTCGATGGGCGGCGGCTTCACAAACACCACGTAGGGTTTAAACTCTGCCGTCCTCAGGTGCTTTATCGTCTGCAACACACAGACGAGAGAGAAATAAACACAGTTAGAAAAAGGAACTATTGATTTATTTAGAGGTAAAACAATTCATACAGTTTTAAACAATTAAAAAGTACAAAGAATCCCAGAGGATGACACATCGTCCAATTCCTCGACCAAGGAAGGTGCTCTATGGGTGAGGGGTTATTAGTCTTCAAACAACGAGGACCTTGAATCACAAAGAGTGCCTCGGTCCTCCCACATTAGTCAGGAGAGTAGAGGATACGCCTGGGTCTTGTTGATCTATCTGGAGATATCACATTGTGAAATTAGTCACAGATCTCAGTCTGTCTAGCTAGTCTGTCCCAGCACTGAGGCAATGACACATTACAAGGCTGGGTCGCGTTGACACGTAGCACGCAGCGAGTGTGTGTGTGTACTGAACCGCAGCAGAGTGGCATGTGAACCAGCGCTGGTCTGCTTCCTCTGTACCCGATACCAGGGTCTCTCGCTGTGTTCTGGGAAGCGGGTCCAAAGCCCCAGGCAGATACAAAGGTGGTGCCCCAAATGGCACCCTTTACCCTATCTAGTGCACTACTTTTGACCATAGGACCATGGTCAAAAGTAGTGCACTAAATAGGGAAAAGGGTGCCATTTGGGACGTAGCCGAAGACATGAGTGAAATACTACCATTAATCTCCATCACAGAGAGAGAGGAGAGCAGAGGAGAGGAGAGGAGCAAAGGAAAGCTTTCATCAGGAGCTCAGACAGTCAGCAGGGGACCAGACAACATCACTCGCTCTGCAACAACACTGCTCTGATATGAAACTCATGTGATCGACTACTGAGCGGGGTAAAGAGCCAGAATGGAGCACGCACACACACACAGACCTGTACTACTCAACACCCTGGCACAAGTGCACACAGATCCACACACACACACAAAAGGGGCTACCAAGGGGCTCAGTTAACTGCTTTCTACTTGGTCAGGGAGAGACGGTTTGAAAACATGCCAGCAAACTATATAATCGATATAATAGTGTATTTCTGCCCGTGTATCATTATCTACTCAGATTTAACAAACAGAGGACACCTATGAGGCAGAGGCAGGTCTGAGTGTGAGTGTAGGTGTGTGTATGTGAGTTAGGGTTGGGGCAGGGTGCTAGGCCTGGCCTGGGATAATAGGATTCTAGCCCTGGTGGTTTGTGGGGACTCAGCGACATACAGGCCACTTATGAGAGGCTGTTCCCCACCACCCAGACACATAAGCCAAAGAGAAAATCTTCAAATAAGGACAATTAGCGATAAAATCTGCAAAAAAGCCAATTTCAGCCGGGTTTGGTTGGTAACCCAGTAAGCAGTCAAGGCCTCCAGAAAGCCGGCGCTGCCTCTGAAGCCCTCTGAAGGATGAGATTCCTCTAGGAGATAGGCAGTGAGTGTGCCGAAGGGATATAAATATAGAGGAGAGAAGGATAGAGGGATGAAGGGAGGGATGGAAAGACATAGGGAGGGAAAATGAAGGGTAGAGTGGTAGAGTACTTGTGTCACTGACATGACACAGAGGATGGAGGGAGGGAACGTGAAGGGTAGAGTACAGGCAAAGAATGAAGGGATGGAGGGTAGAGGGAAAGTAAGGGAAGGATGTATATGTGTCGGGGACTTGTGTGACTCACATGAGGCTGAACGTCCAGCAGGCACACCTTGTTCTTGGACAGGACAGAACGCACAGAGTCCAGACTGGTCCCATAGTAGTTCCCGTTATACTCACCATGCTCTACGAATCTACAGAGAGAGAGGGAGGGTGGGGTAGAGAGAGGGGGGGAGATAGAGGGGGAGAGAGAGGGGGAGAGAGAGAGAGAGAGAGAGAGAGAGAGAGAGAGAGAGAGAGAGAGAGAGAGAGATTAGATTAGAACAACTTGAATGTCTTCAAAGAGGCAATTCATTTTGTAACACACAAATCCACATAGAGACAGAGAGAGAAAGTCATATAGAGAGAGGGATGAGGGGAGTGAAAAAGCAGAAGCGGGTCAGTTAGTAAAGGTTTCACTAATATCGTTTAGAAGTACAGGCTGGGATTAACATTAAGATTCATGTCAAATAAAACCAATTTATCATTCACCTACCCTGAGGACTAACATACTGTATTACAATCTCATTCTAAGGCACTTCAGTTCACTCCATTCTTATTTATATATACAGTCGTGGTCAAAAGTTTTGAGAATGACACAAGTATTGGTCTTCACAAATTTGCTGCTTCAGTGTTTTTAGATATTTTTGTCAGATGTTACTATAATAATAATAATATGCCATTTAGCAGACGCTTTTATCCAAAGCGACTTACAGTCATGCGTGCATACATTTTTTTTGTGTATGGGTGGTCCCGGGGATCGAACACACTACCTTGGCGTTACAAGCGCCGTGCTCTACCAGCTGAGCTACAGAGGACCACTTGGTATACTGAAGTATAATTACAAGCATTCCATAAGTGTCAAAGGCTTTTATTGACAATTACATTAAGTTTATGCAAAGAGTCAATATTTGCAGTGTTGACCCTTCCTTTTCAAGACCTCTGCAATCCGCCCTAGCATGCTGTCAATTAACTTCTGGGCCACATGCTGACTGATGGCAGCCCATTCTTGCATAATCAATGCTTGGAGTTTGTCAGAATTTGTGGGTTTTTGTTTGTCCACCCGCCTCTTGAGGATCGTCCACAAGTTCTCAATGTGATTAAGGTCTGGGGAGTTTCCTGGCCATGGACCCAAAATGTTGATGTTTTGTTCCCCGAGCCACTTAGTTATCACTTTTGCCTTATGGCAAGGTGCTCCATCATGCTGGAAAAGGCATTGTTCGTCACCAAACGGTTCTTGGATGGTTGGGAGAAGTTGCTCTTGGAGGATGTGTTGGTACCATTCTTTATTCATGGCTGTGTTCTTAGGCAAAATTGTGAGTGAGCCCACTCCCTTGGCTGAGAAGCAACCCCACACATGAATGGTCTCAGGATGCTTTACTGTTGGCATGACACAGGACTGATGGTTGCACTCACCTTGTCTTCTCCAGACAAGCTTTTTTCCGGATGCCCCAAACAATCGGAAAGGGGATTCATCAGAGAAAATGACTTTACCCCAGTCCTCAGCAGTCCAGTCCCTGTACCTTTTGCAGAATATCAGTCTGTCCCTGATGTTTTTCCTGGAGAGAAGTGGCTTCCTCGCTGCCCTTCTTGACACCAGGCCATCCTACAAAAGTATTTGCCTCACTGTGCGTGCAAATGCACTCACACCTGCCTGCTGCCATTCCTGAGCAAGCTCTGCACTGGTGGTGCCCCGATCCCGCAGCTTAATCAACTTTAGGAGACGGTCCTGGCGCTTGCTGGACTTTCTTGGGCGCCCTGACGCCTTCTTCACAATAATTGAACCTCTCTCCTTGAAGTTCTTGATGATCTGATAAATGGTTGATTTAGGTGCAATCTTACTAGCAGCAATATCCTTGCCTGTGAAGCCCTTTTTGTGCAAAGCAATGATGATGGCACATGTTTCCTTGCAGGTAACCATGGTTAACAGAGGAAGAACAATGATTTCAAGCACCATTCTCCTATTAAAGCTTCCAGTCTGTTATTCTAACTCAATCAGCATGACAGAGTGATCTCCAGCCTTGTTCTCGTCAACACTCTCACCTGTGTTAACGAGAGAATCACTGACATGATGTCAGCTGGTCCTTTTGTGGCAGGGCTGAAATGCAGTGGAAATGTTTTTGGAGGATTAAGTTCATTTTCATGGCAAAGAGGGACTTTGCAATTAATTGCAATTCATCTGATCACTCTTCATAACATTCTGGAGTATATGCAAATTGCCATCATAACAACTGAGGCAGCTGACTTTGTGAAAATTAAGATGTGTCATTCTCAAAACTTTTGACCATGACTGTACTATCCAAACACACATGCGCAGCAAACGCACACACAATTCTGACTGAGATTCCGTTCAGAATAAGGATATTATAAAAGCCTACAGTACCGCAGGGACTAGGGATTACTCTTTCAACCACTGACAGATCCTCAGATAGCATTTTTTCAGTACAACACAAATCCAGACATTTTGGCACAATAATCCTTTATACTGTATAATCTTCTATGTTACACTTTAAATCAGTAACACCTGTCTGTTTAAAATGTACAGAAGGTGAATGCCAGCAGGGTGTGTGTGTGTATGTGTATGTGTGTGCCTCACTAAGCCTAGGCTTCCAGAGAGAAGCAATGGAAGAAGGCAAACAAACAGTTTTCCACCGCCTAATATCTCTCTGCTTCAAATTGATCACCGTCATAATACACCGCCCCACCGTGTATTTTTTTGATGAAAAAGAGAAAGACAGAAGTAAGAGAGTGGAAAGAATGTCTACATTTCTAAAAACAAGACAGTTTGTGTGTTGTGTGTGTTGGTCGACTCTCTGTGCATTCCAAATGGCACCCTAGTCCCTATACAGTGCACTACTTTTGACCAGGGCCCATATGGCTCTGGTCAAAAGTAGTGCACCATCTAGTGAATAGGGTACCATTTGGGACCACCTACAAACTGGTCCTGATTATCTTATTTTTGATTTTTTATTTATTTATGTCTGTACTACTGTACTTAAAAAACACAATTTATAGTAATTGCCCTTCTGTAAGAACATTTTATTCAGCTTCAGAAAAGGAGCCTGTAGTCTAACAAGCTCTTATATTAGTTTATGGAAAAATTATTTAAAAGGCATACAGTAACCTATGTTTAAAAAGGCATGCCATAGCCATACACTATACTTGCTATACTGTTTGTTGTCACAAGTTCTGCTACATAGATTGGGAAAGCTACTGTGGACAAGCTAGCATGCCAGGAGAGGTTCAGCTAAATTGGGACTGTATGGATGCTATCCATTTTTAGCAGGGAACAGGGCTTTCCTTGGGAACGTTACACCCCACTTTCACGCACCACTACCGACCGTGGCCCATTTCTCAAGGAGGTTTTCCCTACTGGTACTGAGAGAGAGAGAGAGCTTCTGTCTGTGAGTGCACATTGTTCTGAGGGCATGCGACGAGGCGCAACGTAAACAAGTCCATCTCACTCTTCTCCTCTGTCCAGCGCCTTATAATTTGTGCCTGTCAGCTGATATGTGTGTGTATGTGTGTGTATGTGTAGTGTCCCTAGCGTTGCAGCCACATCGCAGTCTCCCCATTCACCCCTAACTCTAAACTCTGCAAAAAAACATCCAATGCCGTGCCCCATCACCAACCACAGCTGAACCAATACAACAACCAAGTAAATAAATTTGTATTTGTCACATGTGCCGAATACAACAGGTGTAGTAGACCTTACAGTGAAATGCTTACTTACAGGCCCTTAACCAACAATGCAGTTTTAAGAAAGAATACCAAAAGAAAAAAATCACACAAAAAAATACAATATAAAATAATAAGAAATAAAGGTAACAAATAATTAAATGCAGCAGTAAAAATAACAATAGCGAGGCTATATAAAGGGGGTACCGGTAACGGGTCAATGTGCGGGGGCACCGGTTAGTCGAGGTAATTGAGGTAATATGTACATGTAGGTAGAATTATTAAAGTGACTATGCATAGATAATAAACAGAGAGTAGCAGCAGCGTAAAAGAGGGGGCAATGCAAACAGTCTGGGTAGCCATTTGATTAGATGTTCAGGAGTCTTATGGCTTGGGGGTAGAAGCTGTTTAGAAGCCTCTTGGACCTAGACTTGGCGCTCCGGTACCGTTTGCAGTGCGGTAACAGAGAGAACAGTCTATGACTAGGGTGGCTGGAGTCTTTGACAATTCTTAGGGCCTTCCTCTGACACCGCCTGGTATAGAGATCCTGGATGGACGGAAGCTTGGCCCCAGTGATGTACTGGGCCGTACGCACTACCCTCTGTAGTGCCTTGCGGCCGGAGGCCGAGCAATTGCCATACCAGGCAGTGATGCAACCAGTCAGGATGCTCTCGATGGTGCAGCTGTAGAACCCTTTGAGGATCTGAGGACCCATGACTAATCTTTTCAGTCTCCTTAGGGGGAATAGGTTTTGTCAGGCCCTCTTCACGACTGTCTTGGTGTGCTTGGACCATGTTAGTTTGTTGGTGATGTGGACACCAAGGAACTTGAAGCTCTCAACCTGCTCCACTACAGCCCCGTCAATGAGAATGGGGGCGTGCTCGGTCCTCTTCTTTTTCCTGTAGTCCACAATCATCTCATTTGTCTTGATCACTTTGAGGGAGAGGTTGTTTTCCTGGCACCACATGGCCAGGACTCTGACCTACTCCCTATAGGCTGTCTCGTCGTTGTCGGTAAATCAGGCCTACCACTGTTGTGTCATCGGCAAACTTAATGATGGTGTTGGAGTCGTGCCTGGCCATGCAGTCATGAGTGAACAGGGAGTACAGGAGAGGACTGAGCATGCACCCCTGAGGGGCCCCCGTGTTGAGGATCAGCGTGGCTAATGTGTTGTTACCTACCCTTACCACCTGGGGGCGGCCCGTCAGGAAGTCCAGGATCCAGTTGCAGAGGGAGGTGTTTAGTCCCAGGGTCCTTAGCTTAGTGATGAGCTTTGAGGGCACTATGGTGTTGAACGCTGAGCTGTAGTCAATGAATAGCATTCTCACATAGGTGTTCCTTTTGTCCAGGTGTGAAAGGGCAGTGTGGAGCGCAATAGAGATTGCATCATCTGTGGATCTGTTGGGGCGGTATGCAAGTTGGAGTGGGTCTAGGGTTTCTGGGATAATGATGTTGATGTGAGCCATGACCTGCCTTTCAAAGCACTTCATGGCTACAGACGTGAGTGATATGGGTCGGTAGTCATTTAGGCAGGTTACTGGGCACAGGGACTATGGTGGTCTGCTTGAAACATGTTGGTATTACAGACTCAGACAGGGAGAGGTTGAAAATGTCAGTGAAGACACTTGACAGTTGGTCAGCGCATGCTCGGAGTACACGTCCTGGTAATCGGTCTGAATGTTGACCTGTTTAAAGGTCTTACTCACATTGGCTATGGAGAGCGTGATCACACAGTCGTCCGGAACAGCTGATGCTCTCATGCATGTTTCAGTGTTACTTGCCTCGAAGCGAGCATAGAAGTAATTTAGCTCGTCTGGTAGGCTCGTGTCACTGGGCAGCTCGCGGCTGTGCTTCCCTTTGTAGTCTGTAATAGTTTGCAAGCCCTGCCACATCCGATGAGCATCGGAGCCGGTGTAGTATGATTCAATCTTAGTCCTGTATTGACGCTTTGCCTGTTTGATGGTTCGTCTGAGGGCATAGCGGGATTTCTTATAAGCTTCCGAGTTAGAGTCCCGCTCCTTGAAAGCAGCCACTCTACCCTTTAGCTCAGTGCGGATGTTGCCTGTAATCCATGGCTTCTGGTTGGGGTATGTACGTAGAGTCACTGTGGGGACGACGTCATCGATGCACTTATAGATGAAGCCAGTGACTGATATGGTGTACTCCTCAATGCCATCGGAAGAATCCCGGAACATATTCCAGTTTGTGCTAGCAAAACAGTCCTGTAGCTTAGCATCTGCTTCATCTGACCATTTCTTTATTGACCGAGTCACTGATGCTTCCTGCTTTAGTTTTTGCTTGTAAGCAGGAATCAGGAGGATATAATTATGGCCAGATTTGCCAAATGGAGAGCGAGGGAGAGTTTTGTACGCATCTCTGTGTGTGTGGAGTAAAGGTGGTCTAGAGTTTTTTTTTTCTCTGGTTGCACATTTAACATGCTGGTAGAAATGAGGTAAAACGGATTTAAGTTTCCCCTTCTTTAAAGTCCCCGGCTACTAGGAGCGCCGCCTCTGGATGAGCGTTTTCCGGTTTGCTTATGGCCTTATACAGCTCGTTGAGTGTGGTCTTAGTGCCAGCATCGGTTTGTGGTAGTAAATAGACAGCTACGAAGAATATAGATGAAAACTCTCTTGGTAGATAGTATGGTCTACAGCAGGGGTGTCAAACTCATTTTAGCTCAGGGGCCACATGGAGGAAAATCTATTCCCAAGTGGGCCGGACCGGTAAAATCATGGTATATATAACTTAAAAACAACAACTTCAGATTGTTTTCTTTGTTTTAATACTATCAACATAAAACATAAAGCTGGAGCCTGAGGACAGTGTGTCCAAAATAGTACAAGCACAACATCACTATTAATCATAAAACACATCAAGTTTATTTGAAAATTCTAAAGAAAAAGAACACACAAACACACAATGCCTCAGTGTTTCACAGATCACAGAACTATATCAGGGTGTCATTTCTCAGGCAGAAATGTAGATACAAATAATGAAATCCTGTTCCCCAAACAAGTGCAAGAACCACAGAGTCAAGAATAGGTTAAATATACAAATAAAATAAAATAAATTAAAAACAATAGCACATCAACATAAAAACATATAAACATAAAGCTGGAGCCTGAGGACAGTGTGTCCAAAAGCACAACATCACTATTAATCATAAAACACCTCAAGTTATTTGAAATTCTGAGGACAAACAACACACAAACACACAATGCCTCAGTGATTCACAGAAGTATATCACAGATCACAGAACTATATCAGGGTGTCTCATGCAGCACTTTAAGTGGGGTTGCATAGTTTATTTGACTCCTGATACCTGGCATCTTTAGCTTTCACCAGCGCATCAATATCAGGCGTCACATCCTGAGTGGCAGCCAACTTCAGGATGTGATTCAAGTGCTTGTGCGTGAGCCTTGAGCGCAGCTTTGTTTTATTTATGCTCATTACAGAGAACTTGCTCACAAAGATATGTGGTTCCAAACATGCACAACAGTTTTGCAGCGAGGGCTGTCAAGTTGGGGTAACCTGGCAAGAGATTCTGATAAAATGTGTCCAAGCCAGCTGCGGCAAATTTGCCCTTCAAATCCGAGTCACACTGCAAGTATATTATTTCGAGTTGGATGCTGACGGGCAGATCAGAGGGATTCACGGTGAATGGCGAACAAAAAACTTTGAAGTCTTTCTCCAGTTCACCAAAATCTGAAAGCGTTGCTCAAACTCCCTTAACAGTCCCGTTATTTTATATTTGAACCGCTTCATGTCTGCCACATGTTGGGTCGCGCACACATTTTTCAGACAGGGGAAGTGAGCTGCATCACCACCGGCGAGTTGCGTCTCCCACAATGACAGCTTCAACTTGAAAGAACGTATGCTGTCATAATACTGCGTGGCAACTTTGTTGCACCCTTGCAGCTGTTTGTTCAAGTTATTCAGGTGCTCTGTAACATCCACCATAAATGCAAGGTCCTGCATCCATTCTGCGGAATGAAATTCTAACACTGGTTTGCCCTTTTCTTCCATGAACTGTTCAATTTCTTCTCGTAAATCAAAGAAACGCCTCAGCACAGCACCTCGGCTTAACCATCTTACCTCAGTGTGGTATGGCAGGCCATAGATGTGGTCTTTCTCTCTGAGAAGGCTGTCAAACTGACGGTGATTCAGGCTTCTGGATCGGATGAAATTAACAGTTTGGATGACCACCTTCATGACGTTATCCATCTTTAATGACTTGCAACACAAAGCCTCCTGGTGCAAAATACAGTGAAAAGTCCAAAAATCACGTCCTCCATTTGCAGATTGCACTTTCTCTCTGAACTTTGTCACAACGCCTGCTTTTTTCCCGATCATTGAGGGCGCACCATCTGTAGCCAGGCTGACAGCGCGGGACCAGTCCACTCCGACCCTGTCCAGCACGCCGACGAGTGCAGTGAAAATATCAGCTGCTGTCGTTGTATCTGTCATCGGCACCAACTCGACGAACTCCTCGGTGACGGTCAATGTGTCATCAACTCCGCGGATGAAAATGGCCAGTTGTGCAACATCTGTAATGTCCGTGCTTTCATCAATTGCAACCGAAAACACAATAAATGACTTTACTTTTTGCTTCAACTGGCTGTCCAAATCCACTGAAAGATCAGAAATCCTGTCTGCAACTGTGTTTCTTGTCAGGCTGATATTTGCAAAAGCCTGGTGCTTTTCAGGGCACACAATCTCTGCTGCCTTCATCATGCATGTTTTTACAAATTCACCCTCACTAAATGGTTTTGAAGCCACTGCGATTTCATTAGCAATGAGGTAGCTAGCTTTCACTGCAGCATCACTGATGTCTCGGCTGTGAGTAAACACAGACTGCTGTTTCTTCAGACCCACCAACAGTTCATTCACCTTCTCTCTTCTCCGCTGTCCTTGAAAGTTGTCATATTTGTCGGCATGAAGACTCACATAGTGGCGACGAAGGTTATATTCTTTCAGCACTGCAACATGCTGTGAACACACCAAACATACAGCTTTCCCATTCAATTCCGTGAATAAATAGAAGGATGACAATTTTTCTTGGAACACTCTGCGTCCACTTTTCTCTTTTTTGACAGAGACATATTGGGGCAATGAGGGTGCCAAAGCACATAATGTTAAAAGTAGAAGCCGTAATAAATATCGCGGGCAAAACAAAGTAGCTCATCCGGACTGGCTGCACTTGCTTGACCTATTTGCTCTGCCCCGGTATAAACAGTTTGCTTGCTTAACACAATTGCTATTGTGCCATCCAGTGGACACAATTGGAACAGCAGTTTATTTTATTGAAAAATTGCAGCTCATTTTTATTCTTTACAAAATCATCTCGCGGGCCGGATTAAACCCGTTTGCGGGCCTGATCCGGCCCGCGGGCCGGACGTTTGACACCCCTGGTCTACAGCTTATCATGTGATACTCTACCTCAGGCGAGCAAAACATTGAGACTTCCATAGATATCGTGCACCAGCTGTTGTTTACAAATATACATAGACCGCCACCCCTTGCCTTACCAGAGGCTGCTGTTCTATCCTGCCGATACATGGTATAACCTGCCAGCTGTATGTTATCCATGTCTTCGTTCAGCCACGACTCTGTGAAACATAAGATATTACCGTTTTTAATGTCCCGTTGGTAGGATATAGGTGCTTGTAGTTCGTCTACTTTATTATCAAGAGATTGTAAGTTGGCCAATAGTATCGATGGCAAAGGAAGATTAGCCACTGGTCGCCGGCTCCTTACCAGGCATCCTGATCTCCTTCCGCGATATCTCCTTTTCTTTGTACTGCGAATGACAGGGATGAGGGCCCTGTCGGGTGTCTGGAGCAAATCCCTCTCGTCCGACTCAAAAAAAAAATAATCGTCCAGTTCAAGATGAGTAATCGCTGTTCTGATGTCCAGAAGCTATTTTCGGTCATAAGAGACGGTAGCAGCAACATTATGTACAAAATAAGTTACAAACAATGCGAAAAAACACACAAAATAGCACGGTTGGTTAAGAGTCCATTAAACGGCAGCCATCCCCACCCTGGTCCCAGACTCCCTCGGCATGCACTGACACTCTATGCACACTCAGCGCCCCAGCCATCTTGTTGTGTTGTGTGTGTATGTGTGCGTGCGTGTGTCTTACTGTGTATGTCATGTGTTTTTTAGGGCGCGAGAAGGGCAGGAAGGCATCCATCACTAAGGGCGGGAAGGCATCCATCACTAAGGGCGGGAAGGCATCCATCACTAAGTGCGGGAAGGCATCCATCACTAAGGATGTCGACTTCGGTTTCAATTTGTCTGCCCGCATAATGTTAGAGCGGCTCCCGGGTGTGAGTGTCAGGCAACGGGGCGCAGGGCCACCTCAAAGAAACACACACACACAGGGCAGAGAGGGGCCCTCTGACCTTGGGGCCCTTGTAAAGGGGGGCTTTGTTACAAAGCACCACCTCACACTCAGAGAGGTAGAGACATAGGGGAGAGCCCTGGTCTATTTACAGAGAACCCTGTTCACGTCAGCTGAGCTCCTTCCCCAGTCTGTCTCTCAGTTACACTGCACATAGTGGCGGTGTAGGAGATGGCAGAATTTGGTTGATTCCAGAAAGAGATACTGAGGATCCCAAATATATAGTTATAGTTACATTACAGTTGTTGTGCCTGTGGGAATGGACGGATGCAGATAGTATGTATTTGATGTGGTGTGTTTTGTATTAGAGATGAGATTAGGGCTGGTTATAGATGTCTGCTGTTTAAGGTCGCTACTTACTTGTTGTTTTGGATGTCCGTCTCAAATATATTTTTGGAGATGAAGTGATACTCCACCCCGTCACTCTCCTGGTTCCTCTTCGGCCGGCTGGTGTCTGTAGTACAGGGAGAGAGGGGAGAAGGGGGGAGGGGGGAGAAAGAAAGGGGGGGAGAGAGAGAGAGGGATGGAGAGAGAGACATCACTACTAATCCAGACATTCTGAGTCATAGTTCTAACATGAATCCTTCCTTATTACCATCCCAGTAATAAGTCAGTAGTGTACACATTTGCTTGCACACACACAGACAAGCACATACAAGCATTCACACACAGGAGCAGTTCCATTAGATGGAGACTGAGAGGGTAACATAATTGAGTTGGGTAACTCTCATTAAGATCAGTTCCTACATTTACTTCCCCATAAACCTCTGCCATTAAAAGGGCGACACGTGGAGGGAGCGTGAGCGGAAACACTGTGTATGTGTGAGTGAGAGCAGCGAGGACTGGCCCGGCTCCAGTGGATTTGTGAGGGGCGAGAAGTCCCTCTGTGCCGTCTGTGGACGTTGAAACGCTGCTTGTTTAATGAGAGCTACAGGGGTCAGAGGTCAACTCCGTTACACTCCTCAGACAAATTGTCTGCATGCTCCAACCAGCTCCAAAATAAACTATTAAACTTTTATCACCGTTCCTGCAACCGCCATGCCAGGTTTACAATTTTTTCCTCATATTTTTTCTTCTAATTTGGCGTGTGCCTGAGATGTGGCCCTTTCTGGGATGTGGCCTAAGTTGTCGGAACAGAGTGGAGGGACAGCGACTAACTTGTTATTTTTCCATACTGTATGTTGTTACAGTGGGGGAAAAAAGTATTTAGTCAGCCACCAATTGTGCAAGTTCTCCCACTTAAAAAGATGAGAGAGGCCTGTAATTTTCATCATAGGTACACGTCAACTATGACAGACAAATTGAGGCAAAAAAATCCAGAAAATCACATTGTAGGATTTTTTATGAATTTATTTGCAAATTATGGTGGAAAATAAGTATTTGGTCACCTACAAACAAGCAAGATTTCTGGCTCTCACAGACCTGTAACTTCTTCTTTAAGAGGCTCCTCTGTCCTCCACTCGTTACCTGTATTAATGGCACCTGTTTGAACTTGTTATCAGTATAAAAGACACCTGTCCACAACCTCAAACAGTCACACTCCAAACTCCACTATGGCCAAGACCAAAGAGCTGTCAAAGGACACCAGAAACAAAATTGTAGACCTGCACCAGGCTGGGAAGACTGAATCTGCAATAGGTAAGCAGCTTGGTTTGAAGAAATCAACTGTGGGAGCAATTATTAGGAAATGGAAGACCTACAAGACCACTGATAATCTCCCTCGATCTGGGGCTCCACGCAAGATCTCACCCCGTGGGGTCAAAATGATCACAAGAACGGTGAGCAAAAATCCCAGAACCACATGGGGGACCTAGTGAATGACCTGCAGAGAGCTGGGACCAAAGTAACAAAGCCTACCATCAGTAACACACTACGCCGCCAGGGACTCAAATCCTGCAGTGCCAGACGTGTCCCCCTGCTTAAGCCAGTACATGTCCAGGCCCGTCTGAAGTTTGCTAGAGTGCATTTGGATGATCCAGAAGAGGATTGGGAGAATGTCATATGGTCAGATGAAACCAAAATATAACTTTTTGGTAAAAACTCAACTCGTCGTGTTTGGAGGACAAAGAATGCTGAGTTGCATCCAAAGAACACCATACCTACTGTGAAGCATGGGGGTGGAAACATCATGCTTTGGGGCTGTTTTTCTGCAAAGGGACCAGGATGACTGATCCGTGTAAAGGAAAGAATGTTGGGGCCATGTATTGTGAGATTTTGAGTGAAAACCTCCTTCCATCAGCAAGGGCATTGAAGATGAAACGTGGCTGGGTCTTTCAGCATGACAATGATCCCAAACACACCGCCCGGGCAACGAAGGAGTGGCTTCGTAAGAAGCATTTCAAGGTCCTGGAGTGGCCTAGCCAGTCTCCAGATCTCAACCCCAAAGAAAATCTTTGGAGGGAGTTGAAAGTCTGTGTTGCCCAGCGACAGCCCCAAAACATCACTGCTCTAGAGGAGATCTGCATGGAGGAATGGGCCAAAATACCAGCAACAGTGTGTGAAAACCTTGTGAAGACTTACAGAAAACATTTGACCTGTGTCATTGCCAACAAAAGGTATATAACAAAGTATTGAGAAACTTTTGTTATTGACCAAATACTTATTTTCCACCATAATTTGCAAATAAATTCATTAAAAATCCTACAATGTGATTTTCTGGATATTTCTTTTCTCATTTGTCTGTCATAGTTGACGTGTACCTATGATGAAAATTACAGGCCTCTCTCATCTTTTTCTCTCATCTTTTTAAGTGGGAGAACTTGCACAATTGGTGGCTGACTAAATACTTTTTTCCCCCACTGTATATGAGTGGCCAGTGGAGTTCATGGACAAACACCTACTGGGTCTGTTGCTCAGTTTGAAACCGGTAAATCGATCCTTCCCGAAAGAGAGGAGAGGAAGAACTGGACTCTGCAAATAATCAAGTAATCATCAACAGACTAGGCATTCAACTTCAGTAACAGTTGGAAAAAACTAAGAGGCCAGACTATTGTAAGATAACATATATTTATGCCTCCGAAACCGGGATGAGGAGTACACACTCACTGGCATAGTGCAGTTTCTCTGGACCCCCGCAAAGTCTGAGTTTGGATTTCATTTTTATTTGGTAGTCATTTTCTCATGTTAAGCCTAACGTTTATGTTTCACAAAGCTATAGGCCTACGCTGTTGCAATGCTGCTATTTAGAATGCTGGCTGGCGACACTAATGTATTTACTTGTTGAGTAATTAAAGTGGGACATTTTTACATTGCAGATTGTAAAATGAATTGTCGATGCAACAGCATACTAATCAGTAACCATTAACCAATTTATTTATTTTTGTATATACAACTGTCCTGCAGGCCTATAGCCAACCTTCGCCATCCTTGCGCTCTCTCACAGCTTGGATAGAAAGTTTGTGCTGCGTAAAACCAGTAAATTAATGCCAAATAATACAATCAATCCACCATCAACACAATAGTTTACTAGGGATTGTTTCATTATGCAGACAATGCAGTCTAGCGTACTAGTCTATCTATAGCTATATACAGTATTTAGCTGGTAGCCTATTTCTATTACACATTGGAACTCGGACTCCACGCTGTCAGGGATATCCGTATCATACCTCGTAGGCTAACCAGTGTTCACAGAAAGGGGGTCGCTCTTATGAGCGCCGCTGGGTCTGGCAGTCATCAGCTTGGTTTTCTGGGAGAGGGGAGGTGGAGGGCCGGCACTCTCACTTGAGGAACTGTCACTATTCTCAAGGGGAGGAAGAAGAGGAGGAGCAAGGTCACTGTCATTGCCGGTTCCGGGCGGTGAGGTCTCTGTTGGGACTCGGAGGCTGCTCGTGTTAGCTGCTGCATAAGTAGGCCTACTAGCTTCCACCTGTGATGGTGATTCGTGAGTTGAGGACGAGGTGGTAGCTTTGCTGATCTTCAGTAGCTTGGCACGAGCTTGATCAAATAAAGCTTATTTGCGGCATTTTTTGTGCATCACTTGGTCTTGCCTTTTGTTTATCCATCTTGAATAATGCACTCACTCTCCATTCGAGTCCGACCTCATTCACGTAACTTAAAAAAAAACTTGATAGCCAATTAGGTGAGGAGGCTGAGGCGGGCTGCCACCGGCGCCGCTGAGAAATAGGCTAATTAGATGCATGAAAACGATATTGTCTGTCTGACTCACCTATTACCCCTGTATACTGAACAAAAATATATGTAAAGTGTTGGTCCCATGTTTCATGAGCTGAAATAAAAGATCCCAGAAATGTTCCATACACACCACAAAAAGCGTATTTCTCTCAAATGTTGTGCACAAATTTGTTTACATAGCTGTTAGTGAGCATTTCTCCTTTGCCAAGATAATCCATCCACCTGACAGGTGTGGCATATCAAGAAGCTGATTAAACAGCATGATCATTACACAGGTGCACCTTGTGCTGGATACAATAAAAAGCCACTCTAAAATGTGCAGTTTTGTCACACAACACAATGCCAGAGATGTCTCAAGTTGAGGGAGCGTGCAATTGGCATGCTGACTGCAGAAATGTCCACCAGAGCTGTTGCCAGATAATTGAATTTCTGCACAAGCTACAGACAACGAACACAATTGCATTTTATTAATGGCAATTTGAATGCACAGAGATACCGTGACGAGATCTTGAGGACCATTGTCATGCGATTCATCCGCCGCCATCACCTCATGTTTCAGCATGATAATGCACGGCCCCATGTGACAAGGATCTGTACACAATTCCTGGAAGCTGAAAATGTCCCAGTTCTTCCATGGCCTGCATACTCACTAGACATGTCACCCATTGAGCATGTTTGGGATGCTCTGGATCGACGTGCACGACAGCGTGTTCCCGCCAATATCCAGCCACTTCGCACAGCCATTGAAGAGGAGTGGGACAACATTCCATAGGCCAAAATCAACAGCCTGATCAACTCTATGCGAAGGAGATGTGTCGCGCAGCATGAGGCAAATGGTGATCACACCAGATACTGACTAGTTTTCTGATCTACGCCTTTACTTAAAAAAAATATGTATTTGTGACCAACTGATGCATATCTGTATTTCCAGTCATGTGATATCCATAGATTAGGGCCTAATGAATTCATTTCAATTGACTGATTTCCTTATATGAACTGTAACTCAGTAAAATCTTTGAAATTGTTGCATGTTGCTTTTATATTTTTGTTCAGTGTAAATTGGACAACACAAACACTTTACTTGCTACATGGGGAAATAAAAAAGGAGGGTTACTGTCAAAATGATTTATTAAAATACATCATAAAATGTAGACATTGGTGTGAGATGACGGGCGCATGGGCCCCCAGAGCTCGTGGGCCCCCCCGCCTTGCGTGGGCTGCAGGGGCTTCCGCTACGCCAGTGCTTTCAGTACATATAGACAAATTAAATCCATATTATTTAGCATCTGCTTAGTGGCATAGGACATATTTACAGTGCAACAAAGGAATCTGAAATGAATTTCATTCCCCAATCATGGAAAATATTTGTCAGTGGTTCTGGCCTCAAATCAAAATGTTTAACCCCTATCCTAATGGCTTATTGCAATAATTTTTGTGTTACTGAATGGCTGGCTGAAGGCTGGTTTACATTTTACACACACAGGGAGGTTAGAAAAAGCCTTAACTTCTGATATATATATACAGTGGGGTAAAAAAGTATTTAGTCAGCCACCAATTATGAAAGTTCTCCCACTTAAAAAGATGAGAGAGGCCTGTAATTTTCATCATAGGTACACGTCAACTATGACAGACAAATTGAGGGGAAAAAATCCAGAAAATCACATTGTAGGATTTTTAATGAATTTATTTGCAAATTATGGTGGAAAATAAGTATTTGGTCACCTACAAACAAGCAAGATTTCTGGCTCTCACAGACCTGTAACTTCTTCTTTAAGAGGCTCCTCTGTCCTCCACTCGTTACCTGTATTAATGGCACCTGTTTGAACTTGTTATCAGTATAAAAGACTCCTGTCCACAACCTCAAACAGTCACACTCCAAACTCCACTATGGCCAAGACCAAAGAGCTGTCAAAGGACACCAGAAACAAAATTGTAGACCTGCACCAGGCTGGGAAGACTGAATCTGCAATAAGTAAGCAGCTTGGTTTGAAGAAATCAACTGTGGGAGCAATTATTAGGAAATGGAAGACATACAAGACCACTGATAATCTCCCTCAATCTGGGGCTCCACGCAAGATCTCACCCCGTGGGGTCAAAATGATCACAAGAACGGTGAGCAAAAATCCCAGAACCACACAGGGGGACCTAGTGAATGACCTGCAGAGAGCTGGGACCAAAGTAACAAAGCCTACCATCAGTAACACACTACGTCGCCAGGGACTCAAATCCTGCAGTGCAGACGTGTCCCCCTGCTTAAGCAAGAACATGTCCAGGCCCATCTGAAGTTTGCTAGTGTGCATTTGGATGATCCAGAAGAGGTTTGGGAGAATGTCATATGGTCAGATGAAACCAAAATATAACTTTTTGGTCAAAACTCAACTCGTCGTGTTTGGAGGACAAAGAATGCTGAGTTGCATCCAAAGAACACCATACCTACTATGAAGTATGGGGGTGGAAACATCATGCTTTGGGGCTGCTTTTCTGCAAAGGGACCAGGACGACTGATCCGTGTAAAGGAAAGAATGAATGGGGCCATGTATCGTGAGATTTTGAGTGAAAACCTCCTTCCATCAGCAAGGGCATTGAAGATGAAACGTGGCTGGGTCTTTCAGCATGACAATGATCCCAAACACACCGCCCGGGCAACGAAGGAGTGGCTTTGTAAGAAGCATTTCAAGGTCCTGGAGTGGCCTAGCCAGTCTCCAGATCTCAACCCCATAGAAAATCTTTGGAGGGAGTTGAAAGTCTGTGTTGCCCAGCGACAGCCCCAAAACATCACTGCTCTAGAGGAGATCTGCATGGAGGAATGGGCCAAAATACCAGCAACAGTGTGTGAAAACCTTGTGAAGACTTAAAGAGAACGTTTGACCTGTGACATTGCCAACAAAGGGTATATAACAAAGTATTGAGAAACTTTTGTTATTGACCAAATACTTATTTTCCACCATAATTTGCAAATAAATTCATTAAAAATCCTACAATGTGATCTTCTGGATTTTTTTTCTCATTTTGTCTGTCATAGTTGATGTGTACCTATGATGAAAATTACAGGCCTCTCTCATCTTTTTAAGTGGGAGAACTTGCACAATTGGTGGCTGACTAAATACTTTTTTCCCCACTGTATATTATTTTATTAACAAAAGGGGGTAATGCTTTTTTGGCTTTTAATCTAAAACAACAGCAAGTGTTAAATATATCCATCTGTAGTCCATACGTTGGCAGTGATCAAATAAAAATGGGGAAAAGAGATACTTTCCAATACCCTTTTCCCTCTCAATGAAACACAGAGGTCTAGCACAGTATACTGTATGTCATCATCTATAAGGGGTTAGACTATGTCTGGGGCCTATTAGACATATTTGTGAACAATTAACAGCAGGAATTATGGGGAAAAGAGTGACTGCGATGGGATTTTAATACCAGTGACATTTCAAGTGTCAGACGTAGAATGGGACACATCCATTATGCCACGCTGCATGTTACAATCATGGCAATTAATATCAACAGTTTCCCTTTTTCCTCTCCTCCTCGCACATTTGCCAGCTAGTCTGCAGTAAATACGCAATTCCTCTCCTTAAATACATAAATCAAACCATTTAATTTGTTCCTTGGTTAGGGCTTGTGGGCTCAGAAATAGTTTTTTGCTCCTCCACGCTGAAAAAACCCCTAGAAAAAGTTACAAACTCAAAAAACTCTAGCAGCGGTGTGAGTCAAAGTCACAAGCATCATGGTGCTGGATGGTGTCCAGAATTATGGCAAGCTGTCATTTAGTTCTTATAGACGGAGGGAAAGGGGGAGAGAGAGAGGGAGCGAGAGAGGGGGATAGAGGGTAAGGGAACATGGTCGGGGAGAGAGAGTTGGAGGGGGAGAGTGAGGAGGGAGAGGAGAGAGAGAGAGGAAGGGAGCACAGTGGTGGTGCCAAAACATGAGGCAGTGGAATGGCATTTTTTCAGGAAGTAGAAAATAAAGCACCATTTCCTCCATCACTCTGGCCTTGTCATACGGGCCGTGAAAAACAGACAATTACACAGTTAGGAGGAGAACCACTCCACTCGCCTGGGTCGGAGAGTGTGTGTGTGAGAGAGAGAGTGTGTGTGTGTCTGCCTGGAGGCCTGGGGCCTTGAGATGCACAGTCGTCCAGCCTGAGAGCAATGCCTTGGTGTTAGTCACCCCCAGACAGCTCAGTGTTTGTGAGTGTGTCTGTGTGTGAGTGTGTGTGTGCCTCCGTGCATGGGTCTATGGCCCTTCACCCTTATCAACACCCACGAATGCGAAAACAAAACTGTCAGCAGAACGCTAAACACCCTTCATCCAGGGTGATTGTCCGATTTCTTACCAGTTTAAAAATCACAGGGGGCATTTGGCCTCAGTTTAGAATCTAACCTGGCACCATGTACGTTCAGTTTACACTACCAGCCAGAAACTAGACAGAGTGTCCGTCCCAAATGGTACCCTATTCCCTATACACTGAGTGTACAAAACATTAGGAACACCTTCCTAATATTGAGTAGCACCCCCTTTGCCCTCAGAACAGCCTCAATTAGTCGGGGCATGGAATACAAGGTGTCAAAAGCTATGTTGACTTCAATGCTTCCCACAGTTGTGTCAAGTTGGTTGGATGTCCTTTTGGTGGTGGACCATTCTTGATACACATGGGAAACAGTTGAGCGTGAAAAACTCAGCAGCTTTGCAGTTCTTGACACACTTAAACCGGAGCACATGGCACTTAAATATTTTGTATTGCCCATTCACCCTCTGAATGGCACACATACACAATCCATGTCACAATTGTCTCAAGGCTTCAAAATCTTTCTTTAACCGGTCTCCTCCCCTTCATCTACACTGATTAAAGTGGATTGAACAGATGACATCAATAAGGGATCATAGCTTTTGGCAAGCAGCATACCACACTGCATCCCACTGCTGGCTTGCCTCTGATGCTAAGCAGGGTTGGTCCCTGGATGGGAGACCAGATGCTACTGGAAGTGGTATTGGAGGGCAAGTAGGAGACAGTCTTTCCTCTGGTAAAAAAAAAAGATCCCAGGGCAGTGATTGGGGACATTGCCTTGTGTAGGATGCCGTCTTTCGGATGGGACGTTAAACAGATATCCTGACTCTCTGTGGTCACTAAAGATCCCATAGCACTTATCGTAAGAGTAGGGGTGTTAACCCCGATGTCCTGACTAAATTCCCAATCTCGCCCTCATACCATCATGGCCACCTAATCATCCCCAGCTTCCAATTGGCTCATTAATTCCTGTAACTATTCCTCAGGTCGTTGCTGTAAATGAGAATGAGTTATCAGTCAACTTAACTAGTAAAATAAAACAATTTCACCTGGTCAGTCTATGTCAAATATTTTGTACACAGCTTTATCTGCCCTGCTCAAAAGTAATGCACTACATAGTGAACAGGGTGTCATTTGGGATGCACCCAGAGCAACTTGTCTCCATAACCATCTGATACAGACCAGAGCTTCTATTATTATTGATTACAAAGACAAGGGCATCCATCCTGTTGTCTGTCTGCCTGCCTGTCTGTCTCACTGCCTGGGGATGGTAGGAGAGGCTGAGGAGGAAACCAAATGACTACTTCAGACCCTAAAACCATCTGCCAATATATGGATCAGAAACATATGGAGGAGAAGAGGTCTAAACTCAGACTGACCACAACCGAAGAGAACCCCCCCTCAACACACACACACTCCTGGTCTGGCAGAGAGGTTCTAGTCTACGGGTCAGCGGCGGGTGGACACACACTCCTCCACCAGTCTGGGTCAGCGGCGGGTGGACACACACTCCTCCACCAGTCTGGGTCAGCGGCGGGTGGACACACACTCCTCCACCAGTCTGGGTCAGCGGCGGGTGGAAACACGTGTGTATGTGTGTGTGTGTGTGTGTGTGTGTGAGTGTGTGTCTAATTGCAACTACGGGTCACCAGCGGGTAGACTTACGCGGCACGGTAACGCTGAAGTGTTGGGGGTCAGAGATCAGCAGCTTCCTCTTCAGCTCATTTAGACCTACCCCCGCGGGACCTAGAGAGAGACAAAGAGAAAGAGAGAGCAAGAGAGAGAGGCAGAGAGGGACGGAGGAAGGGAGGAAGAGAGAGAAGGAGTTTAGCATCATTAAAACAACATCAGTCATGCAGTCATCACTGCCTCCCCATAATAAAGATGGCCTAGCGAGAGGCCAGGCCGGAGAAGAGAGGCAGTGTGGAGGCCAGGTCCAGGACGGGACGCAGCGTAGCGGAATGCTTTCCGTCCCATACGCCAATGACAGACACTGATAGATGGAGCTCAGGTCAAGTTTCAGCACCAACCATTTGTGTGCTGGTGTTTACAGACCTAGGCAGCCCCACACACATACAAACACCTTGGTCCACGGTTTGGAACTGAGAGGGCCAGATTGTGAAACTCACTGACCGAGACCTCTGTGCTCTCACTACTGTAAATATGACTGGGGTGTAGTGAGAGGAGGAGAATAGGAGGAGAGGAGCGAGGGAGGGAGAGAGAGGAGTGCAGGACTAAAGGGGCCTGCCAAGAGAGCACTTTGTTGTGTTTCCCTGAACAGCCTGAAAAATCAACAAGGATCTGTCCCAGTGGGCAGCTGGGTTTTCCATCACATCTACTGGAGAGAGGGAGGGAGGAAGGGGAGGAGAGCAGTAGGGATGGAGTGAGGGAGGGATAGGGCGAGAGAGAGAGAGAGAGAGAGAGAGGGTGATAGGGATGGATGGAGGGAAGGAGAAAGATTTGTCTGCGGCTCCAGAGCCTTGCGCCTTTTCCAAAACACCAACCCTGGCGCTCCCACCTCTGACCTCTCCCCCTCTCTCTCTACCCCCGGTCTCCCTCTCCACCCTCCTGAAAAGCTATACGATATGACTTCAGCAGGAATGGCTAAGCTGATATATGAGGCTAATTCAAACAGACTCCATATCGATGTCTTCAAATAGTGTGGACAAGAATCAATTACGGAAGTACAAGGTTCCATGCCCCTGGTTCTAGAAGCGTTACCACGGCAGCTAGCTCCACAGCAGCTCCCTACAGTCTGCCTGTAGAAAGGCACAAAGGCAGGGTTGATCCTGGACGGAATTCCTGACATGGTCGTCGTTCTGGGCAGGCACTACGAATGCATCAGGCCCTATTGGAAATTCATTTTCGCAGGCAAATGTGTTTAGCAGACTGCCACCTAAAACAAATAGACATTGAGTTCACTCACTGATGTGGATGAGGTGGAAAAAGAGAGCGGGAGAGAGAGAAAAAAAGAGTGAGATGGGGTTATAAGCTGAAGTTGAACACAAGCGCTGTACTGTTAGACATCAGAGTGTAGATCCTAATTTCCCTGTCTGTTTGTCTCAGTCCTATCTGGTGTGTTCACCTACACCCCCCCCCCCCCTCCCCCATCCAGAGAGGTTTTAAGCTGATGCAAACATAGACTGCCTTTTAGAGCCTGTGTGTGTGTGAACGAGACAGAGAGCCACCTCAGGCCACACAGATAAAGTCTTTCTCTGCACGCGCACACACACACAGACACACAAACAGGCCTGAATGATGCCCTGATGCAGACAGACAATAACACTCGTAACACTCTCTAGTCCTACGCTGCTTCCCAAATGGCATCCTATTCCCTATGAGCCCTGGTCAAAAGTAGTGCACTACATAGACAATAGAGTGCCATTTGAGACACAGCCCTAGTTTACCGCTTGGCCACACATGTCCTCCGTCACATGGTCCCTGTAAGTGATAAAAGCTGTTTCCTCAGCACATTCATCCTCCATTCCCTGTGTAAAAAATAAGAAAAGAAACAAAAAAATGAGAAATCGACCAATAACGCGGGCCGCCGGGCTCTAGCAAAGTGCGGTCGCCATCTCACATAAACAGCACATGGCCGCCTGAAGACAGCAATCAATCGTTCAGGAGAGTTTTTAGAGAAAAAGTCCAAAAGGGTCTTGACGCTCCTCACTGCGTAGATTTATTAAGACGAGGAAACACAGTTAACTTTTTACATTTGTTTTGAGAGACCACGAGGAATTAGACTGTGCTGTTTAAAGAATGATGTGTGTGTGACTGTGCTGTCTAAAAAAGGATGTGTGTGTGTGTGTTTGGCGGCGGTGATCTGGCGTGTTGTTGTAGGTGTTAAAGGCGCTGGAGAGTACTAATACAGGCCTTTTATGACCCGTATCTCCGCACAGTGGTAAGACAGAGAAGCAGGCTGCAGGCCGCCATGCTACTACCCCCCAGCTCCCAGCGGCAAGGCCCCGAGTTTAGGTCTGGTTCCCAAATGGCAGTCTATTCCCTTTATAGTGCAATACTTTTGACCAGGGCCGATAGGGTAGTGCACTATAAAGAGAATAGAGTGCCATTTGGTACATAACCCCAGACACCAGAGTTTTTAGTTCTATCACGGTTGTTTGTCTGAAGAAGAGCGGAGTAGAGCTGAGCAGCGGTGGTTGTTGGCCCCTCGTCCCGGCGGCGTCAGGCCACACTACGAGCACCTCAATGTGGAATGACAAACGGCTCACGCTCCCTTACACTTCTACCTCTCTCATTACACTATTCTCACCTTCTACATCGCTCCCTCGCCAGGCACTTTCTGGCTGAGTCCCAAATGGCACCCTATACCCTTAATAGTGCACTACTTTTGAACATGACCTATAGGGAATAGGGTGCCATTTGGGACAGTCTCTCACTATCTCTACATCTGATGTACGGTGGAGGACATTCTTCAGAATGCATCGGAAAGCCATTAAGGCCTGTGGTGGATTCCATTTGCACTATCGTTCAGTACCGGACGCGCGCACACACACACAAACACAAGCTGCCTGTGAGGCCTACACTACACTGTGGTCTCTGGTCTGGTGCTTATTGTCAGAACTAGCAGAAAGAAACAGAGACTGCTCTATTGTGCATTGTTTGTTTTTAACAATCTCCAATACAATGGCAACCTTATAAAATAAAAAAGCCCCAATAAAAAAGCATATTTCTTTGCAACTTGTTTCTGAATTATACTTGATTGTTATAGTGTGTTGAGTTGTGTTGTATTGCGTCTCTCCCCAAGCCATCAGGAAGGAGGGAACGTGGTGGGTCAGTGCTCCTGCCCTCATCTACCACGCTACAGGCAGGCAGGTTGCAGTGCCAGTAAAAGTGTCAGCCTGCATTACTGCCCTCATTAGAGAAACAGCCTTTAATATCTGAAGTCTTAATAACTTCCGGGCCAAACGCAGAGCACATCACAAAGAGTTAGAGCTGAGGGGGAGTGGAGGGGCGATGTGGATGGTGTGAGGCCTATCCAACCTCCACTGCCTCCTACGACCCAGCTAGACAGGGCAGGCAGGGCTAGGGTAACTTCAGTGTCCCCCTGCCTACACTGCTCTGTTCAGCCCAATAAGCCTAGGACGACAACTATATGCTGAACAATATCATAAGGCCACTTCACCCTACTACTGAAAGCAAAAATATCTACACTGCGTAACCTTTTTCTTCTTATAAATGCATTACATCTCAGTCAATTTATTAAATTATTCCACTTACTGTAAGTATATCTATATCTAAACTAAATTGAGCTTAGCTTTATAGTAAAACAGGGAAGAATGTAGAGGCAAACAGATAAATAGGCTCTGATAAATAATCAGTTTAATTTGAGAAAACGTCAGTGGTTTTCAGTGAACTGTGTATGTGTAAAATATATCTTCATTGGCCCCACAGATAAGCATCTTGATTCGTCCTTTGAAATGCAATCTCTCGGTTACCGACATCCATTCTAATAAGAGTACGGAAGGTATAGGGTTTACTTTGTTCGTTAACGATTATTCTTTACTTTACATCCACATTGATGAATAAATAACTAGAGGGATGTCGGATGCTCCAGGGACCTTCCTTCCAATAGGAAACAATGAGAAGAATACTGCGTTACGTTTGAGTGGAGTGTGGGTGTGTGTGTCAGCGGAGATGGAAAGAGGAACGGGGATGGGGCCAAAGAAAGCTCAGCACAGAAGACTGCATGGTCGTGTTTGGAGGACCTACACGCCGACTTCACTTTCCTCTGGACCACTAGGCGCCTGATGTTTAAAATGGAGAGAGATGGAGGAAGAGAGAGAGAGAGTTCCTCATGAGTTCCTTATAAGAAAAAGTGAGAGAACTTCAGGGAGAAAAAAGAAAGGAAAGCATAAAGAAGGGAAAACATACATCTGATCTTTCCTTGGCCCTTTGCTTTGTTAGGTGTGAAATTGTCCACAGGTTGTCGTCCAAATTACAGAAGTGAATTGAAAATATTTACATTAGCGTGACAGAGGAGAGGAGAGAGAGGCTGTGGCGGCTTCCACTGTGTTGCACAACCGGACATACTGCCTGGCAAGAAAATGGGCTAGCTAATTAGCAACACCCTATGATGAAGTTCATACCACTGTGTTTCACTATACCAAGGCCTGGTCAATAATACTAAAACAGCCTTGCTGCAACACAAGCCTCTCTGTTTCTTCTGTTAATAAGAGCATCAAAAAGAAAGAGAGCAATATCGTCAGAATGAAGAATGATTCATATCCAGCTGCACCGATCAGTAGGACTTCTAACCTTGAGAAGAAAAAGCGATGTGTGAGGTAAACATTCATTATTCGTGTCATTTGCAATAATAGTTCCAATATTTCTATTCAGGTTTTAATTCTGTTGCACCTGGGCTTAACGTTATTGTTCCACCAGTCGTTGGCACAATGCTTTTCTCAAAGCTACAGAAGAAACAATAAAAAAAACGCGGCTAACTTCATTTCAAGATTTTGGCACTTTAAAAAGCCTTCTGGAGGACTTTGTAATACCAGCCTTAAAGGCAACTGTTAACTATTCTGCAGTCTAAAGAGGGAAAATGAACATTGAGAGTCAGAGCAAGGTGCTGTAAATTAAAAGCACAAAATATGACTGAACCCCCAGCCTGCCAGCCCTGTGCTGTAGATTCCACCAGGGCTTTAAAAGTTAAGGGGTTCTCTCTCTCTCTCTCTCTCTCTCTCTCTCTCTCTCTCTCTCTCTCTCTCTCTCTCTCTCTCTCTCTCTCTCTCTCTCTCCTCTCCTCTCTCTCTCTCTCTCTCTCTCTCTCTCTCTCTCTCTCTCATAATATCAGGGTTCAGATGGACCTGCAAACTGTATTGTTAGGGGATCTGAACAACCACGATCAGTCAATGGGAAATATCATTATACTTTTGGGTAAAGCATTTATTTTTAGGGCAATATCGATAGAACATTTACAAATAGGGAGGTTCAGGACCCTTGTAAGACATCGTAGTAAAATGGAGGGATATATTGCAAAAGGAAATAGCTAAATGGCATTACACTGGGAAAGATGGGTTAATCTGTGCACATTGGAGGGTTGGAGTTAAAATCAGAATAAATGTTGGGTTGGCTGCTGTGGGTGAAAATCCAGCACTTGAAGAAAGAGGAAATTAGGAATATAATTATTTAGATGTGAGAGGAAAAAAGCTGTAAGTAGCAGTATAAGTATTGTTATCTGTTAGTTTACTCCGATCAGGGTAGGGATGGTAGGGTGAGAGAACCAAAATAAAAATAAGGGGGATTAGAAATGATGCACACAATTCAATTGATGGAACCTACAATCTATCTGGAATATTAAAGCTGATCTACCCTCCCACAAAGAAAAAGAAAACAGCCTCTCTCTCTCAAGCTCTCTCTCCCTTTCTTTCACTCTCTCTCTCTCTCTCTCTCTCTTTCTGGGGAAACCAGTTTTAGACTTAAACGATGGCCTCTGCATTGCCAATTCCAAAAGCCTAATAGTCCCCTGGTATCCCATGGTGGCAGTAGTCAGTTACTCACCGACTACAGCAGGACCACCAGCCCAGTCCCCCTGCTCCCAATCCCCCAATGGTGGCAGTAGTCAGTTAGTCAGTTACTTGGCACCGCGCTCTGCCATGGCCTGTTTGTATGTGTGTGACTGTGTGTGTGTGTGTGTGTGTGTGTGTGTGTGTGTGTGCGTGTGTTACTCACCGACGAGGACTACCAGCCTGTGCTTGGCCCCATTCTGCCTGCGGTGGGGAGTCACCTCCTCGTAGGTGGGCACGTCAGCCATGTCGTACTGCTCACTCTTCTTACACTCATACATGGATTTGTTGGTCTTCTTGTCTCGCCTGCTGAGGCGGAAGCTCCGGCGAAAACCAGCTACAAATCAAAGAGAGATGGAGGGGGGAGCGAGAAAGAGAGAATAAGTTTGGTCAGTTAGTAAGGGGAAGAGAGGAGGCTGTGTGTATACAGTATGTACCAGTGCCCTCAGAAACTATTCACACCCTTTTACCTTTTCCACAATTTGTTGTGTTACAGCCTGAATTTAAAATTGATTAAATTGAGATTTTTGGGTCTCTGGCCTGCACACAATACCCCATAATGTCAAAGTGGAATTATGTTTTTACAAATTCATTGAAAATGTAAAGCTGAAATGTCTTGAGTCAATAAGTATTCAACCCATGTGTTATGGCAAGCCTAAATAAGTTCAGGAGTAAAAATGTGCTTTACACGTCACATAATAAGTTGCATGGACACACTCAGTGTGCAATAATAGTGTTTAATATGATTTTTGAATGACTACCTCATCTCTGTACCCCACACATACAATTATCTAGAAGGTCCCTCAGTCGAGCAGTGAATTTCAAACACAGATTCAACTACAAAGACCAGGGAGGTTTTCCAATGCCTCGCAAAGAAGGGCACCTATTGGGAGATGGGTCAAAATAAACCTCCCTTTGAGCATGTCACTACAAAGATACAGGCATCTTTCCTAACTCAGTTGCTGGAGAGGACGGAAACCGCTCAGGGATTTCATCATGAGGTGACTTTAAAACAGTTACAGAGTTTAATGGCTGTGATAGGAGAAAACTGAGGATGGATCAACAATATTGTAGTTACTCCACAATTACTAACCTAACTGAAAGAGTGAAAAGAAGGAAGCCTGTACAGAAAACATGCATCCTGTTTGCAACAAGGCAATAAAGTAAAGTCAAAAATGTAGCAAAGCAATTCACTTTTTGTCCTGAATACAGTGTTATGTTTGGGGCAAATCCAATACGACACATTACTGGAGTACCACTCTCCATATTTTCAAGCATAGTGGTGGCTGCATCATGTTATGGTTATGCTTACACTTGTTAAGGACTGGGGAGTTTTCAGGACTTTAAAAAAAATGGAATGGAGCTAAGCACAGGCAAAATCCTAGAGGAAAACCTGGTTCAGTCTGCTTTCCACCAGACACTGGGAGATGAAATCACCTTTCAGAAGGACAATAACCTAAAACACAAGGCCAGTTGCTTACCAAGAATACAGTGAATGTTCCTCAGTGGCCAAGTTACAGTTTTGACTTAAATCTACTTGAGAATCTATGGCAAGACCTGAAAATGGTTGTCTAGAATTTTGAAAATAATATTAGCCAAATGTTGCACAATCCAAGTGTGGAAAGCTCTTAGAGACTTACCCAGAAAGACTCACAGCTGTAATTGCTGCCAAAGGTGCTTCTAGAAAGTATTGACTCAGGGGTGTGAATACTTATGTATGACTTATTTCATTTTTAATACATTTGCAAACATTTCTAAAAACATGCTTTGACTTTGTCATTATGGGGTATTGTGTGTAGATGGGTGAGATTTTTTATTTATTTAATCAATTTTGAATTCAGGCTGGAATAAGTCAAAGGGTATGAATACTTTCTGAAGGCACTGTGCCGTCTGTACAAAATGCCTGCAGATACAGATTAACATGTATTATTATTATTATTATTATTATTATTATTATTATTATCTTGGCATCAGTGCATTTCTGGTTTTATGTACAACAGATGTAACATATTGAGAATCATATCTGTGCTGTAGGTGAGAGTACTGAACACTAAGCCAAACGGTTTCTCTGGATCTAATGTGCGTCCCAAATGGCACCCTATTCCCTGTGTAGTGCACTACTTTTGACCAAGACCCATAGGGCTCCGGTCAAAAGTAGTGCACTATTGATTCCATTTGGGACACAGCCCGAGCACTCAAACACTTATGAACATTTTCCCCAAACGACATGCAACACATTTCAATCCTCTTCTCGCACGTACATAGCTATCTGTGCAGCTCATAGGATCATACGTAGCGTGGTCTAAAGCTTTAATGTCTTATTCTCAAAGACCATAAAAACATTATTGCCACATTCCTATGCATTTCTCCTCCCAGCCTCAGTTTATGCCATGTACCTCTGATGTAATTTCTCTCATGTCAGAGGAAGCAGCCAAAAAGACACCATGCCCTATCCCCTATGGGCCTGGGTCAAAAGTAGTGCACTATATAGGGAATAGGGTTCCATTTGGGGCATAGAGCGATGTGATTAATCCAAGCCTTTTGAACCTGTCTGGTGCGTTTTAAGCGCATTGACCTCTTCCTCCTTCTCCACTCTATAGGTCAAAGAGAGACTAAAAATGACAGGAGGGAGGGAGACCTGGGTTTCCATGTAATTCACTGCTTCTTTGTGAATTTACTGCCAGTGGCTTCATGCTTGTCCAGTTGACACAACTGCTAGGCTATGATTTTTCATTCTTCTTAGACTATTTTGGGTAGATGGTGTGTGTGTGTATGTGTGTGTGAGTGTGTGTACAGTATGTATGTGTGTGTGTGTGTGTGTGTGTAAGGAAGTCTTTGTGGTGGTGGCATTCCATGGACATGCAGCAATCAGACATGACAACTGTCGTAAAGTGACCTAAACAAATGGTCAGTTTGGAATGCTCTACAGTACGGCAGTTTCAAACTAAAAGAAACGTATTCCTAATTTGAAGAGCACATCTTCATATTTCTGACAGATGCTGATTAAGCCAAAATCCCCAAACATAGGACTGAGGACACCTAATATCACGTTTCTGCACATGGAAGTAGGTCTCTCTCTCTCTTTTTCTTTCTTTTAAACAGTGATTAATGAACCCAGCTATATGATGCAAGATGCCCAAGTAAGATTAAGTCAGCATGAAAATTACGGACTGAAGAGAAGAAAAGAAAAATAAATAAATAAACTTTGCCAAGAAACCGCGAGGCGCGCGGCGGGCGAGCACTGTGCAGATGTCCTACAAAAGAGAGAGAGCGTCTAGCTACATTCTTTGGAGCTTGTTCTTTTCCAAACAGTCACTTAATAAGGGATGGAGACGGAGAGAGACCTACGCTGTGTTACAAATGAAACACGCCGTAAGTCAAACGCTGTGCTAAAGCACAATTCTGCATGTGTGTATGTATGGCAATAAGGCATGTCTCAGTGTATGTGTGTATGTGTGTGTAGGTGGGTGTGTATATACTGTATATACAACTATGTAACTGTGTGTGTGTGTGTACCCTAGCGTTGAGGTATTGTGTTACAGCTAACATTCAGGGCAGACTTTTTTCCATTGTAGGCAGGACAGCACGTTGTGGGTTAGGACTATGTTATCAGTGCCATTTCTCCTGCGGTGTATCCTTCTCATTCAAAACCCCCACTGCTCTGACCGAACCCCGGCCAGAAATAATTAGCCGTCTACTTACCACACAGTGGAAAAAATGCACTGCTGCTAGCTACATTACTGTAACAGCAAGCCATGCACATTGCCTTCATCATCATCAATGGTTAACATCACAGCAATACCCACAATACTTTTATTAAGCCGGGTGGACAATATCAGCTAAGGTTGTCCGGTTGGGCCCTTGTGAAAAGTAGTGCACTATCTAGGGAATAGGGTGCCATTTGGGACACAGCCACTGACTTCAGAGCGGGTTCAATCAGATCCAAAACCACCCCCCTTCCCCCTCCCAAGTGGATCGGTCTAATACTGTGGTCTGGTTAGCGTGATGGTGCAGCACGAGTTGTTCCAATCCGATTAGGGGGCCTTTCGGCACCCAGAAGGCGCCGGCGTTTCATTGGCTCTGTCAGAGGGAATCTCTTTGTTTTCCTTCAGGGAGGCAGGTGCACGGCATATCATTACCAGTCTCAGCTGCAGCCAGTCAATACACATCTCTGTTGCTGTAGTTGAAGGGCCCTCCGTAATCCCGGGCCATTCAAAATCACTTAAACCCTTCTAGACAGCTCGATCTAAATAACAGAAAATAACTAACCTCCAACTCCTCTACTCTATTCGTGGCCAAGGATAAATAAATCAAAGGTTTGAGCATGCACGCGTGTACACGTAGACGGGCACACACACACACACACTCTGCCACACCCACCCACCCTCAAACCCGAGCACACACACACACACACACACACACACACACACACACACACACACACACACACACACACACACAGCGAGCAGCCAAGCACTCATCATCTCCATTACTGATGGAGACAGGCTGGAAATTAATTCAATCCAGAATTAAAGAAATGAATGATTCAACCTTCTTGGTCTGGACCTGCCCCCAGCCATCTTGGTCATGAAACCACTGTTACTGTTAGAGTACAGAGAAGTGTGTGTGTTTGTGTGCGTGCGTGTGACTGTTATGGTACAGTCTTGACAGTAACGGTAGTGTTTCCACTAGCTAGGGCCAATAGAAGGTATGCTGGTAGAACAGGAATGTTAGATATGCATGGCAACACTGGACCTTATTATGATGGTGTGAGAGGTAAAATGAGTGTTTTATACTCATTGTTCCCCTGACCCTGCACCTTAACACTCTCCCCTAGACGTAATGGTATTGTGTCGTATCCACCTCACGTGACAAAGAGCTCGGATACAGAGACATTTTCCCTGCTCAGGACACACACATCCACACACGCACGTTTTAATGGCGTGCACTTGACCGTGACTTGGTAATTGCCGGTAGCCACCTACTACTGTGAACACACACACACGTACGCACACACACAGTAATGTGTAGCTTCGCAAACCCTCCCTTCCAGAGAGAAACCCCAACAGAAAAATGACAAGGACCATATCGAGCCACAGTGAAAATACATTACACACACAATTGCCTGGAAGTTGCCAGTGTGCTCCTGCAAGCCCACTTTCCAGTGCGATAATATCTGACAGCCGTGGCGTAGGAAATTCAGCATGTGTGCAAAGAAAGCACCCGGGGGCCTTTACAAACAGTGAATACTAAACTGCCCACTGTTCTGTTCTGATGCTAACATCCTGCTGCTGTGTCTGTAAAATAAATGGTGCAAAACTGTACAAAAATATATATAATCAAAAAATAGAGAAGATGAATGTACGTAAAAAATAACAGATGCTTCTTGAGTAGAAAAAAATCAAGGCAACACACACATCTGTAGATTTCTTCTGTTAAAAGTAAAAGGAGAACCTTGAGAACAATACAGAGGTCAAGTATTCCAGACGTCATGTGTAGGCGAACATTGAGATGACAACACAAAAGGAATTGAAATTACAGCCATTTTCTCCAAATCAGACTAGAGGAGAGGAGATAGGAGATGGGCAGGCAGGGAAACCATCATGGCAAAACCACCTGTTGTATTACGGACCTGGCCTTTGTGTGTGTGTGTGTGTGTGTGTGTGTGTGTGTGTGTGTGTGTGTGTGTGTGTGTGTGTGTGTATTGAACTGTGGGACCTGGCGTAGGTCTGTCTAGTGCAAAGTCTGGGGTGGAGTGGTAATAATCAAATCAAACTTCTACCCCCCACCACCCACCCTGTTCCTCTCCCTCAGCTTTATGGGTTATTTTGTTTCCTGTTGAGAAAGAGAAGGCAGGTAGCCTGGTTAAAACAGACTGAACACTGTGCTCACCATGTTTAGTCTGCATTCAGTCTGGTCTAACCAGGCTAGCAGACAGGCTGTAGGCAGAGAGAGTTTTAATTTGATGATTAAAAAAGCCTATTATGCTGTCTGTGATGTTTGAAATATATACTGAGAGCAGTGGAGTCCACCGTGGTGAACTCATTACAGTGTTATCTGGGAGAAACAGAAACACACTCTGGGGCTACTTTACTTTCCATGGCCTTGCTACAGCAGTCAGCAGCATGTGGAAAGTGGTCCTCCTACCCAAGTGTTACAGGCTTATACAGTGGAATAGTGCTCAAGTCCCTTGGCGGGGGACATGGGTTTGTGTCGAGTGCTATTTGTTTTTCCCCTCCGTCTTATCCCAGAGCTCTTTAGGACTCAGGAATGTCTAGTCTGAACAGAAAACGCTGCCTAATGCGTCGTCTCTGGGAAAAATGCGTCCGTTTGAAGAAAAAAACTCCATCTAGCTGTCGTCCTCCGCTGCACTTACGCAGAGCGGGCCTGAGGTCTCTCTGTGTGTGTGTGTGTCTGGGGTCTCTCAGCACAGCTAGTGTGTTGGGGGCTGGGAGTGCCAAGAACACAGAGCCGGAACGCTTTCCTGTTTGTCTCATCAATCAGCCGGCCCACTCAGACAACAGGGATGCTAGACAACAAAGCTAGCGTCTGCATCCCAAATGGCACTCTATCCCCTTTATAGTGCACTAATTTTGACCAAGGCTCATAGGGACTCTATTCCCTTTATAGTATACTACATTTGACCAGGACCTATAGGGACCATATTCCCTTTTTTAGTGCCCTGGTCAAAAGTAGTGCACTGTATAGGGAATAGGGTTCCATTTGGGACACAGCCTCTCTCTTTTCTTCTCTCACCGCTTAGAGTCACAAACAAACCATTGGAATGCAATGCCTGGACATTACAGAGTAATGTCACCACTGTCTAGAGAACATACACACACATCCGTCTGTCTGCCTCTACCTGCTCGGCCAAGATGTTGGACACGGATTTAAAAAACGTATATAGTTCCAACCCTGTACAGTAAAGTGTATCTAGCTACCTGACTTTGGATGGAAAACCAGGGAAAAAACAAGTAATCTTAGTCATTCTTAAACCCCATGTCTGCATCCCAAATGGCCCCAATGCGCCCTGGTTAAAAGTAGTGTACTAAATAGAGAATATGGTGCCATTTGGAATGCACATTGGTCTTATATTTTGACTGCTGCTCGTCCTCCAGTAGTGAACCTGCAGACAAATTAAATAAACTTGTTTTCTGGAAATGGAGCGTTTTTTATTTCAGTTTATACGTCTCCATAACTGTCTTAATTGGATTCTGGAGGTTGGTAGCTTTCCCAGCTTTTCCCCCCATACTGTCTTGGCCTATTCTCCCCTCTCATTCCCCCATCCCTCTTTCCGGATGTTTGGTGAGGGGCTATGCTCTGTGTGGATCTCTAGGATTACGGTAGATTATGACAGCAGTAGCAAGGAGAGATGTTACCGTGCCTACTGCATACGCTTCCAGGTCTCCATCTAGGTATTGTGTTTCTAATCCCAGAGAACTAAACTACAACGTGCTGACGGAAAGCATGACTGCGTCCCAAATGGCACCCTATTCCCTATATAGTACACTACTTTTGACCAGAACCCTATAGGTCCTGGTCAAAAGTAGCACACTATATAAGGAATATAAGGTATGTTCTATCTTTTCTTCCACTCCTTTCTTTATTCCATCCAAAGGAAGAAAGGAACGAGCCCAGAGCGGCCATTGGTCTTTGAAAAAGGGTCTTGACTGATCCTCTAGGATGGTAGTGGACACTGGGACCAGAATGGGAGTTAGGTCGGCTGACTGCAGGCCCAGAGGACATGGCGCTGGAAGCTCTGTTGCTGGATGGGACGCCAACTGGGAGCCTCGTCTTGGGCGTCAGGTCCAGGCCGAGCAGGTCTGCAAGGGCAGCAGATGGTGTAGGATCCGGTGCCAGCAGGACGACCAGGAGAGATACAGGCTGGGGTGTATGCTCGAGTGTCGGATGGGGTGCTGGCTCGGGCACCGGCTGGTGAGCTGGCAGTTGCTGGTCGGGCTGCAGCTCTGGCGATGTCTCGGCTTTCTGGAGCTCGGTTGGTCGCAGGTCAGGCTGCAGCACTGGCAACGGCTTGTCTGGATCAGGTGCTGCTTGTGTTGGCACAGGCTGGTGTGCATGTTGGAGCGGAGCTGGCTGCTGGACCTGCTTAGGCTCCGATGGTGGCCGTTTGACAGGCCGAGTAGCTGGCTTGGGAGCCGGTGGGGGCACTGGCTGGAGCACCTGTTGTGGCACTGAAGACCACCGGACGTGCTGGAGTCCTGGTGGCAGTCTGGGCCGAGGAGCTGGCGAGGGCACTGGATGGAGCACCTCCTGGAGCACTGCCAATAGCCAGACGGAGGTTGTGGCGCTAGTGGCTGTTGGACAGGGGCAGAGCTCAGGACCGGCGCTGCGGCTTCTCTGTGCCCATGAAGTGCCTTGGGTTGGTCCTGGAGTACTGTGTTGCCCCTCATAGTTACAGCCCGCAGTTACTCATTGACAGCTTTCGTGATACGTTGTCATGCGCTGGAGTCTCCGGAGGTCCCGGTCCTCCTCTTCTTGCCGGCGTGTGCACCTCGTCGGGGGCATGGCATGCGGCATGAAATCAAATCAAATTGTATTTGTCACATACGCCGAATACAACAGGTGTAGACCTTACAGTGAAATGCTTACTTACAAGCCCTTAACCAACAATGCAGTTTTAAGAACGAATACGAAAAAAAAAAAAATATATACACAATATAAAATAACACGAAATAAAAGTAACAAATAATTAAAGAGCAGCAGTAAAAATAACAATAGCGAGGCTATATACAGGGGGTATCGGTACCGAGTCAATGTGCGGGGGCACCGGTTAGTCGAGGTAATTGGGGTAATCTGTACATGTAGGTAGAGTTATTAAAGTGACTATGCATAGATAATAAACAGAGAGTAGCAGCAGCATAAAAGAGGGGTGGGGGGGGCAATGCAAATAGTCTGGGTAGCAATTTGATTAGACGTTCAGAAGTCTTATGGCTTGGGGGTAGAAGCTGTTTAGAAGCCTCTTGGACCTAGACTTGGCGCTCCGGTACCGCTTGCCGTGCGGTAGCAGAGAGAACAGTCTATGACTAGGGTGGCTGGAGTCTTTGACAATTTTTAGGGCCTTCCTCTGACACCACCTGGTATAGAGGTCCTGGATGGCAGGAAAATTGGCCCAAGTGATGTACTGGGCCGTACGCACTACCCTCTGTAGTGTCTTGCGGTCAGAGGCCGAGCAGTTGCCATACCAGGCAGTGATGCAACCAGTCAGGATGCTCTCGATGGTGCAGCTGTAGAACCTTTTGAGGATCTGAGGACCCATGCCAAATCTTTTCAGTCTCCTTAGGGGGAATAGGTTTTGTCAGGCCCTCTTCGCGACTGTCTTGGTGTGCTTGGACCATGTTAGTTTGTTGGTGATGTTGACACCAAGGAACTTGAAGCTCTCAACCTGCTCCACTACTGCCCAGTCGATGAGAATGGGGGCATGCTCGGTCCACTTCTTTTTCCTGTAGTCCACAATCATCTCATTTGTTTTGATTACGTTGAGAGAGAGAGATTGTTGTCCTGGCACCAGACGGCCAGGTCTCTGACCTCCTCCCTATAGGCTGTCTCGTCATTGTCAGTGATCAGGCCTACCACTGTTGTGTCATCGGCAAACTTAATGATGGTGTTGGAGTCGTGCCTGGCCATGCAGTCATGAGTGAACAGGGAGTACAGGAGGGGACTGAGCACGCACCCCTGAGGGGGCCCTGTGTTAAGGATCAGCGTGGCGGATGTGTTGTTACCTACCCTTACCACCTGGGGGCGGCCCTTCAGGAAGTCCAAGATCCAGTTGCAGAGGGAGGTGTTTAGTCCCAGGGTCCTTAGCTTAGTGATGAGCTTTGAGGGCACTATGGTGTTGAACGCTGAGCTGTAGTCAATGAATAGCATTCTCACATAGGTGTTCCTTTTGTCCAGGTGTGAAAGGGCAGTGTGGAGCGCAATAGAGATTGCATCATCTGTGGATCTGTTGGGGCGATATGCAAATTGGAGTGGGTCTAGGGTTTTTTTGAATAATGGTGTTGATGTGAGCCATGACCAGCCTTTCAAAGCACTTCATGGCTACAGACGTGAGTGCTACGGGTCGGTAGTCATTTATGCAGGTTACCTTAGTATTCTTGGGCACAGGGACTATTGTGGTCTGCTTGAAACATGTTGGTATTACAGACTCAGACAGGGAGAGGTTGAAAATGTCAGTGAAGACACTTGCCAGTTGGTCAGCGCATGCTCGGAGTACACGTCCTGGTAATCCGTCTGGCCCTGCGGCCTTGTGAATGTTGACCTGTTTAAAGGTCTGACTCACATCAGCTACGGAGAGCGTGATCACACAGTCATCCGGAACAGCTGATGCTCTCATGCATGTTTCGGTGTTACTTGCCTCGAAGTGAGCATAGAAGTAATTTAGCTTGTCTGGTAGGCTCGTGTCACTGGGCAGCTCCCTTTGTAGTCTGCAATAGTTTGCAAGCCCTGCCACATCCGATGAGCGTCGGAGCCGGTGTAGTACGATTTGATCTTAGTCCTGTATTGACGCTTTGCCTGTTTGATGGTTCGTCTGAGGGCATAGCGGGATTTCTTGTAAGCTTCCGGGTTAGAGTCCCGCTCCTTGAAAGCGGCAGCTCTGCCCTTTAGCTCGGATGTTGCCTGTAATCCAGGACTACTTGTTGGGGTATGTACGTAGAGTCACTGTGGGGATGACGTCATCGATGCACTTATTGATTAAGCCAGTGACTGATGTGGTGTACTCCTCAATGCCATTGGAAGAATCCCGGAACTATTCCAGTTTGTGCTAGCAAAACAGTCCTGTAGCTTAGCATCTGCTTCATCTGACCACTTTTTTATTGACGAGTCACTGGTGCTTCCTGCTTTAGTTTTGCTTGTAAGCAGGAATCAGGAGGACAGAATTATGATCAGATTTTCCAAATGGAGGGCAAGGGAGAGCTTTGTACGCGTCTCTGTGTGTGGAGTAAAGGTGGTCTAGAGTTTTTTTTCCCTCTGGTTGCACATTTAACATGCTGGTAGAAATTAGGTAAAACAGATTTAAGTTTCCCTGCATTAAAGTCCCTGGCCACTAGGAGCGCCGCCTCTGGATGAGCGTTTTTCTGTTTGCTTATGGCCGTATACAGTCCATTGAGTGTAGTCTTAGTGCCAGCATCGGTTTGTGGTGGTAAATAGACAGCTATGAAGAATATAGATGAAAACTCTCTTGGTAGACAGTGTGGACTACAGCTTATCATGAGATAGTCTTCCTGCGGCGAGCAAAACCTTGAGACTTCCTTAGATATCGTGTACCAGCTGTTGTTTACAAATATACATAGACTGCCACACCTTGTCTTACCAGAGGCTGCTTTTCTATCCTGCCGATACAGTGTATAACCCGCCAGCTGTATGTTATTCATGTCATCATTCAGCCACGACTCAGTGAAACATAAGATATTACAGTTTTTAATGTCCCAACCGTATTCTAATTCTAATGTGTTCACCATTTGCTTGTACTCCACGAACCTCCGCCCCATCTCCCCGACCCACTGAACAAAAATATAAACGCAACATGCAACAATTTCAAAGATTTTCCTGAGTTACAGTTCATATAAGGAAATCAGTCAATTGAAATACTGTACACTGAGTGTACAAAACATTAAAGACACCTTCCTAATATTGAGTTGCACCCTACAAGGTGGACTCTATAAGGTGTCAAAAACGTTCCACAGGGATGCTGGCCCATGTTGACACCAATGCTTCCACAGTTGTGTCAAGTTGGCTCGATGTCCTTTGGGTGGTCGACCATTCTTGATACACACGGGAAACTGTTGAGCATGAAAAACCCAGCAGCGTTGCAGTTCTTGACACAAACCGGTGTGCCTGGCACCTACTACCATACACCGTTCAAAGGCACTTCAATCTTTTGTCTTTCCCATTCAACCTCTGAATGGCACACATACACAATCCATGTCTCAATTGTCTCAAGGCTTAAACATCCTTATTTAACTTGTCTCCTCCCCTTCATCTAAACTGATTGAAGTGGATTTAACAAGTGACATCAATAAAGGATCATAGCTTTCACCTGGATTCACCTGGTAAGTCTCTGTCATGGAAAGAGCAGGTTTCCTTAATGTTTTGTACATTCAGTGTAAATTCATTAGGTCCTAATCTATGGGTTTCACATGGCTGGGAATACAGATATGTATCTGTAGGTCACAGATACCTTAAAAAAAGGTAGGGGCGTGGGTCAGAAATACAGTTAGTATCTGATGTGACCACCATTTGCCTCATGCAGCGCGACACATCTCCTTCGCATAAAGTTAATTAGGCTGTTGATTGTGGCTAGTGGAATCTCGTCCCACTCCTCTTCAATGGCTGTGCAAAGTTGCTGGATATTGGCAGGAACTGGAATATGCTGTTGTACATGTTGATCCAGAGCATCCCAAACATGCTCAAATGGTGACATGTCTGGTGAGTATGTAGGCCATAGAAGAACTGGGACATTATTAGCTTCCAGGAATTGTGTACAGATCCTTTCGACATGGGGTTGTGCATTATCATGCTGAAACAAGAGGTGATGGCAGCAGATTAATGGCACGACACATGGGCCTCAGGCTCTCGTCACAGTATTTTTATGCATTCAAATTGCCATCGATAAAATGAAATTGTGTTCGTTGTCCATAGCTTATGCCTGCCCATACCATAACCACACCGCCACCATGGGGCACTCTGTTCACAATGTTGACATCAGCAAATTGCTCGCCCACACGACGCCAACCTCCTGAGTGGCGCAGTGGTCTAAGGCACTGCATCGCAGTGCTAACTGTGCCACTAGAGATCCTGGTTCGAATCCAGGCTCTGTCGCAGCCGGCCGCGACCGGGAGACTCATGGGCGTCGCACAATTGGCCCAGCGTCGTCCAGGGTAGGGGAGGGAATGGCCGGCAGGGATGTAGAGCAGTTGATAGAGCATGGCGTTTGCAACGCCAGGGTTGCGGGTTCGATTCCCATGGGGGGCCAGTATAAAAAAAAAATGTATTCACTAACTGTAAGTCGCTCTGGATAAGAGTGTCTGCTAAATGACTAAAATGTAAAATGTAATGTGGTCTGAGGTTGTGAGGCCAGTTGGACATACTGCCAAATTATCTAAAACGACGTTGGAGGCGGCTTATAGTAGAGAAATGAACACTCAATTCTCTGGCAACAGCTCCGGTGGACATTCCTGCAGTCAGCATGCCAAGTGCATGCTCCCTCAAAACTTGAGACATCTGTGGCATTGTGTTGTGTGACAAAACTGCACATTTTAGAGTGGCCTTATATTGTGCCCAGCAGAAGGTGCAGCTGTGTAATGATCATGCTGTTTAATCAGCTTCTTGATATGCCACACCTGTCAGGTGGATAGATTATCTTGGCAAAGGAGAAATGCTGACTAACAGGGATGTAAACAAATTTGTGCACCAAATTTGAGAGAAATAAGCTTTTTGTGCATCTGGAAAATTTCTGGGATCAAAATGGGACCAACACTTTACATTTTCATTTATATTTTTGTTCAGTGTATTTTCTCATTCACATGTTAAGGTGGTGGGTAATTGACTTACTCGTCACACTTTTCACCTGTGTATTGCATTGCGTTTTACATTGCACTATTTTCCTCGTGATATTTCCCTCTTATGATCGTAAATAAATATCTAAAGGTTCTGCAAATGTCTTTGTCTGGTTATTAGGTACATGTGGAAGAAAATATTTATGTTCTGAATCAGACACAGTGAACTTGTATTGCTTTGTAGATGAGCTACTGTATGTAGATGAGGTTAATCTCTTGGGAGTCTGTCCTTATTGTCTACAGCTGGACACTCATTCTCACCCATGTACCATAGCAGGAAGGTCTCCATTGACAGGCATCTACACATGACCATGTACAACCTTGTGTTATGTTGATTAGGTAAATGGCTCAAGGGTCTAGCCTTATTATCTACAGCTGCGCAGCCATTCATTGAAACGCCACTACACATAACAGAAAGGTTAAGTAAATGTCTTGAGGGTCTAGCCTCCCAAAAATATATGGCAAACTCAAACAACAAAAGGATGAAGTGACTGTCATTATGGTAGTCTTTATTGTGATTTGTAAAGTGTGAATAAGAAAAACAGCTAAATCCAAACAGCAAAACCAACTGTGTAGCTCACAATGACAAACAGTCAACAACCAGAGGAAGAAAACATACTGTGTATGCACACGTTTTCCAAACCACACTCCAACATTTACTGTAGGGTACCACGCGTGATAGCAGCATCCTGGAAAGACACTTGACCAGCTGGTGTGAGGAAGTAGTCCTTGAGGTTGTTGCGCACGTCTATAGTAACTCTGGTTGCCCTGTCTGCCGACATGTTTCTTGGGTCCAGGAAGCTGGTGTCCCCTCGTACCACCTGTCTCCACTTTCCTGGACCAGGTCCCCAGTGGGTGTGGAGTGGTCAACAAATGTGGGGTGGATGTACCGTGTTGATGACTCTGTGTTGTCAGTGTCTGTGGTGCAAAGGTAGTTGTGGAGGGCCACACAGGCCTTCACAATGGTCTCAGCTTTTTCTGGGGCAACCTCAAGGACTCGTCCCAGGATCCTCCATCATGCAGCAAGGATCCCAAAACAGTTCTCTAAAATTATTCTGGCTCTTGAGTGGCAGTAGTTGTAGATCTTCTTGGTGTCCTCAAGGCCAGAAGAACCTTTGATTGACTGATTTCTTATTGAACAGGAACATGAAGGCTATCACATGTGTACTGTAACAACTGTGTAGCCTATGCATAGACCCCCATCCTCTTACTGGGATGTCAGATCACTTTTATGTGAGGCATTTAATTACAATGTCTATATTAATATAGTTTTCACATCATATGCATAGTCACATATTGCGTATCTTACCTGGATATGGTCGCATCAGGTTTAACCTCAGAGGGAATGCCTCGTCTCCCACAAAGACATATGGGCTCAGTGTTTGCGTCCTCGGCAAGCACTCTGGCCTTGGTAGCGGCAGCTGGCCTGCCATGAGTTGAGATCCAAACTTGCTTCGTGAGAAGATTCCCGGATCTCCCTCGCGACCATATGCGCCCACATCAATCATGGTGAAGCGGTACTTTGCGTTGCAGACTGCCACCAGGACCATTGAGAAAAAGCCCTTGTAGTTGTAGTACTCGCTGCCCGAGTTTGCCGGAGCTCGGATCTTAATAAGTTTCCATCGACAGCTCCTGCACAAAACGGAGAATTCCAACGATCCCCAAACACGCTGCCGATTTCTGCCCATTTTGCCACAGAGGGATAAGCAACACAATCCTCCTTCAGGACATGCCAGATAGCCTGGCACACTTCCGTGACAATGTCACAAACTTTCGAGAGTCCTAGCTTATAACTCGCAGCGATACTTTGCTGTGTGCTGCCACCCACCAAAAATGTCAATGCCTCACATAGCTTGGACAAGAGACGTGTTCTCCATCATCCCCTCTTGTAGTTTTCAGTGGACGAACTTGCCATTTTCTCAGTCGTTTTTTCTTCTTCTCCTCCTGAGTAGTAAGAGCACTTCAAGCTTTTGCTGTTCAAGATCTAGCAATTGCAATTCATAGAGCAGGGTTCTTCAGTTCCGGTCCTGGAGGGCCGAAACACCTCTGTTTTTCATCCTCTCCTTCTAATTAGGGGCTAATTCAGACCTGGGACACCAGGTGAGTGCAATTAACTACCAGGTAGAAATAAAAAACAGAAGTGTTTCGGCCCTCCAGGACCGGAATTGAAGAACCCTGTCATAGAGACATGTTTGCTTCTGTGACTAAAAAGTAGCGTCGTAAAGCATAGAACACCAGGCTAGCCAGACATGTAGCTAGCTAGCTAGTATTTGTTAACAAAAAGGCATATAACACCAGATCCGGAAGTTCAAATGTCATCACTATCTACAGTCAAAGAGTGCCTCAAACCCTCTTGCTTGATAAGCTACACTGGCTCCCCAAGCCCCCTAGTGGATATACACTACACAAGGCGGACATCCTCTCTGGGTGGAATGCAATGACGATCTGGACAAAAGTGCGTGCTGCCCCCAAAAAACAGACTCCGCCCTTGCACATGCACGCATGTCGATCGACGCAGTGGAGCTTGTGGCCGCCTTTATGGCTTGCACACATCGCACCAGAATGTGGATCTAGAGTTTGTATGCCGATCGTTCAGTGCACTGTTTTTTAGGGACCACCCGCTGTAGACGTCTGACATGTTTCACCCAATTCTACATGTAAAATCAGTGCGCACTCAGTTTGCAAATTACTTCAGAGGTGCTAAGTACTCTCCACCAGCAACCGCTATTGGTGTGTCTGAGCCTTTAATGATCTCTTTAACTCTCCTCTTCTTCTTCTTGGTTTGAGACGGTGAGCAGGTCTCAGAGTGGTGTTTAGGGCCTGGCAGGAGCTGATGGGAAGGCATCTCAGGAAAAGGTCCTCCTTCCACTCCTACTATTCTCTATATAGTGAATTACTTTTGACCACGGCCCTATTCTACAGTCTCCTGGCTCTACACTAGAGAAGCATCTCACAAGAATCTCAACTTGCTCCAAAGACAGCTCTCTTCTAGGCTTTCCAAGGCCAGTTCCTCAGGAATTGGTAACACAGAGATTGCATCACTGACAGACAGAGGTATGGAGGGAACACAAACATACCAAAGAAGAAGAAAAACCCCACTTCTCCTCCCCTCCCCCCTCCCCCCTTCCCCCACTCCAGCTCCCAAAGCAACCTCAGTGGCATTGAAAAAGCATCTGTGTTCTAGGATTTCGTAGCTATTAGTCCTGGCCGACTTTAAGTTATACAACCACATACAACAGCCTGAAATGTAATGCAATGTGCAATGACCGTAGAGAGATGCTTGTAGAGATATTATTTTCCCCCCTCAAAGACTCTTGTTTCAGGAAACTGGTGCTTCAGTGTACTAGGACATAGAAACAACGTTAAACTGCACTGGGACCAACAGTGGAGGTTGTTTGGGGTTGAGGGAGGAAGAGGGAGGAAGAGGAGAATTTAGGTCAGCAACCTCATAATAAGGGCACTGTGACAACAAGGGCAAACACAGAGGCTGTGTCCTAAATGGCATCCTATTCCCTATATAGTGCACTACTTTTGACCATATCCCTATTGGGACACAGCCACAGAGAAGTAGAAAACAGCTGGGTGTTTGAAAGGTCATCCCTATAGAATGACAACCCACTGATTGAGCTTGGCAGACATAACTCAAAGTCTTTATTTCTCAACTAAATGTGCACTGGCTCTCCTGTGAAATCAACTGGTCTAAACGGGTTAGTGTGCCTCGGAGTGTCCAGAGACTAGACCGCCTCGTCACCTCAACAGAGCCTCACGTAGCCTGGTGTATACGGTAAGGAGAGAGAAGAAGGGAGGGAAGGAGGGAGGGAGAGAGGGGGGGGGAGACAGAGGGGAGGAGAGAGAGAAGAGGAGGTTTGGGAGAAGCAGCCAGGATACTCTGTGGTACTCTGATGGGATTATAATTTATGATTTGTCAGGAAAGTGACAGTGGTAATAACAACACGATGAGGAACAGTTTCTGCACGCAAAGAGAATTGGAACCAGAACCCAGAGGATGGTTCCAGAACAGAACAGGCCGTAATTGCTAGCAGGACCACATCAACGACAGGGAAGAGAGAGATAGAGAGAGAAAGAGAGAGAGAGAGAGAGAGAGAGAGAGAGAGAGAGAGAGAGAGAGAGAGAGAGAGAGAGAGAGAGAGAGAGAGAGAGAGAAGGCTAGCAGAACCACATCAACAGAACTGACGGGAAGGGAATCGGCTGGACCTTCAGAACAAAGAACGGAAAATAAGTTGTCCCTTTAACCCGAATGAATCATATAACATGTACAGAGATCTATTTAACTAAACCCAAACCACTGACTGAGAGGACAGTACAGTTACAGTACAACCAAAAATATATATAGGGACCACAGGATTTTAAACAATTGCAATCTATACATTACCTCCATGACATGCTAGCTCACAGACTGAGGAAAGAGGGGAGATGTAGGCTACTGTATTGAGAGGGAACAGGACATATTGGCAAGCAAAGCACAGGGCAGGGTCCGTGGGACACGACCACACACTCCAGTCTGTCTCACTACTGTTAGGGTCTGAATCATGGGGTCTTAACTGCTAGCTACTGTATAGCTTGGGGCGGAGGGACAGTGTCTGGAACAGCTACTGCATGGCAGGGGGCGAGGGACAAGCCGAGCAGGGGGACAGATCTATGAAAAGGACTGAGGGGGGAAGATGATGTCTCACCTAAGTGGTATCCGCTTAAATTGAGGCCAGAGCCATAGAACCAACCGTCATCCTCTGGCGACGGAGAGTAGACAGAACGAGAGAGAGAGAAGAGCATGGTAGCCAGAAGAGAAGAACAGGAGTTAGAGAGCAACAGGCATAACAGATCAAACAGAGCCAGCTGGCCTACCAATCTACACAGATTCATTGAACACGGTTAACAGCACAGCCCAGTACCATAGAGGGAAGAGAGACAAATACACACAAATACAGGTAGGTCAAACATCGTCACACTACCCTTCACCTTTCCCACTGAACAAGATATATGTTCAGTAATACAGAATATTTACATCATATATTCAATACATCACGGATGGACCATATAGATCAATGTACATGATCTAGCCTGGTTCTGCGACTTGCTATGCCATGGCACTGCTATGGCATCATACGTAGCATGAAGCTATGCTGAACCAACAGGGGGTTACAAGCAGCTACAGTCAGCTATGCGTGTGAAGGGATGAGCCTCTATCCCTGGCTCGGTTAAATTATGTCTGCTTTAATGAAAGTTAGTGAGTGAAAGAGGAAGATTCGGTAAGATTTGCTCTGCACAGCAAAGACAATAACCTTAAGCTCATCTTGGTTTCCATGGAGCAGGAGTATTTAACAGAGAAATTGACAGAGACACCCGATGTTCCTCTTTACAACCGTTTTGGTTGACATGAGAAGACAGGCGAACACAAACAGTGGGATATGGGGGGATCAGGAGATGAGAGGAATGCAGAGGAGGTGAGCTTGCCGAGCTCCCCTCATCCCTGACACGCTACGATTCAGGTTGCGTCCCAAATGGCACCCTATTCCCTAAGTCGTGCACTTCTTTTGACCAGGGCCCATATTGCACTACATAGGGAATAGGGTGCCATTTGGGATGCAGATACAGATACACAGCGATGTAATGTCAACAGGCTGATCAGCAAATGTCAGGTCTCATTGTTGAGGTGCTGGCTGGGTCCCTAGCCAATGAGCTACAATGTTGCTGGATCCCCAGCCAATGAGCTGCAATGTTGCTATGAGTCAGTCTAATAGGTGAGCAGCAGTTAGTCTCACAAGCAGTACCTTCTATTTCCTCAGCTTCGAAAGGCGTTGCGAAAGCAAGAGATAAAAGTGAGAGATTAAAAAGTAAGTGAAAGTTAGAGTGGTATAAGCAAAAGGCAAGAGTAGAAGAGAAAAGAAAAGAGACACCTACCAAACTCAATTGCTGTATCGTCTTAGATAAGCAAAGAAACAATAGAAACAAAGAAACAAAATATGGTTAAAATATTAAATTAATAAAATAAAAGACACAGTGCATGTTGTCTGTTGTTCATTGTGAGGACACCACAGGAAAAACACATTGTGCGCAAATGGCACCCTATCCCATACAGTGCACTACTTTTGACCAGAGCCCTATGGGCCCTGCTTAAAAGTACTGCACTTAGTGAATGAGGTGTCATTTGGGACACATCCATTGTCCTCTGATGAGTTGGGAAAAACGTTCATACTTGATAAAAATTGAGGCACAGTATCTGGAGCATTCAGGCAAACTCCACATGAAAACATGTTCAACATCATTCATGACTCTTCAATTGAGACTCATCCAACTATGCTTTGGTCTCTAGTGACACAGACCATAGAAATAAACAGAAGCTGTGTCCGAAATGGCACCCTATTCCATATATAGTGCACTACTTTTGACCATAGGGCTCTAGTCAAAAGTAGCGCACTTTAGGGCTGTGGTCCAGAGAAAATAGTGTACTATATGGAGTCATTTGGGACACGTACAGAGTATTTATCTCTAGTGATATAGACACTGTCCTGATGTGTGGCAGCATCACTTAACCCAACAACCCAAGCCGATGCAGGCCCATGCAACCACATAGCAGTCTGGTGAGGCCACAGCACAGCAGTGACGAGATGCTCCGTGGTGGCTCGGGAAGAGAAGACGGTTGTGTCCCAAATGGAACCCTAATACTTATATAGTGCACAACTTTTGAACAGGGCCCATAGGGCTCTGGTAAAAAGTAGTGCACTCTATAGGGAATAGGGTACCATTTGGGACCAAACCCGAGAATAGGGGAGGTCTACATACATTCAGACCCCAGACACCCAGACCCCAGCCTCTCCACACTCAGGAGAATATTTGGAGCCACTTAAAAACCTTCCTTCCCTTCATGTGGTACCTATTCCAGCAAACAGGGTTAAATCAAAACATACAGGACTGCATCTATGAGAGCCTCGAGCTCACCTTACAGCGGACCTCTATTCCCAGAGCGCACTGCAACACGGGCAGATGTTGCATCACGCTACAAGGTAATGGCTAGCCATAACAACAGTCAGGAATGATCACGGAAAATAATGGAGTTGTTTCTCGAACCGGTGGTTAGAAGGTTAGGATACACGCTAAAAGCTTCTCGTGGTGAAGGGTTGTTTTTAAGTGGGAGTGGGTAATGTGAATGTGAAAACCTTTATCTGACATCTTGTTTCACATGTTAGTGTGTGTTCACAGCAATGTTCTCTCCGATGCTGCCTCCTCCTATTGTAATGTGACATCTTAAGTAAAACCAGCTTCTGAAGAGACTGACGAGAGAGATCAGAGAACAGTGGCTGAGAAAGAGAGGGAGGTGAAAGAGGGAGGAAAAAGGAGGGAGAGTATATGAGAGGGAAGTAGAGAATGTGCATGACAGTGATATCTATCGACCTTCAAAGCTAACTGAACTCATTACACTGTGCCCCTGCTTTCATCTCCTGGCTATCTGCACTCAACGAGGAAAGTTGAAGTAATTCTGCATTCTTCGCCTGATGGAAAACCATGCGATAACGGTGCACAGGATGAAGAATCGACAGGGAAAATCAGCGGGAGAACAAAGTGCATGGAAGCGACTAGCAAGACAGCGGTAGCCGGCCAAAATCTTCACGTTTTAGTTTGATATTTTGGTCCTCCAGACCTACATTTTGAGAGCAGTTGTCTGTCTACTCTAGAGAGACGAGAGAGTAAGTAAGTAGAGCTGGTACTGTCGTTACGCGCCGGGGCCTGCTGTGACAGTAGAGCCTATCATTTACTGAGAAGTCGAGCCATCATGGCCGCCCACGCTGCATGCGGCTGCAGCTCTTGCAGTGCAGTCAGACTGCCACTGGATGCCTCAAGGCTCCCCACGGAGCCAGAGGGACACACAGAGAGAGAGGATTGGAATCACATGTCACAGAGCTCCACAAGGAAACCTCAACAGAAGGGTGACAGAGGGGTGAGATGGAGGGGGGAAAGAGGGATAAATAAAAGGGGAGAGGGGGACATTTCCTCACATCTAGCCTCTATGGTGTCTCTGTGGTTGGATTCTGTGGCTGGGGGGGAGAGAACTCTGACAGGGGAAAGCCTGGGTTGGTGGATGCTATGCTACTGCAGGGGCTGTGTGCTCCAAGAAACAGAGGCATATGTGGATGGTTTTCATCATATCATCTTCATTATCACCACCATCGTGACTGGCGCTGGAAGAGAAAACCTGCTTCACTAGGGAGCCAGGCCAGGGACTCCCAATCCAGGCCATGCATCAGCTCAGCACTGTCCAATAATGCAGATATCTTCTCTCCTCTCTCCTCACGCAGTGAGCTCTTTACCTGGCCACTGACCCACTCACTCAGTCTCTCCCTCTTTCCTTCCCGCCGTCACTCTGTCCCTCTCTCCCTCGCTCCACCTCCTTCTTTCTCTCCACCTCTCTCTCTCTCTGTTCCCCTCCCTCTCTCCATCTTCCTCCTCCTTGGCAGTGAGACCCATCTCTCAGCTATCCCCTTACCGGTGAAGAGGCTGTGGAATGACCCCCAGTCAACACACTTTGAATGGCTCTGAGTTATGGGCTGATGTCACTGTGCCTGGAGGCCAACACACAGATGGAGATGGCCTTCCCTCCTTCCTTCCCTTGAACAAACTCAACCTTTTTATGGTCAGGATGAGACCGGGCCGGGCGGAATTTTCGAGATGACATGAAATTAGATAGTTTTCATACGTTGGGACAACAGAGATTGGAACGACGGCGGTTAGATAGATTGTGTACAGTCTTGCCATAACCGCCGGTAACGAGGGGAGCTGGTTTGCATTTGGCCCTTTGATCTGCTTGCCTGTAATCTGTTTATGATTGAGTTTTAGACTGCATTTTAGTATGAACGTTAATAATGAGTGTCTATCCGGAAATGTATACGCACAGAGATTAATAACTAACACACCGCAACACTGCTGTGTTATGAGTTGTTCTGATGTTGAGGGTTTTATTATTTAATTATTTATTTGTAATACTAAAACTTGCGAGCAGCTAGTTGTGAGGCCTGATTTTAATCCATTCAAAATACTACGTCAAGGGTGGTCTCTAATAGACATTATTGAGACTTAACCTTAATGGCTGAAATGAAACTGAAATGAAACTGGAGTCAACTGTTTTTGAACTGCTTTGTCTGTGACATTTCAGTTGAGACTTGAAATAGTTATATACATTTGAGTTGAGATTTCAAATTGTTCTATAAATTGAGGGAAGGCCAGGATCATGGGCACTTAGTAGAATATGGGGCTCCAATTAAAAACGGTTAAAACTTTCAGCAGTTAGAGAAAGTGAGCGTGTGTCTGATGAGACAACAGTAACCTGTGGAGGGAGAGAGACTGAGAGACAGAGAAGGGCTCAAGGTGAGCTATAAGTGCACCCACGTGTTTGGCTGCTAGGCTAGAGCTCCTAACTAATATACAATCAGACAGGGGAGTGATCACATGTCAAACGTATGGAGAGACGTGGCGTGCTATAATAATGTATGGCGAGATGAGCTATAGGGGAGAGTTCGCATGTGAGAGACATGCTATAGTAAAATCACTCAGGAAGCTGTCAGGCTGTCAAGCCTCTGACAAGCCTCTGTCAGACTAGAGGAGAGGTTTGGTAGAGGAGAAAGAAGAGGGAATGAGATGATGGATAGAGGAGAGGATGGGTAGAGGAGAGTAGGAGAGGGTAGAGGAGAGGATGGGTAGAGGAGAAAGAGGAGAGGGTAGAGGAGAGGATGGGTAGAGGAGAAAGAGGAGAGGGTAGAGGAGAGGATGGGTAGAGGAGAAAGAGGAGAGGGAATGAGATGGATAGAGGATAAAGAGGAGAACAGCAGACTGGGGGAGAGTCAGAGGGACATGATGCAAGGTTTGGGTAATGATGGAGGGACGAAA